>NC_069691.1:19458021-19766885 GCF_023699985.2 Odocoileus virginianus | reverse complement strand
GTCACACAGCTGGTATGATGAGACCATGGGTCTCCCAGCTCAGAATCTGATGTGCTCTCTACTCTTGTGGTCTGGGCCTGTCTAGCAACTTGATGTTCATACTGGAGATCTTCAGTTAACACCTTTTTTTCTTCTACTGGTACATACATAGATAGATACCTTTATCCCTTGAAGATAGATGAATGTTGGTAAATAGAAATACCAAAGTTATCTGCATTAATAAATTTTTAATTTTATCTTGCTTAGTGGCATCTGACAACAACTGGAAATGAAACTTTAACTCTTTGTTTTTTTGTCTGCAAATGTTTTGCTTTGTCCAAGATGAGAGCTAAATGCTGATTCCACAGAATGAAATCCTGCATGTGGGTTCCATATAGTACACCGAGTTTTTAGATATGTGCTATAGATTAGTGACCATATATGGAGACCAGGGTATTCATAGGCAGTGTGGGGTGTTATACTCCCGGAAGGTGGAATTTGCTGCACTTAGTTTTGCGTCAATGAACCTAGCCTGCCTCTGGTATGTGATTGGTGCTTAGCACATATTTATTGAAGTAAAGGAGCTATTGTTTCCCTCTTTCTCCATATGGGTGTCTGCCAAATTCACAACAATTCTCTTTTCTCTGGGAACTCAGAATTGGCATTGGCTATTTCTTCCCTGAATTCTTATACCCACCCACATCCAGTCATAGTTAACTGACCATGGTTGATCACCCGACTCTATCAGGGCCAAGTTCCCCTCCTTGAAATTTGGAATCAGGACACCGAGGGGCTGAGGGTCAGTCTCTGTGGCTAAACCCAGAATATAAAAATATAAGAACTGTAATAGAGCTGTCTTATAGATTGAATGTTGGAGAAAGCTGGACTTTCAAAGTAAGAAGCTGAAGCCAGCAGATAGAGAGGAGCAGACAGAATATTGAGTTAAGTTTCCAAGGGATTCCGGCCCATTCTGAAATGGGCAGTCTTGGTTGCACTTCTGCATTTGATCTGTGAGACACCCTCATGTGTTTATAAACCACTCTCTTTTGTATTTGAATTGATTCAAGTTTGGCTTCTGTGTAACTAAAAGTCTTCTACCACTATATCAAAATTCAGATTTATCATTTCAGTGAAGGAAGTTTTACTGAACAGAAGAATATTTAAGGGGGAGAGACCAAACTTAGTTTAAAAATTATAACATAAATCAAATGGGAATTACATTTATATTAAAAATAGATTTAGAGGGCTTGGTAGAATAATGCTGAAGGGCTCTGTAGTTAGTTAGTTTTGAAGTAAGAGGAATTTTCCATTCGAGATGAAGTGAGAACATGCAGAAAGAAAAATAATAAGTGTCTAAAGACCATAGACATTACTCAATGATTAAGTTAAGGACCAGATAGTTAAAATGGGATATGTGAGAAACCTGAAGCTTTCTGAACATCAACCCTCATATCCAACCCATCCCCACATCCTGTCGCTTTTCCCACCCAACAACCTCTTGAGTCTGTCTCCATCCATCATTTCCTGTGAAGACTCCTATGGTGACCTCACCTACTTACAGGTGACCTGTCAGTAGACTACTGACCACCAGTGTTTTGCCACACTGTGACTAGAGTCATCTTCTAAAAATGCCCAGTTGATCGTGTTACTCCTTCCTCCTTAAAGTGGTTTCCTTTTGTTCTTCCCCATAAAGCTGTGTAGGGAAGATCCCCTGGAGAAGGAAATGGCAACCCACTCTAGTATTCTTGCCTAGAAAATCTCATGGATAGAGGAGCCTGGTGGGCTACAGTCCATGGGGTTTAAGAGTCACACGACTAAGCACATACACACACACTTTAAGTGTAACATGCATGTGTAACATGCAGTTCCCGTGCACCCATCTGCCTCATCCATACCCCCCGCCACCCTGTCTGTGGTCCCGCCTGGACATCCTTTCATCTCCTTGGTGAGCCAGGCTTCCTCCACCATGGGGCTTGTGCACAGTTTTTCCCTCTCTTGGAACATTCTTTTCTGCCACCTTTACCCAGCTTTCCTTGGTTTCTCTGACTAGATCATTATTCCCGGTGGAGCACTGTGTATCTACTTTCTTCCTTTGTCATAGTAGCTATTTAACTTAAAAAAATTTTTTTTCTTTTTATTATTTGGTCATCTCTCTATTCTACTAGACGGTAAGCTTTCACAAGGGCAGGAAGTTTCTGCTTTAGCCTATTGTTTTAGTCCTAGCCAATAATATTAATATATAGGATGACCAACAGGAGATTAAGAAATATTTGTTGAAGGAATAATATGTAGAAGGTAAAAGAAATAAAAAGCAAGCAAAAAAAGAAAAACACTCAAAACAGCCTTCAATTTTCCAACCGTTTTTCAAAGATTCAGTTCAGTCCCTCAGTCATGTCCGTCTCTTAGGGACCCTATGACCAGGTTTCCCTGCCCATCAACAACTCCTAGAGCTTGCTCAAACTCATGTCCATTGAGTCGGTGATGCCATCCAACCATCTCCCCCTCTGTCGTCCTTTTCTCCTCCAGCCTTCAATCTTTCCCAGCATCAGGGTCTTTACCAAAGAGTGAGTTATTCGCTTCAGGTGGACAAAATATTGGAGTTTCAGCTTCAGCATCAGTCTTTCCAATGAATATTCAGGACTGATTTCCATTAGGTTTGACTGGTTTGATCTCCTTGAGTCCAAGGGACTCTCAAGAGCCTTCTCCAACACCATAGTTCAAAAGCATCAATTCTTCGGCACTCAGCTTTCTTTATAATTCAACTCTCAAATCCATGCATGACTACTGGAAAAACCATAGCTTTGACTAGATGGACCTTTCTCAGCAAAGTAATGTATCTGCTTTTTAATATGGAGTCTAGGTTGGTCATAGCTTTTTTCCAAGGAGCAAGCATCTTTTAATTGCATGGCTGCAGTCACCATCTGCAGTGATTTTGGAACCCAAGAAAATAAAATCTGTCACTATTTCCATTGTTTTCCCGTCTATTTGCCATGAAGTGATGGGACTGGATGCCATGATCTTTGGTTTTTGAATGTTGTCTTAAGCCAGTTTTTTCACTCTCCTCTTTCATTTTCATCAAGAGGCTCTTTAGCTTCTTCTTCTTCTTCTTCTTTTTTTTTTTTAATAAGAGACTCTTTAGTTTCTTTTTGCTTCCTGCCATAAGAGTGGTGTCATCTGCATATCTGAGGCTATTGATATTTCTCCCAGCAATCTTGATTCCAGTTTGTGGTTCCTCCATTCTGGCATTTTACATGATATACTCTGTATATAAGTTAAATGAGCAGGGTGACAACATACAACCTTGACGTATACACCCTTTCTCAATTTGGAACTAGTCTGTTGTTCCATGTCTGGTTCTAACTGTTGCTTCTTGACCTGCATACAGATTTCTCAGGAGGCAGGCAAGGTGATCTGGTATTCCTATCTCTTTAAGAATTTTCCACAGTTTGTTGTGATCCGCACAGTCAAAGGCTTTAGCATAGTCAATAAAGCAGAAGTAGATGTTTTTCTGGAATTCTCTTGCTTTTTCTATGATTCAACAGATGTTGACAACTTGATCTCTTATTCCTCTGCCTTTCTAAATCCACCTTGAATATCTGGAAGTTCTTGGTTCACATCCTGTATAAAATTCAGTTGTTTTAATTTCAAAGTTTCTCTTCAGTACTAGGCTACTCATGAACAGTATTATCAATAACACTAAAATCCTTTTTACAAGTAGGTATATAAGTTTTTCAGTAGCTAAAATATAATTAATGTTAGTAGGATGCTTAGGAAAGCTCACAAAGGCCTGTTGACTCTAGAAACTACTGTCTCTAAAACCGTAGTTTAAATTTTTTAAAGTATTTTTTCGATTATACCATAAGTTTCATGTGTATGATTTTGACTTCTGTATACACTACAGTGTCCTCACTGCCAAAGTTTAGGTTTCATTTGTCATCATGCTACTGACCCCCTTTACCCATTTGCCCTCCCATTAACTCTTCCCTGCTGGTAGCCCCTACTCTGTTCTCTGTATCTATGTGTTTGTTTAGTTATTTATATTTTGAATATCCATGAAATTGCAAAGTTTTTATCTTTTTCCATTAGATTTGTTTCACTTGGCATAATATCCTCAAGTTCCATCCATGTGTTACAAATGGCAAGATTTCACCTTTTTTAATGACTAAGTTGTTTTCCATTGTGTGGAAAACACATCTTTAATCTGTCAGCGGTCACTTAGGTTGCTTCCATGTTGTGGCTATTGTAATAATGCTGTGTGAACATAGGGGTGGATATTTTATTTTTTTGATTAGTGTTTTCACATTCTTTGGATGAATACCTGGAAGTGAAGTAGCTATGTTATAAGGTAGATGCCATATACCTACTTGAAACAACCCAATTAAAAAATGAGCAAAGGAACTGAATAGACATTTTTCCAAAGAAGAAATTAAGATAGACACATGAAAAATGTTCAACATCACTAAGTATTAGAGAAATGCAAATCAGAACCACAATGAGATATCACTTCATGCCTGTTAGATTGGATATTATCAAAATGTCTAGAAATAACAACTGTTGGAGAGAATGTAGAGAAGGGGGAACCCTCACACACCATTGTTTGGAATGTAAACTGTTGCAGCCACTGTGGAAATTTTTTTGAGATGCCTCAAAAAATTAATAACAAAACTAAAACAGTAGTTTCAAACCTTGAAATATACCAAGGCCCTGTGGCCCTTGAGAGAGACTTAGGGATATGGAAGGAAAAAGGACTCCAATTACTAGCAACTCTCAGAACTTTGTATAAGATGCTCTGACAGGTGTGTGGTCTGCCATTCTAATAGTGAGCATGGGACTGGGAAGATGGGAATGGAAGGGAGTCTTGGGGACCATTTAGGGGAACAAGAGTCTCATAAGCCAGCTGTTAGGACTGGCTAGCATAAGTCCCTTTTCCTTTCTTCTGTGTATGTTCCTTTTGAAAGTGTATGCATTTAAGTAGAAGATACAGCTTACTCCACTGGAAGAAGATGTTTTTGCATCTAGACTATGGAAGTAGCTGTAGAATTTCTGCATAAACATTCCACCCTAAGAGGAAGAAGAAGAGATCCAAAGGTAGAAAGATTGGAATGAGCAGGGAAGTGAAGTCAGCTTATGGAGATGATGTTAGACACTGCTGGAGAGAAGGGTGAAAGGCACTCGAGGAATGACAAGAGAGAAAAAACACAGGCTGATTGACTAAGGATGAGGGACGTGAACTTTGTGCTAGTTCAATGACCAGATTTTCTGACAAATATTCCCAGAGCCCATAGCTCAGTAGAAGAGCCAGTTACATTAGCTAGACTTTTCTAAAAAATATGTTTTATTTTAGGAAAGATAATCTGGTTGCAAAGTTAAGGAAAACCTGAAATCCTGAGGTTATCAAATTATATAAGCAATTACATGGCAATGAGTTGTTTTCATGAAAGGAGGTAGTACACAGTGTTCTGAGAAAAGCTTTTTCAGTGAAAATTCCAACAAAGAGGATTTCCTGAATTTAAGTCCCAGCATACTTTCCAAGGTGGCTCAGTGGTGAAGAATCTACCTGCCAATACAGGAGATGCAGGAGACACAGGTTCGATCCCTGGGTCAAGAAATGGAAATGGCAACTCAGTCCAGTATTCTTGCCTGGGAAATCCCATGGACAAAGGAGCCTGACGGTCTACAGTCCATGGGGTCACAGAGTCAGACATGCCTTAGCAACTAAACAGCAAAAAAAAGAAAAAAACTTCCCAAAGAGTTTTACAGACACCATCCGTGCCATGTGAACCACAGGAATTCTGATGAGAACACTTTTTTTTTTTTTTTTTCAAGAATTCCTTGCCCCTTTTTCTTTCACTTGGGAGGTAGCCTCTTATTCATGTCTGTTGGATGTAACCAGTGAACCAAACACTTGAAACCAATTTGCTAGCTTGTGAAGAGGTTATTGATTCTCACAGTGTGTATATACTTGGGGAACTTCATTGTTTAACTTTACATGTGGATGATTCTAGCCTTATGCTACTTTAAGTCAGACAGACTGGGTAAAAAATGTAGATTCTCTTTCTTCAGTGGAGTTTTCAGGGGTGTTGAAAAATGTTTAACAGATATGAGTACTGCCTTGAGTTTAAAATACTGTATATGCTTCTCAGAAAATGTCTGATTAGGTGAGAGAGTTTTTTTGTAAACATGTGCTTTTATTTCTGGGAGAGTTGGGAGGACGTTGGGAGAGAAATTGCCTGTGTGTTTTTGCCCAGTGCCAAGAAGAGAGAGAAGTGATTGATAACACACCAAATTAAATAAATGTATTTCAGGATCTTGTTTAAGAGATCAGTGCTTGAGCTGTTGGCAATTTACTGCTTTCAGAATTGCAAAACCCAATCAATGTTTTATTCATATTGTATAGCATTATTGGTCATTTGTATTAAATTTGGTTTTGTTTTTTTTTTTTTTTGGTCATATGGGATGTGAAATCTTAGTTCCCTGACCAGTGATTGCTTCAAACCTGCACCCCATGTAGAGGAAGCGTGGAGTTTTAACCACTGGACCACCAGGAAAGTCCCTTAAATTTGTATTTTTGAAGTAAAAAGCTTCCTCCATTCCTGCTGGAAAGGAGGAACAGAAGGAGTATAGTATCAGCGCATACAGACTCCCTGGATGATCTTAGGCTTGTTTTTCACTAATTAAAGTTTGGTTGAATATCAATAGTTAATGTTCAGCTCTGAGTGGATGAGAAAACACAGCGTATTTGAGGTCAACGCCTCTTCTGGGTGTTGTTGAGGAATAGATGTAAGGTGGTGAAGCCACAAGCAGCTGAATGTTTCCCTTCAGATCCTGGAAGAGTGTGTCTTATCCTGCTGCAACCACTGGTCCCCTCCACTTTTTCCCTAGAAGGATTTTTATTGGTCCAGAGGAGGTTCATTCTAGCAGGGAGTCTGCCATTTTGAACCATGTGGAGCAGCCTTTGTAACAAGGAATGATTTATTGTTCCCAGCTGTCTTTCATAAGATGACCATTATGAGCAAGTCTGCTGATAAATCCATGGCCGTAAGGGAGGATTTTAATTTATGACAAGGAAAATCTCTTTCTGCTTCATGGGAAGAGGCACATCTGACCTTATCTGTGTGGGTTTATGGTGGGAGACAGGCCCTGTGGGTATTTATTGACTTGAACTGAGGGGTCTCTCTGGTATGTAGTTAAGCTTCAGAGGTAAAACCTGCTAGGTTCTTATTTAGGGTGAGCAGTTGGTGAAGGAAAGCACCAAGTTAATATTTTTCTCAGACATCTGGATTTTCAACTGATTTAACTGACAAGTTGTTTCTCTTTCAGGCCCCACGATTGATACAGAGGACTGTCATATGAACCAGAGAGGGTACCTGAAACCAAAGAAAAGACTCTAGTGTGTAGCCAAAGGCATGCCTCCAGGGGTGAGAAGGAGCAGATGTCTTAACAGGGCAGGAGACCAGCTGTGCGTGGTCAGGTGGGACCATGGGAAATATTTAATTCTCTGTGCTGATGACCTACACAGAAAACTCACAAAGTACACTGCCCCAACTTAAGGAGCTTGTGTCAGAATTTTTCAAAGACTATATGGCAGGCACACCAGCCATGCAACTCACATAAACAAATGGTTCTATTTCAAAACTATTATAAACTTTGGTGATGAGCAGTTTGGGAATCCATCTGCTGAATTTCTCCCAGAGAGTCACAAGTAACTCTAAGACGGAAGCCACTTTTAAGGTGTGAGATGCGTCTTTTTTAGGTATTGGGCTTCCCTTGGGATTCTGTCTGCAGCCCGGTCTAGATCAGGCCATCTGGAACTGAAATTCTTCAGAGACATAAGAACAGGGAGGAGTTATGATTGTGAAGGAGGATGCAGAGTGCACTGTGGCCTTTGCTCAAGCTTTAAAGGCTGATGAGGACACTGGCAGAGTGATATTTTGAACATATGAGCCGACTTGCCCCTCTGTACCCCTCTGGCGGCTCCTGTTGCCTTGACCTTTCCCATCAACCTCGTTTGGGCCTCTTTATTGTATCAGGGAAAAAAGGAGATTCACCAAAGAACTGGGGGGAAAAAAGCTTTTGATTTTCCAAAGTCAAGACTCTAATGGCACTTGGCCTAGAAATGACAAGATAATTTGGACCGCAGCGTCTTGCTTCAGAGAGAACATGCAGTTTTGCAGGTGTGCTGGGAGGAGGTGAGGAGAGGACTATATCGAGCTCTTAGATGTTGGTGGGAGGTGAGGAGGAGGGAAGTGGGTGGGAGGGGAGATGGGAGCAGAAGCTGCTGGCCCCCCTCTCTTCTGAGAAAGAGGCTTTGGCCCTGTTCCTCAGAGGGAAAGGTGGAAAGTGCAGAAGCCCCGCCTCGAGGAGTGGAGGGCACGCGGCACACGGCTGTTATACAGAGTCCTCTGTGCTCAAAAGTGCCCCCAGAGTATAACAAAGGACTCACAGCCTTCTATTGGCATCGAAACTGGGGACATTCTTGGAGGCACTGAGCCCTTGACTTGTGGGATCTGACTCTACCTCCAGGAGATAGTGTCAGAATTGAATCCACTGTAGGACACCCAGGTGGTATCAGAGGACTGGCTGGTGTCAGGGAAAAAAACCCATGTGTTTGGGGTTGAAAGTGTTGTGAGTAAAAATAGTTCAGACCTTTTGACATCTTCCCTGTTTTCCAAGGCACAATTCACATTTTACCTGTTAGCAGGCATCTTCCCAGACCTCTCAGTTATTATTTTATCTATCTTTGTGTTCTTATAGCACTTCACCTATTCATTACCCCTCTTTATCAAAGTCAGCCTTGTACTGTGGGTTAAGTGAGGGTCAGCTGCTGGTTATGAACCCCAGAATTGTTCTGTCTTCTGTCCTAATAGCACCTCCCATGAATTCAGCATCCTAGACTGGCAGGTATTTTGGTGCCTGGTAAAGAGTAAAGCCTCAATACATATTTGTTAACCTAAATGGAATTTAAGATTCTAGAACAAATAGTGAAACATGAGACAGATCCTTGAAGGAAGATTTCATTGGTTGTATCTTTGATTCCCTTACTGTCTTCGTCCCCAACACTTGATTTCAGATTTTTTTTCCCAACATACAAAACATGTTAAAGAATCATTTGGAGTATACCCATTGAACACCACCTATTTTCTATAATATATGTTCCATTATATGTACGTATCTATATTTGTTTACATAGTATTACTTTTTTATCTATCCATCTAGCCATCCTTCCTTCCCTCTATCAATCTAAATTATGTTTTCCTCACCACCTTGCACATATAACCAATGTGTGAGAGACCTTCAACTCTGGAATCAGATCTGAGATTCACTCCTGGATTTGGCCCTGACTCATTGCTTGGCCCTGTGGGTGATGCTCACCCTGCATCTTCTTCCCCCTGGGTCATCAACAAGGGGCCACTGCAGCCTGTTTCACAGGTTGTGGTGAGGAGTAAATGAGACGATGTAGATAAAGGGCCAGGCACAGAGCATGTGTTCAGTATATAGAAGTAAGAGAAAAAGTACAGCGTCAATATTTATTTCAGCCATCAGCACTGACTTGCAATGATTTGTATCTCTGTGTTCTTGCTTGTAGCCTCTGATTTGGGCCCAAAAGGAAAAGAAAATCAGAGGAGACAGTGACTCTCAAACTCTTCCTTATTAATGAGCAAGAGTTCCCTGGATCCAACAGGTAAGTGAGAGGCGATCTGCGTTTTAGTGTGGAAACTGCATTCTGAGTTCTTTGGGCCAAAAAGGCCATGGAGTCAACTGCAGAATCACTGCTTACCTACTTTTATCCACACAAGATGGGATCTTCACACTCACCTAAATTCAGTAGGACCTTTGCTAAAAATGGAGATGATTGGGAGAGAATGTCTCCCAGTGGGACTCCCCTGAAGGCCTGAAAACCATTTCCTGAGCCCTTTGGTGCAGGGATGTGTGTATTTCCTGAATGTAGGCCCACATGAGTTCAGTCTTCCACTCTCGGGTGACAGACTGTCCTCAAATCAGGGAACCAGAATTATGCCCAGATCATCTTGCTCCTGAAATGGCCCTGGAAAGCTGTTGCTAAAGAGTGGAGGACATGATCTCCTTCCCTGTGGCATCAGTCAGCACTGAAGATTGTTGCAAGATTGGAAAAAGGAAATCTCATCCTCTGTTTCCAGCATGTGCTCCCACCATACACATCCCCAGTCATCACAAAGCCCTTCATACCCCTTAGTTTAAACATATTGAATATAGGCTGGTACGAATATTATGGTTCACATGAATAAAACTGGCCTGCCCATATGAATTGGTTTTTACTGAACACTTAAAGTGGGGGCTCTTGGTTTCAAATTTGTGTTGGTGTTTGTTGAAAGAATTATCCTTGTATGAATGAGAAAGTGAAAATGCCTGATGTCCTCTTCAGAATTTCCAACCTAGATGATGTACCACATTACTCTGGAGCTCTGTCAAAAATACAAGTGTCTCCTTCCCCTCCCCCCAGCCCCAGATTCCACTCCCAACCCCAAGAATCTGAGTCAGTGGTGGGTCTTGGGATAGCCCACTGGAATCTACATTTTAAAAATCTCTACAAAGTATTTTACTTTACAGCAAGACCTAAGGGTGATGTCTTTACTGTAAAGCTTTATAGTGCTGCTCAATAAAAACAGGGAGAGATGAAGTGTGTCTTCTTTTGAGATGCAAAATCTTACCTGACCTTTTCATTTTTGCTTTGTGTATCAGTTGATGGGCATATAATGGAAAACTAACTAAAATGAGAAGATGGGGAATACTTCCAAAGTAGATGGAAGTTGGGCATAAAATAGAAATAAGGACAACCCAGGAGAGTACATGACGAGACTCTCAGCTACAGAAGCAAGAGCTGGCAGAAGTTACCATGGCCAATAAGGAAAGCAGGCAGGGGATTAGTAGGCAAAGGGCATAACCTAGGACCAAAAAGTAGACAGGGAGGTGGAATTACTGTGTGTTATCCCAAGCCTCCATATGTCACATGTTAACATCCCAGGCATCTGTTGGCTGGGTTCCAGCTGGGATGGAGCTGTCATTGTCTACGCAGAGCAAATTTTGTTGTTATTCTTGGTGGCGTAACTAGAAAGCACTTCCTCATTGTTTCAGTCAGCAGATAACTTAAGGACTATTTGAACAAAGAATAAAATCCTAGTTGTTTTAAAACTTACTCTTGTCATTTGCTGGTTAGGTCAAAAAAGCAAGAACGTCAAAACCTTCAGATCAAGTGTCAGTTGCTTGGGAGAAAATTCCAGAGATAATAGTGGAATGCTTTTAAAAGAAATACTGCATTCTCAATATTCTTGATGACAAAGATACTAATATCACGTGAAGATGGGAACAAATATGACAATTTTGAGTTGGCCCAGCAAAGTGGGAATTTAAATGTGAAAAAGTTTGAGGTATAGTTAATTAGTAGCATTTTTTTCTCTCTTTAATGCTGTATAATAGTGATGCATCTTATAATCAGTGGTGTCTTTTCATCAGTTCAGTTCAGTTCAGTTGCTCAGTCATGTCCGACTCTTTGCGACCCCATGAACTGCAGCACACCAGGCCTCCCTGTCCATCACCAACTGCCGGAGTTTACCCAAACTCATGTCCATTGAGTCTTATTTTATTCAAGTATAGTTGATTTACAACTTTGTATTATTTTCTGCTGTATAGTAAAGTTGCTTATTCATTATGGCTATCATGTGATATTGAATATAGTTCCCTGTGCTATGCAGTAGATCCTTGTGTTTATCCATCCTATATATAATAGTTTGCATCTGCTGATCTCAAACTCCCTATTCATCCTTTCCTCACTCACCCCTACCTTTGTAACCACAAATCTCTTCTCCATGTTTGCGAGTCTGTTTTATAGATAAGTTTGTGTCCTATTTTAAATGCTACATGTAAGTAATATCACATGGCATTTATCTTTCTAACTTACTTCACTTAGCATCATATCTCTAGGTTCATCCATGTTGCTGCAAATGCCATTATTTAAATGGCATTATTTTTAAGGGACTTCCCATGGGGCTCAGTGGTAAAAGAATCCATCTGCCAATGCCAGAGACACAGGAAACATGGGTTTGATCCCTGGGTCAGGAAGATCCCCTGGAGCAGGAAATGGCAACTCACTCCAGTATTCTTGCCTGGAAATCCCATGGACAGAGGAACCTGGGGAGCCCCAGTCCATAGGGTTGCAAAGAGTCAGACATGAGTGAGCATGCATGCATGCATTATTTTTTATGGCTAAATAGTATTCTGTTGTATATATGTACCACATCTTCTTTATCCATTCATCTCTTGATGCACATTTGTTTCCAAGTCTTTGCTGTTGTAAATAGTGCTGCTATGGACATAGGCATGTATGTATCTTTTTGAATTATATTAAATAGTTTTGTCTAGATATATACCCAGGAGTGGGATTTTTAGATCATAGAGCAACTCTGTTTTCAGTTTTTTGAGGAATCTCCATACTGTTCTCCATAGTGGCTGCTCCAATTTATATCCTCACCAACAGTGTAGAAGTGTTCCCTTTTCTATATACCCTGTCCAGCATTTATTATTTATAGATTTTTTTTATGATGACCATTCTGACTGGTGTGAGGTGATACCTCATTGTAGTTTTGATTTGCATTTCTCTATCAATGATGTTGATCATCTTTTTATGTGTGTGTTGATCATCTCTATGTCTTCTTTGGAGAAATGTATGATTAGGTCTTCAGCCCATTTTTTTTTTTGATTGGATTGTTTTTTTGTCTGTTATTGAGTTGTGTGAGCTATTTGTGTATTTTCAAAATTAAACCACGTTGATTGCATCATTTTCAAATATTTTCTCCCAGACTGTAGGTTTTCTTTTCTTTTTATTTATGCTTTCCTTTGCTGTTCAAAGGCTTGTGAGTTTGATTAATACCCATTTGTTTATTTTTGCTTTTGTTTCTATTGCCTTGAGATTGACATAAGAAAACATTGGTATGATTTTTGTCAGAATGTCTTGCCTGTATTCTCTTCTAGGAGTTTTCCTGTGTCATGTCTTATGTTTAAGTCTTTAAGCCAATTTGAGTTTATTTTTGTGTATGATGTGAGGTGTGTTGTAACTTCATTGATTATATGTTGCCATCCAACTTCCCCAACACCACTTGTTGAAGCGATTGTCTTTTTTCCATTGTATATTCTTACCTCCTTTGTTAAAGATTAATTGGTCATAGGTGTGTGGGCTTATTTCTGGCCTCTCTGTTCTGTTTTGTTGATTCATATGTCTGTTTTTGTGTCAATATCATGCTGTTTTGATTGCTGTAGCTTTGTAGTATTATCTGAAGTCTAAGAGAGTTAGGCTTCCTCTTTCTTTTTTCCCCTCAGGAGTGGCAATTTGGGGGTCTTTTATGATTATATTTTATACATTTATATACATTTTAGGATTACATTATATATAAAATATACATTATATATATTATATATATTATGTACATATATATTATATACATATATACATATATATACACACATACATATATATGTAATATACATTTTAGGATTACTTGTAGTTCTGTGAAAAATGTCATGGGTAATTTGATAGGGATCACATTAAATCTGTACATTGCCTTGGGTAGTATAGCCATTTTAACAATGAAATCTTCCAAGAGCATGGGATATCTTTCTCTTTCTTTGCATCATCTTCTTGTTCCTTTATTAATGTTCTATAGTTCTCAGCATATAAATCTTTCACCTCCTTTTCAGGTTTTCCTAAATATTTTATTTTTTGATATGTAATTTTAAAAGGTATCGGGTTTTTCACATTCCCTTTCTGATATTTCATTGTTAGTGTAAAGAAATGCAACCAATTTCTGTATGTTAATCTTGTATCCTACTACTTGCTGAATTCATTTATCAGCTCTAGTAGTTTTTGTGTGGAGTCTTTAGGTTTTTCTGTGTATAGTACCATGTCATCTGCATATAATGACAATTTTACCTCTTCCCTTCCAATTTGGATACTTTTTTTTGATTGCTATTGCTAGGACTTCCAATACCATGTTTAAAAGAAATGGTGAGCATGAGTGTCCTTGTCTTGTTTCAGATTTTAATGGGAAGGCTTTCAGCTTTTTACTGTTGAGTGTTATATTGGCTGTGGGTTTGTCATAAATAGCTTTTATTATGTTGAGGTATGTTCCCTGTAAATCCTCAGTGATATCTTAGATTCAGTGTAATGTGGTGTTTGTGTTGGTCTTTACAGAGAAGAATATTTAAGAAAATTCTGTAAATAATATCCTGAAAAAAGCATATATAAAATTATAGAGAGGAGTCCAGGGAATCACAGACCTTGTATGTCTAATTTCCTTAAAAGAATCTCTCTCTGAAAAAAGAGAGAAAGCCTCCATATATTTAAACAATAGCCATATTTTAAAAGAAAAGAAGCTGGATTTCATTAAAAAGGAATGATCCCTACTTCATTGGAATTTGTCTGGAGAACTAAGTAGGCCCATGAACAGAACTGATGGATGGACCCAGGTAGGCTTCCAAAATGTTTTTGTAATAGGGCAGTTGTTCATTGCCTCCTCTTGGGTTCAAGTACTCCTGAGAAGCAATCATTTTCTCTATAGTTGATGCCTCACAGTAGAATCCTTCAAGACCATGATCCACAAGTCCCACACCTCTTTCATTTGCTGCCCCTTTGAATATCTCAAAGTAGATTATATATAAACTTCACTTGACTCTTCCTCAGGCTAAACATTTCTCTTCAAAGATATACTATAATCTCTTCTCTTGAGACCTTCCTCTCCTCCAGTTTCGCCTCTGAATCCCCTCCAATCTGTCCATATTCCTTATAACTAGGTGTGTCCCAGTTTGCCCAGGAGACATTTCCCAGACCGATTTATCACCTGCAAACCCTTTTTCCAGACTCATTTATCACCTGCAAACCCTTTTATTCTGAAAACTGTCCTGACTAGGATATTACCGTATATGGTCAACCTACTTACAGCTGAATGCACTACCTAAGGGCGGGCTGGGGAGCAAAAATGAGAGCAGGGCTTTCACTGTCCTCCATCTTGGTTCTTGACACGTGCAGTCAAGGGGATGTGAGTCACACATTACACCGTTGCCTCCTGTGAAGCTTGTGGTTGATGGTGCCTCTCAAAGCCATGCTTTCCCTATACGGTGCTGATTCTGGTGATTCCATGGCATTTGTTTCTACAAAATTCATGGTGTTAGAAGTCAACCCATTGTCCAGTCTGTTGAGAACCTTGTCATCCAAAATGCTGTCTTATTCCTTCCAACATCCAGCTATCAGAAGATGTAATATTGCTTTTCTGTATCATTATCTAGGCTCTTGATTAAAATTATTCGTAGCATAATCTTGTGGCATATCACCCCTTTCCAGTTTTACCTCTGTTTGCATCCTGGGGTCATTTAACATCACAAACTCACTTAATCGTATTATTATGTAGGCCATGTATTTCTTCCTTTTGAATGTTAGTATTCTGGAAGAACTTAGTGAATGCCTCTGAAACTTCATGTCTTTTCCTAATCTATGCATCTAGGTCTTGGACCAGAAAAAAGGAAAGCAAAAACAGAGTTAAATCTAATGTGACTTCTTAGTGCATTTCTTGTTAGCCCCCATGGGACCCTGCAAATGTTGACTGACACATAGACTACTAGGTCAGTCCTCCATGAATATTTGTTGACCCAGGCACAATTTTTCATTGGGAAACAAGCAGAAGATATTCTTCGCTCTTGCTGTAAGGAAAAAAAAAAAAACTGATTTCTTTACACCTGTCAAGGACATCTGCTTTGGGAAGTCCCACACACAGCTTAGGTCCACACCAGAGTATGAATTGACTATTTGCTAATCATGTAAATATTATTGTTGAAATGAAAACATGATTGAGGCTGGAAGTGTGAACCAAATGCAGAAAGTGCCAGCTCTTTAACTTAAGCAATTAATTATGCATCATCTTTAAGTCTGGTGATAGGTCTCAGGGTGTTAATCAAATCAAATATCACCAGCTGCAGAGAGAACAGGCTTTCAGGAAGCATTTCCTATACCAAGGGGGAGGGGGAGGTGGCACTGAAATGGATTTCCTGAGGCTCCAATAGCTAAGGACACCTATAGGGGGATGGTTGTAAACTGCTTTGTGAGCACACCTGTAACAGATCAGATAAGCCGTATGTACAGTCAGCTGAAATGGTGGAAACAGCCAGACAGGGCTGGGTTCACCTCTTGGTTCTGCTTGGGTTTTAACCTTGGAAAATCACGTGATCTGTCTGAGCCTTAGTTTCTTCAGCTTTAAAATGGAGATGACAGCACCTATCTTGTAGGGCTTTTGTACAGGTAAGAAAGATGGCAATGCCCCGGCCGCAGAGAGGGTTCTGTATGGTTACTGCTAATGACTGAGTGGCTTCTGGGGCTCACTCTGCTGCTGAAATCTCTTGTTTGACCTTGGACATAGCCTCAGCTTTTTAGAACTTGCACTTCTCCAGATCTGAAGAGGTGGAAGTGTACCAGATGGTGTTCCAAGGATGAAAATACATCATTCTGTGACAGGGATGGGAATTAGGGCAATTTTGTGATAAGCAGAGTGAGGCAAGGGGTAGATGCACTGGTCCATGAGAGGGTGGTCTGGTTACCAAGGGTGACATCCCACAGGGCCTTCATTTTCCCACTCTGATCACCTCCTTACCCCCGGAGCAGGCTGGAGGCCACTGGAAATGAGCTGTCATCTCCCCTAGGTCCCTCACCACCACACCTGCCTGGCTGTCATCACAGGCAGGGGTTCATCGTGGAGCATGTTTGTGCAGGACAGAGAGATGCTCAGCTCCATGACAAGGGCATCTTGAAGTGGTTTTGTAAAGTGGAGAAGGTCTGTCTTAAACTCTCGGGGTATTTAAAATAACATTTTTTTTGCCTTTTTCCCCCCTTTATTGCAAATTAGTACATGGTCACTGCTAAAAACTATGAACACACAATAGTTTAAAGCAATTACCATGAATTAACCTTCTATGTAAGTTCCTTCTAGTCATTTATATACGAAACACAATGACCTCACAGTGTCACCCTATCTTGTAATACACTTCTCTGGGTATCTTTCCTCCTTCCTCATAACTGCTGTTTTAATGCTGTGTTACTGATTTCTGGCTCATATGGTAAAGAATCTGCCTGTAATGCAGGAGACCCAGGTTCGATCCCTGGGTCGGGAAGTTCCCCTTCCCGAGAAGGAGAAGGAAATGACTACCCACTCCAGTATTCTTGCCTGGAGAATTTCACAGACAGGAGCCTGGTGGGCTACAGTCCATGGGTTTGCAGAGTCAGATAAGACTAACACTTTCTTTCTTTCATTACTGCTGTTTTAAGCTTTACTGATTTCTGTTAATATAGTAGTACCTTGGTTATTTAGCAGAGGTCTCCAATATGGGATGATTGCCTCTCAGGCACACGCAAGATAATCTATCATGAAGAAAATTTCGGAATTCCTATTTATACTTTCATTTCTCCTTTTTAAAATTGTATGTATGTGTATAATTCATAACATATATGAGTCTGGAGAAGACAGTTCAGAGCTGGGATAATGGCTCAAGGATGCCATCAGGGACTGAAGTGCTTTCCAACTTTCTGCCCTTCTGTCTTCCATGCAGACCTTTGCCTTCTGGCTTGCAGCCTCACATTTGCAAGGTGGCTGCTGCACATCTAACCTTTACACCCACATTCCAGGCAGGAATAATGGGAAAGAATAAGGGTAAGTGATTTTCTCCTAGTGAGGCTTTGCTGTTTATTCAGAAAGGCATGTTTTCCTTTACATTGGTCAAATGAGAAAGTTGAGAAATGGAAAAGTTGAGCTTTTTAGCCTCCTTGACAAAGGAAGTCAAGGGCATGGGAAATCGTGGATTGTGTAGGGGTATATAGTCCATAGGGTCTGCCACAGTGTGTCTCCCCAGAAAAACACATACACACACACACACACACACACACATGCACAGCTCTGCCAGGTAACTCCAGGGAGTTTCTGTAAGTAGGGAGTCCGAGGGGAGCCACTCAGTAGGGCCAAACTGAAGAGAGCAGCTCCAGAGGATTCTCAGCTCGGCCCAAAGCCAGGGAGCATGAGAGAAGCAACTTGTGGGGAGAAGATAGAAGTCAAAAGATAAAGTGAAGCTCTATGAGTGGGAGGGTAGAGAAAGCAGAGCGGCATTGAAGCTTATAAGCCCCAGACATGGTACTAACAGTGAAAAAGACATACAGTGGTGAAGAGAGGGGGAGAGAATGATAAAGCAATAACACAGTGGGGAAAAGAGAAACTTGTAAGCATCTGAAGTTTAAGGGAGTCTGCTGCTCTAGAGGACCAGAAGTCAGCTGTCCAGTGGGGTCTGTGGGTGGTGAAGGTGGTGGTGATGGAGGACATCATTCAGTGAAAAGTTGGACCAAGTACTGTGAACTGTGGAGTCACAAGGCATTCATTAGAAATTCAGGGGTGTCCTCCAGAAGGTCTGGTGACTTGAAGATTTAAAGTCTGATAGGGAACAGTCCAGCAAGATAAAAGTCAACTCTGTAGAAGGTTGAAACGTGGTGTTAAATTAGATTTTATAAATGATTTCTAGTGGAGTTTATGATGGCAACTTGCCTACAGATTTGTAGTCAATTCCCTACAGATTTGGAGGATCTGATCACGATGTTTGAAATTATACACATTGCCAATAACATACACACAAGCAGAAAAATAATTAACATTGTCCCTGAGACCATCCTATAGGACCCATGACAGACTTTCCCCAGTTGGGTAAAGTATAGATCCTTCTAGTATCTTTGGGCCACTGTAAATTGCAGAAGCCAAAGATTTTTAAGAATAAAACAGATCACCAGCCCAGGTTGGATGCATGAGACAAGTGCTCAGGCCTGGTGCACTGGGAAGACCCAGAGGGATGGTGGGGAGAGGGAGGTGGGAGGGGGGACCGGGATGGGGAATACATGTAAATCCATGGCTAATTCATTTCAATGTATGACAAAAACCACTGCAATGTTGTAAAGTAATTAGCCTCCAACTAATAAAAATAAATGGAAAAAAAAAGAATAACACAAATGTTGAGTGCCTTGGTGAATCAAAGGATATCATGCTGGAGAATAAGTTTTTTCTTTTTTTTTTAAAAAAAAGGGAACTATGTAGCTGACAAAGAATTCATTGACTTTTCTGGGGGGAGAAATACCTGATTTCTGAATATAGTCTATATCCTGAACAGTTTCCTAGAGATGATGTAACTGATTAATTTTTATAAAGCACTCCAAGTGTCACATAGCAAGTTTTGGTGTTTCCAAGTGCCTAAAGAGGTAAGCAATTTAAATGAGCTTAAGATTTTTACCTGTATCTGACCTGGAGGCCCATCTAGGGAAACTAAATTTGAGGTTCTGGGTAAAGAGTGGTTTTAAAGCTGAGCCCCTGGAGTCAGACAACATAGACTGGGATCCCAGCTCCATCATTTGTCAGTTGTGTGACTTGGAAGCAAGTAATTTCACATCTTTGCCTTCATTTCCTTATCCGTAAAGTGGGGATAACCACTTCATAGGATGGTTTAGAGGATTAAATGGGATAATCTGTATAAAGCTCACCACGCATGGCACATTGCGAACACTCCAGACACACATGGATGGATAACATTTTCTTCCTAATTAGTTCCATACTTAAAAATTTTTACATTAGTACCATGAGTTCACCTAGAGGTAAGAAGCCTTGTTTATTGTCAGCTCATTGTGAAGAATAGCATTAATTCCTATCAAGGTGTTCATCATCTTTTGTGCAGGCATTGAAATTACCTAATATTTAAAAGTGATCAGACTTCTGGGTTTAAATCCCCACTTAATAGCTCCAAGACTTTGAAAAGTTGCCTCACCTCTTTGGGCCTCAGTGGCCTTAGTTGTAAGATGCGGATTCTGCGTAGTTCAATTGAGTTAATAGATGTGAAGTGCTCAAGGCTGCCATTGTCATCGACTCTGCTGTTAACCAAGTATTTTCCAGAAAAGAGCATGAGTTGAGAGGTGATATCCCAAAGTGGGTTTCTTCATCATTTAAACATTTACTTGCTTATTTAGTTGGCTGTGCTGGATCTTAGTTGTGGCATGTGGGCTGTGGAGTGTGTGGGCTTCAGTAGCTGTGACACATGGGCTTAGTTTCTCTGCAGCATGGAGGATCTTAGTTCCCTACCAGGGATTGAACCCGCATCCCCTGCATTGCAAGGTGGATTATTAACAACGGGACCCTCCAGAGAAGTCCCTGGTTTTCTTCATCTTGTAAATAATATACTGAATTTTCAGATTCATAATATTTAAGATGAAATTTTGGAGGATGTCTTCATCAGAAATTTTTTTTTTCATAGCCAAACATTTAAAGGGTTTCCCTGGTGGCTCAGATGGTAAAGAATCTGTCTGCAATGCAGGAGACCTGGGTTCCATCCCTGGGTTGGGAAGATCCCCTGGAGGAGGGCATGGCAACCCACTCCAATATTCTTGCCTGGAGAATCTCCATGGACAGAGGAGCCTGGCGGGCTACAGTTCATGGGCGCACAAAGAGTTGGACACGACTGAGCAACGAAGCACACAAACATTAAAAACAAAGTGAAGGTCTACACAGACAGAGATGACAAACATAAGGCCTACCCCACCTGACACCCGGGGCTGTGGCAGACCTTACTTATCCATCATGGCACTTTTATCTACTGAATTTATATTTACCTTTGCATCTTTCTCAACACGATACTCTACACAATCATTGCCAATTTGATTGGTGTTATGTGAAATCCATCCTTTTTCTGGTACTATGTCTTCAGAAGTGTTATTTTCCTTGGAGGATAAAGAATTGGTAAGTTTTTAAGCAAACCCCTTCTACTGAAATTCTATTTGTACTCTTAAATGATGAGATGATCCTCCCTCAAACCCTCGAGTAAGCAAGGTGAGTTATATAAAAGAGAGTGGACAGTCAGCTGGCAGGATCCACAATCTATTGTTGTGCTGCTTTGGAAGATGCTGCTAAGACAGATGACACTGATACCTGCAATTAGAAAAAAAATTTTCTAGAGTCTCAAGAAATCATTTGGAATATGACTACTTTTTCAGTTGACTCAGTAAATAATGTTCTGGAAAGACAGCCAGGTTACACTGTCTGGTATATCACACAGCTGGGCATCATAAGAGAAAGTCATTAGATGCAAATAATTCAATCTAAAGATGTTTTCTACATGTTGATTGGCATGTTTGTCTGTGAGGGCTGCCATAACAAAATACCACAGACTGGGTAGCTTAGATAACAGAAATCCATTTTCTTGCAGTTCTGAAAGCTAGAAGTCTGAGATCAAGGTATTGTCAGGTTTGATTTCTCCTGTGGCCTCTTGCCGTGGTGTGCAAATGACTGCCTTCTTGCTGTATCATCACCTGACCTTTTTCTGTGTGTGCCCCTCTTGCTTGATGTCTTTCTAGTCTTATAGGGTGACAAGCCACATTGGTGTAGGACCCCCACATTTATGACCTCATTTACCTTGGAGATCCAACCAGTCCATACCGAAGGAAATCAGTCTTGGATATTCATTGGGAGGACTGATGCTAAAGCTGAAACTCCAATAGTTTGGCCACCTGATGCAAAGAACTGACTCACTGAAAACACCCTGATGCTGGGAATGATTGAAGGTGAGAGAAGAAGGGGACGACAGAGGATGAGATGGTTGGATGGCATCACCGACTCAATGGACATGAGTTTGAGCAAGCTCCGGGAGTTGGTGATGGACAGGGAAGCCTGGCGTGCTGCAGTCCATGGGGTCACAAAGAGTCAGACATGACTGAGCGACTGAATTGAACTGAACCTTCTTAAAGGCTACATCTCCAAATACAGTCACACTGGAGGTTAGGGGCTTCAGCATATGCATTTTGGGGGACTTGATTCAGTCCGTAACGATTGGTTTGTACCCATATAACTAGATTCTATAGCATCTTATGATCCCTGCATTGTTACTTATACTTGTCATTGTGTGACTCTAGTTCTGCCAGAAAGGATAGTAGTGCTAGTTATATGCTACAGAAATAAGGAAATGTGTGCTCACTTTAGAAAAATTTCTCTCTCTTGCAAATCAACAAAAAAGATACATCGTTGGAAAATGGGCAAATATGTGAGAGTCAAAATTCACAGAAAGAAAAAAATACAAAAAACAAAGAATATTAACAAATGCTCAAACTCATTGTTTAGTTGCTCAGTTGTGTCTGACTCTTTGAGACCCCACGGATTGTAGTCTGCCCGGTTCCTCTGTCCATGGGATTGTCCCAGCAAGAATACTCGTGTGGGTTGCCATTGTCTCCTCCAGTGCATCTTTCTGACCCAGGGATTGAATCCATATCTCTTGCATCTCCTGCATTGCAGGTGGATTCTTTACTGCTGAGGCACCAAGAAAGCCCATTCAAACTCATTAGTTGACAGAAAAATGCAGGATAAATTGAGACATCAGTTTGCTTGTACTGGACTGGCAAATTTAGGATGATGCCAAGTGTGTGGGGTGTGGGACCATGGGAACCCTGACACACTGCTAATGGGACTATCAACTGGTGTAGAAATTCTGCAGAGGGCTTTGATGGTGACAGCAAATCAGGTCGAGGTATACTTCTTGACCCAGCAAATCCGCTCCTGGGTACATATCAAGGACGACTTCTCACAGAGTTCATGAAGGTCCTGTATGAGTAAGGTGGCAAGGCATTTTAGCTTGTCTGGGACAGTTAAGTGTACATGTGCTGTCCTGGTGGAATTATGACTAGCACACTTCGTTTCTTAAAAGCATTCACCCCATGTACAAGGATTGTCTTCACAGTATTTTTGTGGCAGTGGGGGATTGGAGGCAGTTTTGGGGAGTAAGAGGCAGGAAGTGTTTCATTTGTGCTACTCAGCAGAGAGAAGTAACAGACTAGATGTACCCAGAGTAAAATATATGAACCTTAAAAACATAGTGCTGGATGAAGAAAGAAAGAGATTGACTTTTACAACAACAATATTTATACACCGTTAAGTAGAGTTTTAATCATAAATGGGTGCTGAATTTTTTCAAAGGGTTTTTCTGCATCTATTGAGATTATCATATGGTTTTTATCTTTTAATTTGTTAACATGGCGTATCACATTGATTGATTTGCATATATTGAAGGATCCTTGCATTTCTGGAATAAATCAAACGATCATATTGTATGAGCTTTTCGATGTGTTGCTGAATTCTGTCTGCTAAAATTTTGTTGAGGATTTTTGCATCTATGTTCATCAGTGATATTGGCCTGTAGTTTCCTTTCTTTGTGATATCTTTGTCTGGTTTTGGTATCAGGGTGATCAGTTCAGTCACTCAGTTATGTCCGACTCCTTGCGACCCCATGGACTGCAGCATGCTAGGCCTCCCTGTCTGTCACCAACTCCCGGAGTTTACTCAGACTCATGTCCATTGAGTCAGTGATGCCATCCAACCATCTCATCCTCTGTTGTCCCCTTCTCCTCCCACCTTCAATCTTTCCCAGCATCGGAGTCTTTTCAAATAAGTCAGTTCTTTGCATCAGGTGGCCAAAGTATTGGAGTTTCAGCTTCAACATCAATCCTTCCAATGAATATTCAGGACTGATTTCCTTTAGGATGGACTGGTTGGGTCTCCTTGCTGTCCAAGGGACAGCACCACAGTTTAAAAGCATCAATTCTTCAGCACTCAACTTTCTTTATAGTCCAACTCTTACATCCATACACGACTACTGGAAACACCTACTTGACTAGATGGACCTTTGTTGGCAAAGTAATGTCTCTGCTTTTTAATATGCTCTCCAGGTTGGTTATAACTTTTCTCCCAAGGAGTAAGCGTCTTTTTATTTCATGGCTGTGGTCACCACCTACAGTGATTTTGGAGCTCCAAAAAAATAAAGTCTGACACTGTTTCCACTGTTTCCCCATCTATTTGTCATGAAGTGATGGGACTGGATGCCATGACCTTAATTTTCTGAATGTTGAGCTTTAAGCCAACTTTTCCCACTCTCCTCTTTCACTTTCATCAAGAGGTTCTTTAGTTCTTCTTTGCTTTCTGCCATAAGGGTGGTGTCACCTGCATATCTGAGCTTACTGATATTTCTCCCACCAATCTTGATTCCAGCTTGTGCTTCATCCAGCCCAGCATTTCTCATGATGTACTCTGCGTATAAGTTAAATAAGCAGAGTGACAATATACAGCCTTGACATACTCCTTTTCCTATTTG
The DNA here is from genome assembly GCF_023699985.2 of Odocoileus virginianus. NCBI lineage: Eukaryota > Metazoa > Chordata > Mammalia > Artiodactyla > Cervidae > Odocoileus > Odocoileus virginianus. Next base: position 19,742,687 of record NC_069691.1, on the reverse strand, counting down.
GAACCAGTCTGTTCCAGGTGATGGTGGTCTCATAGAATGAGTTTGGAAGTGTTCTTTCCTCTGCATTTTTTTGAAAGAGTTTTAGAAGGATAGGCATTAGCTCTCTTCTAAATGTTTGATAGAATTCTCCTGTGAAGCGATCTGGTCCTGGGCTTTTGTTTTTTGGGAGATTTTTGATCACAGCTTCAATTTCAGTGCTTATAATTGGGTTGTTCATAAGTTCTATTTCTTCCTGGTTCAGTCTTGTAAGATTGAACTTAAGTAAGAATCTGTCCATTTCTTCCAGGTTATGCATTTTATTTCCATATAGTTGTTAATAATAGTCTCTTATAATCCTTTGTATTTCTGCACTGTCTGTTGTAACCTCTCCTTTTTCATTTCTAATTTTGGTGATTTGATTCTTCTTTCTTTTTTTTTTCTTGATGAGTCTGGCTAAAAGTTTGTCAGTTTTGTTTATCTTCTCAAAGAACCAGCTTTTAGTTTTATTAATCTTTACTATTGTTTCTTTCATTTCTTTTTCGTTTATTTCTGCTCGAATCTTTGTGATTTCTTTCCTTCTACTAATTTTGGGGTGTTTTCATTCTTTTTTTCCCAGTTGTTTTAGGTGTAAAGTTAGGTTGTACATTTGATGTTTTTCATGTTTCTTAAGGTAGGATTGTATTGCTATAAACTTCCCTCTTAGAACTGCTTTTGCAGCATCCAATAGGTTTTGAGACGTCATGTTTTCATTGTCATTTGTTTCTAGAAATTTTTTTATTTCTTCAATAACCTATTGGTTATTTAGAAATGTATTGTTTAATCTCCATGTGTTTGTGTTTCTTAGACTTTTTTTCTTGTAATTAATAGGAATCAGAAAAGACTGAGAGGCTGAATTGAACTGAACTGAGAGTTAGTTCTCTGTAGTCTTGGGTCTTGGACTCGGTGCTCCCACTCCAAAGGCTCAGGGCTTGAGCTCGAGTTTTGTATTGTTCTATATATTCTTTTCCTCTGCTTGGATACTCCTGTCCACTCTCAGCTGGTATTCTGCATGCACTTCTGTGTCTGAACATGTATTACTGATGTATCCGTGAAGAGAGATGTACTCCATGTCCACCTACTCCTCCACCATCTTATTTTGAGAGATTTTTTCATTCGAGTTCAAAATGGATTGTAAAGTAGCAGAGAGAACTTGAAACATCAACAATGCATTTGGCCCAGGAATTGCTAATGAACGTACAGAGCAGTGGTGACTCAAGAAGTTTTGCAAAGGAGTCGAAAGCCTTTAAGATGAGGAGCATAGTGGCTAACCATCAGAAGTTAACAGTGACAATTGAGAGGATCATCAAAGCTAACCCTCTTACCACTACATGAGAAGTTACCAGTGAGTTGAACCCTGACCCTTCTCTGGTCCTTCAGCATTTGAAGCAAATTGGAAAGGTAATAAAGCTCAGTAAGTGGGTACCTCATGAGTTGACTGAAAATTTAAAAACTTGCTATTTTGAAGTGTCATCTTCTCTTATTCTATACAACAGCAGCAAACCATTTCTTGATCAGATTGTGACGTGCGATGAAAAGTGGATTTTATATGACAACTGGCAACAACCAGCTCAGTAGTTGGACTGAGAAGAAGCTTCAAAGCACTTCCCAAAGATAAACTTGCACCAAAAACCAGTCATGGTCATTGTTTGGTGATCTGCTGCCCATCTGACCTACTATAGCTTTCTGAATTCCAGCAAAACCATTACATCTGAGAAGTATGTTCAGCAAATCAATGAGATGCACAGAAAATTGCATTGTCTGCAGCCAGCATTGGTTTCAACAGAAAGGGCCCAATTCTTTTCAGTGACAGTGCTGTAGCAGAACCAACCTTCAAAAGTTGAACAAATTGGGCTACAAAGTTTTGCCTCATGCTCCATATTCACCTGACATCTCGTCAACCAATTACCACTTATTCAATCATCTTTTTGTAGGGAAAATGCTTCTATAACCAGCATGAAGCAGAAAATGTTTTCCAAAAGTTCATCAAATCCTGAAGCATGGATTTTTATGCTACAGGAATAAACAAACTTATGTCTCGTTGACAAAAATGTGTTGATTGTAATGGTTCCTATTTTGATTAATACAGATGTGTCTGTCTGAGCCTAGTTATAATGATTTAAAATTCACGGTCCGAAACTGCAATTACTTTTTTTATCAACCTAAATATCTCACCATTTTCCTCGAGGTTGAGGGGGGAATGGACACAAAAATATCTGTCACAGGGAAGCTGGAAAATCCCCACTTTTAATTGGTTCTCCAGTGATTTCTGTGACTTCTGACCCCCTGACAGTTTCCTTTCTGTAAGTTTTGTCATCAGTTTTATTGTGAGGAATTCAGCTGGACTTAATGTTTGTAGCAAGGGGGAGAGGCATGGTGAAACCAGGCCCCTCTCTCCTCCGAGTCCTTGGCATCTGTTACATGGTGGCCAGGTCTCATTAGTGCCACTACTGCTGGGCTGGCAGATCTTTTGAAAGCAGGAATGGAGGACTCAGGGATTCACTAATGACTCCTGGGGAGATGCAAGACTGAGGGTTACTGTCTTAGGGAGGTCATTGTCAAAATGCGCCTGTCTGTGTCTTGCACAAAACGAAAGATGATTTCTTTCCTTTCCGAACTGCTAAAGAAATTCTTAGGCCATCCACACAAGAAAATAAGCAGAATTTAAGGCTCAGTTTATTAAGTATTTAGGAACTTTGGTAGTATTTTTGGGAAATTAAAAAATTTCCCATGCTCTTTTTCCTTTTCAGAAATTAAAGAGTTCGACCATTGTGGAACAAGGATTTTGAGATGGAACTAGAGGGCTTGGTTTTGAGGCACACTTGGCTTCCTGGCTGTGTCATATGCACTGTCTGTGGCAAGTTACTTAGGTTTCCTGAGACCTCAATTTTAATATATAAATGAGAATGGTATAAATTTGTCATGGGGATTAAGCAATTTAACTATGTATAATTCCTAGCATACCTGGAGCATTAAAACACTTGATAAAAGCAGCTCTTTCAGTTTTATCCTCTTTCTTACCTTCTCTGGCTTTTAGTTATATTGTTGCTGCTTGTTTGCCTGCCTGTATATGTATTTGTTTTACTATGAAGGATGAGTTTTCAGAAAACAGGAAGAAATTTGTACCAAAATCTTTAAACTACTTATACCTTTTACCTAATAATCTCACTTTTATACAAGCATCCAAAATTTTAAAAGTACAAAGCTGTAGTCATAAAAAGATTCACTGTTGCTTTAAAAAAAAAAATTCTCCTTCCTGGTCATTGTCCTGCTTGCCTTGTTAAAAAAAATACCTCATCACTTTCTTCATCCCTCCCCCTTTTCTTTTATCATATGTGCTATTTGCTGCTTATTATTGTTTCCATGCAGTTAGTAAATTTTTATCCCTTCCCCTAATAGTTAGGAATAGACCAGTATTAATTTCCTGTGGATTCAATATGAATCATTTCCTTCTAAAAAGGTTGTGAAATAGGCTTATTTCTTTATTTTAGGTAGCCAGTTTCCAGAAGGGAGAAGGAACAAAACTCTGGATTGTAACCCATCTTACATGTTTATGCATCTATTGGGAGGTATTTTATAATAATAACTATGCCAATTCTTCATAATGTTGGGAATGAAATGGTCAAAGAGTTAAGCATGGAAACAGTTAAGCAAGCATATAAAATGGGGAAAAGGGAATTTGTTTTGGTTAAGCAAAGAGTTAAACATGGAAACAGTTAAGCAAGCATATAAAATGGGGAAAAGGGAATTTGTTTTGGTTGGTCTGTTGCTACATGCTCATCCCTATGCTGGATTATTTCAAACTGCTGCTTTTACAAAATCCCTGCCAGTTAAGTGTTTTATTTTTCATTGAGGTATAGCTGATTTATAGTATTAAATTAGTTTCAGGTATACAACACAGTGATTCAAATTTTTTTTTTAGGTTATATTCTCTTTTTAGTTATTATAAAGTATTGACTGTAGAGTATATTCCCTGTATAGTATATCCTTGTAGCTTATTTAATACACAGCTTGTATGTTAATCCTGTACTCCTCTATTGCCCCTCCCGCCTTCTCCCCTCTGGTAACCACTAGTTTGTTCTCTATATTTGTGAGTCTGTTTCTTTTTCATTGCATTCACTAGTTCATTTTAGTTTTTAGATTCCACATATAAGTGATAATGTATAATATTTGTCTCTGACTTATTTTACTCAGTATAATTCCCTCGAGATCCATCCCTGTTGTTGAATATGGCAAAATTTGTTATTTTTATGGGTAAGGAGTATTCCATTATATTTAAATATACTGCATTTTCTTTATCCATTCATCTGTTTATGGAAACCTAGCTATTGTATATAATGGTGCTTCCATATCTTGGCTACTGTAAATAATAGTGCTATGAACATTGTGGTGCATGTATCTTTCAAATTAATGCTTCCACTTTCTTCTGATATATAGCCAGGAGTGAAATTGATGGGTCATATGGTAGTTCTATTTTTAGTTTTTTGTTGAACCTCCATGTTGTTTTCCACAGTAGCTGCACCAGTTTACATTCCCATCAACAGTTTACTAGAGTTCTCTTTTCTCCACATCCCCACCAATATTTATTTTTTGTTGTTTTCTGTATGTCTTCTTTGGAAAAATGTCTATTCAGGTCTTCTGCCCATTTTTAAATTAGGCTGTCTTTTGATATTGAATGGTATGAGCTGTTTATATATTTTGGATATCAATCCCTCGTTGTTCATATCATTTGCAAATATTTTCTCCCATTCTATGGGTTGTCTTTTTGTTTTATTGATAGTTTCCTTTGCTGTGCAAAAGCTTTTAAGTTTAATTAAGTTCCATTTGTTTATTTTTGTTTTTGTTTCCTTTGCCTCAGGAGACAAGCAAAAAAATGTTGCTATAATTTATGTCAAAGAATATTCTGCCTATGTTTTCATTTGGGAATGTTATGGTTTCAGGTCTTACATTTAGATCTTTAGTCCGTTTTGAATTTATCTTTATTCATGGTGTGAGAAAATGTTCTAATTTCATTCTTTTAGATGTAGTTGTCCAGTATTCCAAGCACTGTTTATTGAAGAGACTATCTTTTCTCCATTGTATATTCTTGCCTCCTTTGTTGTGAATTAATTGACCATAAGTGTGTAGGTTTATTTATTTATTTTTGAGCTTTCTATTCTGGCCCTTTAATAGATGTGTTCATTTTTTTGCCAGTATCATACAGTTTTGATTGCTGTAACTTTGCAGTGTAATCTGAAGTCAGGGAACGTGATTTTTTTCCAGCTCTGTTCTTCTTTCTCAAGGTTGTTTTGGCTATTAGAGGTCTTTCAGGTTTCCATGCAAGTGTTAAGTTTATTTGTCCAAGTTCTGTGGGGGCATAGGGAAAACAGGAAAGGGTTGAAGTAAGTGAAGGACAGAGGATTATTTAACAGAGGGAATCTATTCTGTATGATAACTGTAATGATGGACACATGATATTATGCATTTGTCAGAAACCCATAGAACTTTATAAAACAAAGAGTGAAACTTAAATATGCAAATTAAAAAAATCATGTAGTATGTTGGGAATGCCAGGATAAAATGCAGAATTATGATAACACAATATAACCATACTACAAATGTGTTAAACAACCTCTCTAAAAGGTGTAGAGGCACAAAAGTGCTGACCTAAGTAACCTCAGAAACAAGTAGAGTCTGTAAGACTAAAGGCAAAAGGAACTGTATGTAAGTGCTCAGCTCTAGTTGATAAAACTGTTTCCCAGGGGAGTACATATTAAGGATTTTAATAGCACTACACATGCATACTGAAACTCAACAACTAAGGGATGGAATGGGCAGTGGTGGGAGCCAAGTTTGGTTGGAGGTTACAGATAAGTCAAAAGAGGAGGCTGGAATCATCCATGTGATAACAGATTAGAGTTGGACACATCAATATAGGATCATGTTAGCTTAATATAGACACAGATGGGTATATTTAGAGACGCTTATAGATATGTGTATATACATGGGTTTGTATACACACACATACTTCCTTGCTCTGTCAATGACACTCCAGCAGCAATGCACACACCAAGCACCCAGATAGTGCTTTCTAATCTTCTTCTTCAACAAAAGAAACCAGACTTACATATGTACACTTATGGCTGATTCACCTTGTTGTGTTGCAGAAACCAACATGACATGGTAAGGCAATTATCCTCCAGTTAAAAATTTAAAATTTTTTCAAAAAAGGAACCAGGACTTGGATAAATGTCTGATTTTAGGTCTAGGGTATAAAATAAACAGTATACGCATGGATCATCTTACTGAACCAAAAAGTAAGAAAGGGCTTAGAGAACAATGACACAGTGATGGGGATGTGTCAGAGGGCTACAGCCACCTGAAAGGGCTCCCAATGGCCAAAGCAGGAACAAAAATAAATGAAGTAGTGTAGGACTGAAATTGAAAGTAGAAGATAAATAAATGAGTCCATACTGAAATGGATCCATCTTTGAATAAATAAAGGGAAACAGACAAATTCTCTGTAACAAAGCATTCTAAACATTTTATGTAGATCCTATGCCCTCAAGGATATAATTCCCCACTTCTTGAGTTGAACATAGTAACTTCTTCCAAAACAGCACAGTATGAGAAAGGGAAGTACAGTATAGAAAGAACAACTTTATACTGGAGACATTACAGCCCTATCTCAGCCAAATGATGGAGGTCAGCATCTATAGTGATATCACACTGATATAGGTACCCTTAATCTGATGTGATGAGAATGACTTTATTGTTTTGGTCTTCTTCCCCAAAGCACATAACCCCAGTCCAATCATGAGCAAAGCAATAGACAAATCCCAGTTCAGGGACATTCTACAGGATATCTGACCAGTAGTCCTCTAAACCATCAAGGTCATCAAAAACAAGGAAAGTCTATGAAACTGTGACAGCCAAGAAGAGCCTGAGGAGACATGACAACTAAATGTAAATCCTAGACGGGATCTTGGAATACAAAAAGGAAATTAGGGGAAAACGGAGGAAATATGAAAAAAAAGTGTGGCCTTTAGTTAATAATAATGTATCAATACTGGCTTCTTAATCATAACAAATGTACCATAATAATGTAAGAGGTTAACAACGGGGAAAACTAGTGTGCAGAGTATGAGAAAGCTCTGTACTATCTTTGCAATTTTCCATAAATCTAAAACTGTTTTGTGTGTGCTTAGTCACTCAGTCGTGTCTGACTCTTTGCAACCCCACGGACTGTAGCCTGCCAGACTCCTCTGTCCATGGAATTCTCCAGGCAGGAATACTGGAGTGGGTTGCCATGCCATCCTCCAGGGGATCTTCCCGACCCAGGGATTGAACCCAGGTCTTCTGCGTTGCAAGTGGATTCTTTACCATCTGAGCTACCAGGGAAGCCATACAACATTTACATAGAAGAATTTGAACTGCTGAGTACTACCCTGAGATTCTGATTTAATTTGTCTGATGTGTGGCTTGAACTTTGGGACTTTAAAAAGCTGCCCAGGTAGTTCTGATATGTCTTCAGCAAACCACTGCTCTAAAGGAAGGGAGGGTCTTTATAGTGAGCTGCTCTTTCTTTTTTTCTTTCTAATTATAATGAATACTCTGACCTTGTCCCTAGCAAAATAGCGTTATGATTTAATGATGTTGTTTGAATAAAGCAGTTTTTCACATGTGCAGCCAGCAATGTAGAACTTAGAGAATGATGAAAGTGAAAGTGTTAGTCTCTCAGTGTCCAAGTCTTTGAGAACCTGTGGACTGTAGCCTGCTAGGCTCTTCTGTCCATGGAACTCTCCAGGCAAGAATACTGGAGTGGGTTGCCATTCCCTATTCCAGGGGATCTTCCCAACACAGGGATCGAACCTGGGTCTTCTGCATTCCAGGCAGATTCTTTACTGTCTAAGTCACCAGGGAAGCTACAGAATGATATTTCTCATTAAATGAAAAAAAAAAAATCTTGTTTAAGAAGCTTAAAATACCATTAACTATTTAGATAAACAGGGAATTGTAGACTATGCTAAACGTACTGTCGGTTTAAATCTGAATGTAGTGGCAATGCCTTTCATTTCTCTCTAATTCTATGCCACATGTTGTACATGTGTGCCTGATCAGTTGAATTCGACTCTTTGTGATCCCATGAACTGTAGCCCACCAAGCTTCTCTGTTTATGGGATTATCTAGGCAAGAATATGGAGAGGGTTGCCATTTCCTCCTCCAGGGGATCTTCCTAACCCAGGGATCGAACACTTGTCTCCTGTGTCTCCTGCGTTGGCAAGTGGATTCTTTACCACTGAGCCACCTGGAAAGCCCGTGCCATGGGTACATGGAGGTAAAACATCTGCTAAGTTTTAGGTACAAAGTTTGGGCTTTCTGGAGACAGTGGCTTATTTTCTGGTGTTTAAAAAAAAGGTAAAGGCTTCATGCACTGGCAAATGCAGCTTTAAAGTTCAGGAACTTGGAACTGACCTGAGCCGTCTATGTTTCTCAGCTAGGGAACCTGGCAGTTAAGTGTTCCTGGGGATCAAATCTGATGCTGGAGATAACTGCTTTACCAATCAGTGAGGAAGAGATCCTGCTGACCCCAGCACCTGGACCAACTTCAGTGAAGAGACAGAGGCTAAGAGGTGATGGAGCCCTGCTTCCTCACACACAGACAGGTGGACCTAGAGACTGCCACACAGAGTAAGTCAGTTAGAAAGAAAGAAACAGATATCGTATATTAATGCATATAGGTGGGATCTAGAAAAATGGTAGAATTGATCTTATTTGCAAAATAGAAACAGAGACACAGACATAGCAAAATGATTGGACACCAATGGGGGGTGCGGTGGTGAGATGAATTAGGAGATTAAGATTGACATATATACACCATTGATACTATGTATAAAATAGATAGCTAATGAGAACCTAAAAAAAAAAAAACAAAAAACTAATGTAAACCCCCCTAAATTATGATACTTAATTTGGAACTGGTGAGACTATATTTTCAGACTTACTCTGTTTACTAAAAATCATAACAAGCCAGGAAATTGCTTCGTATACATTAAGTTATAAAGAAAGATCTATTTTTCCTATCATTTTCCTTCCTCAAAAATAGTCATTCATAGGAATTCCTACTTTTCTAAACCTTTAAGAATATTAATGAGCCAGAAAATACTTGTTGATTGAGTCTTCTAGGCACTGGGAGAGATATTTACAAAGCTGAAAAATAATATTGGCTTTTTATTCAGGCATCCAAGCAATGCTTGAGTATTTATCACAGTATCAGGCATCTGCCAGGTACTGGAAATTTTAAAAATGGAACAAAAAACTAAGGTTGGTCTTCTTTATTAAGTAGCCCATAGTCTAAGAACTTACTGCCTAGACTGGTGGCTTTCACCCAGGGGAGATTTTCACCCTCCAGGGATACCTGACAGTGTCTGTAGAAATATTGGGTGGGCACTGCCGGGAAGGCTGGGGTGACCCTACTGGCGTCTAGTGAGTAGAGACCAGGGAAGCTGCTAAATATCTTCAAACACACAGGACGGTCCCCATAACACAGAAGTACAGGGCTCAAAATGTCACTGTGCTGAGGTTGAGAGACCCTGAAAACCCATTGGACCTTCCATCAGAAAGAGAACACACTCTCCAGGTGTGAATTAGGAAAGCCTCAAGACCAGCTCTTGCCTTCTCTTTACCACATGAGGTTAGAACAGTGGAGGGGTCTGAGCTGAGGGGCGAGTAAATGTCCGCACTGTCCACTCAGAGGCGTTACAGTGGTCCTGCTCAGAGGAAGGTCCACTCGTCTGCCATTGGGTCCTAGCAGTTCCAACAATAAGAGCCCCAGCATGAAGGCACTTACAGTTCGATCAGGCTGCATCGAACATATGACCTGACCTTGCTTTCTGTTGAGAGCAGGCAAGTTCCTATAGTCAACCCCGGAAATCCTTTTGGATAATATTACTAAAAGCTGAGAATGCTTACAGTTAACACATTTGTACTGAAGTTGAAACTGCTATAAGATTTTTGTGTCATCTTCATCTCAATTCAGTCACTCAATCATGTCCGACTCTTTGTGACCCCATGGACTGCAGCATGCCAGGCTTCCCTTCACCAACTCCCAGGGCTTGCTCAAACTCATGTCCATTGAGCTAGTGATGCCATCCGACCATCTCATGCTCTGTCGTCCCCTTCTCCTCCTGCCCTCAATCTTTCCCAGCAGCAGGGTCTTTTTCAGTGAGTCAGCTAATCTTTCCCAGCAGCAGGGTCTTTTTCAGTGAGTCAGCTCTTTGCATCAGGTGGCCAAAGTATTGGAGCTTCAGCATCAGCATCAGTTCTTCCAATGAATACCGAGGACTGATCTCCTTGCAGTCCAAGGGACTCACAAGAGTCTTTTCCAACACCATAGTTCAAAGGCATCAATTCTTTGGTTCTCAGCTTTCTTTATGGTCCAACTATCACATCCATACATGACCACTGGAAAAAATCATAGCTTTGACTAGATGGACCTTTGTTGGCAAAGTAACGTTTCGGCTTTTTAATATGCTGTCTAGGTTTGTCTTAACATTTCTTCCAAGGGGCAAGCATCTTTTAATTCCATGGCTGCAGTCACCATCTGCAGTGATTTTGGAGCCCAAGAAAATAATGTCTGTCACTGTTTCCATTGTTTCCCCATCTATATGCCATGCAGTAATGTGACTAGGTACCATGATCTTTGTTTTTTGAATGTTGAGTTTTAAGCCAACTTTTTCATGCTCTCCTTTCACTTTCATCAAGAGGCTCTTTAGTTCCTCTTCACTTTCTGCCATAAGAGTGGTGTCATCTGCATATCTGAGGTTATTGATATTTCTCCCTGCAGGCTTGATTCCAGTTTGTGCTTTCATCCAGCCTGGCATTTCACATGATATATTCTGCATAAAAGTTAAAAACAGGGCGACAGTATATAGCCTTGACATACTTCTTTCCCAATTTGGAACCAGTCCGTTGTTCCATGTCCAGTTCTAACTGTTGCTTCTTGATACAGATTTCTTAGGAGGCAGGTAAGGTGATCTGGAATTACCATCTCTTTCAGAATTTTCCGCAGTTTGTTGTTATCCGCACAGTCAAAGGCTTTGGTGTTGGCCTTAAAGCAGTAGATATTTTTTTGAAACTCTTGCTTTTTCGATGATCCAACAGATGTTGGCAATTTGATCGCTGGTTCCTCTGCCTTTTCTAAATCCAGTTTGTACATCTGGGAGTTCTTTTTTCACATATAGTGGAAGCCTCACCTGGAGAATTTTGAGCATTACTTTGCTAGCATGTGAGATAAGTGCAATTGTGTGGCCGTTTGGACATTCTTTGGCATTGCCTTTCTTTGGGATTAAAATGAATACTGACCTTTTACAGTCCTGTGGCCACTGCTGAGTTTTCCAAATTTGCTGGCATATTGAGTGCAGCACTTTAACTGCATCATCTTTTAGGATTTGAACTAGCTCAGCTGGAATTCCATTACCTCCACTAGATTTGTTTATAGTAATGATTCCTAAGGCCCTAGACTTTGCATTCTAGGATGTCTGGCTCTAGGTGAGTGATCACATCATTGTGGTTTCTGGGTCATTAAGATCTTTTTTGTATAGTTCTTCTATGTATTCTTGCTACCTCTTCTTAATATCTTCTGCTTCTGTTAGATCCATACCATTTTTGTCCTTTTTTGTGCCTATCTTTGCATGAAATGTTCCTCTGGTATCCCTAATTTTCTTGAAGAGGTCTCTAGTCTTTCCCATTCTATTGTTTTCCTCTATTTCTTTGCACTGATCACTGAGGAAGGCTTTCTTATCTCTCCTTGCTTTTCTTTGGAACTCTGCATTCAGATGGGTATATCTTTCCTTTTCTCCTTTGCCTTTAGCTTCTTTTCTTTTCTCAGCTATTTGTAAGGCCTCCTCAGACACCATTTTGCCTTTTTGCATTTCTTTTTCTTGTATCATCCTACTTAAATATAAAAAGTGGTCTTGGAACCATGTGGCTCTGTATAGGCAGTAGCCACATGCAGTTATTTAAATTTATATTGTCGTTGTTCAATTTCTCAGTTGTGTCCAACTCTTTGTGACCCCCATGGACTGCAGCATGCCACGCTTCCCTGTCCTTCACTATCTTCTGGAGCTTGCTTAAACTCATATCCTTTGAGTCAATGATGCCATCCAACCATCTCATACTCTGCCATCCTCTTCTCTTGCCTTGAATCTTTCCCAGCATCAGGGTCTTTTCTAGTGAGTCGGCTCTTTGCATCGGATTAATTGAAATTAAATAATATTTAAAATTCACTCCTCAGTCACACTAGTCACAATTTAAAGTGCTCACAAGTCACATGTACTTATTAACTGTAGAACTGGACAGGGTAGATGCAGCACACTTATAATATCACAGAAAATTCTATCAATAACATTGTCTTACAAGCCATTTCTAAGGATCCTCACCAGTATTAGTTAGTACTTAAAAAAAAAAAAGGTTTGTTTTCTAGCAGCTGAGGCACCAGGGCAGATGCTTTGCAATACCTCATTATCCCTGTTTGTTAGAAAGGCATAGACATGTTCTGCTAGGGGGACCATCTCTTGTCAGACATGGTATTTTGTGAAGCTTTATGTAATAGATGTTGAGTAAGGTTATTAGATGATTGAAACTGATTTTCCAGAAGGTATAACAATGTAAAATTCAAGTAGATAACCCTTATCAGGCATTTTTGACCTAAATCAAGTGTGTATTGTTAAATATTAATGCCATTAAGGTATGTCAGCAGGAAGTTAAGATATGTGACCCAAATACATTTCTTTCTGGAAATTGAGTGTAATAGGGAACTAGTGTTTAGTGGATTTTAACTGGGGTTGGGGCAGGATGAAGGGAAGAGAAGAGGGTCAAAATAACCTAGGGACCTCTTGCAAAATTTATAGGGTGCCAGTACATGAGATTCCTCAGAATGGCGGGGTGAGTGGGTAGGGAGAATCTTGCTCATGTAACTTATTTTGAAAAAGTTCCCTGTGTAATTCCAGTCTACCTAATCCAGTGTATTGTTTAGAGATAGGAAAAGAAAAATTAGTCTGTCTCTTCCATTGTATGGTGGAGTGGCGGGGGAGGGGGTAGATTAATGTGTCTTAAAAAGGACACCTCTAGATATGATTCCATGTACTTGGGTGGGCCTAGATACCCACTCAGTTCTCTCTCACTCTCTTTCTTTCCAAGGGCCTCTGGCCATTCTTATCTTCCCTTCTCCCTAGGTCATTTAGAACAATCAACTGGGTTTAGAACAACTGCCTTAGGCATTTCTTTCCACTATCAGGTGTGTCTAGCAAGCTCCTATGTGTGCATGCTAAGTCACTTTAGTCACATCTGAGTCTTTGCGACCCCATGGCCTGTAGCCCACCAGACTCCTCTGTCCATGGAATTCTCCAGGCAAGAATACTGGAGTGGGTTGCCATGCCCTCCTCCAGGGGCTCTTCCTGACCCAGGGATGGAACTAGTGTCTCTTATGTCTCCTGCATTGTCAGGCAGGATTTTTACTGCTCATACCACCTGGGAAGCCCAGTCTATTCTTAGATGCATTTTCTAATCAGTGCCTGAAATGATGATATTGTGTGCTGTTGATCAAAGGAGACATCACATACACAGAGAATGCAGTGACTAGAGATCACACTCAGCTGAAGAAATTTAGGAGCCCCTTTCCATAGAAAGATGGACCAGGAATGTGTGAGCAGGTTAAAAATATTCTTGATCAGGACCTGATCAAGCCTTTGGATAACTGTTTAGGTTGAGACTTCAAAGTTTGGTCATAGAGCTTGGTTCATTTATGTTAATTTTAAAAAGGCTATTGCTATAGAGAAAACTTACAGTCCATCAGTTTAATAGCTAGGTCTGCTGATGGATGGAATATGTCCTTCCATCGGATGGAAATGCGCTCCCCCCAAACCCCATTTAAACTGAAATTTTGTACTGTATTTTCAAGGCATATCAGCTTTGAATGAATATTTTTGTTTTCCAGTGATTTTGTTTTGTTTTGTTTTCTGTTAATGGATTTAGACTATCCCCACTCCATTCTGTATTTTCCTCATCCCTGGTTTCAGGTTTTCTCCTGATAGAGATCCAGTTTTCCCTGACATGTAAAGTGTTGGTCACCTTGGGATTATAGAAGCACAAGGTGGGACCTCGTATCATTGGGAAACTCCCCAGAACAAAATAAAATCCTTTTCATGGCATGTTGTATGATACCTTATATTGGCAAAAATAGCTTACCAGCCCACAGAGGTCTAGCCCTAGCATCCTGCATCTCTTTAGCACCACAGAATCTGCTGAGAGTGAAGGGGACAAAAAGGCACACAACCCTGAAGAGACTAGAGCAGGCTGTTTGTCAACAGTTCAGATTCCGTCTCTAAAAATACCCGTGTTCTCCTTTGAGTCTCCCAGTGCTTTGGGCATCAGGGTGGGAAGTGCCCTGGCGTTCTAAAAGCCACTCGGGGTTTGTCTTCTCTAGATTATTGGACAGAGCGGAAGGAAAGCTTAAAGGCATGTATAGTTTGGGCTTAAAATTTTAGTTCAGTTCAGTTGCTCAGTTGTGTCCGACTCTTTGCGACCCCATGAACCGCAGCACGCCAGGCCTCCCTGTCCATCACCAACTCCCTGAGTCCACCCAAACCCATATCCATCGAGTCAGTGATGCCATCCAACCATCTCATACTCTGTCGTCCCCTTCTCCTCCTGCCCTCAATCTTTCCAAGCATCAGGGTCTTTTCAAATGAGTCAGCTCTTCGCATCAGGTGGCCAAAGTATTGGAGTTTCAGCTTCAGCATCAGTCCTTCCAATGAACACCCACGACTGATCTCCTTTAGGATGGACTGGTTGGATCTCCTTGCAGGCTAAGGGACTCTCAAGAGTCTTTTCTAACACCACAGTTCAAAAGCATCAATTCTTCGGCACTCCGCTTTCTGTATAGTCCAATTCTCACATCCATACATGACCACTGGAAAAACCATAGCCTTGACTAGATGGACCTTTGTTGACAAAGTAATGTCTCTGCTTTTTAATATTCTCTCTAGGCTGGTCATAACTTTCCTTCCAAGGCGTAAGTGTCTTTTAATTTCATGGCTGCAATCACCATCTGCAGTGATTTTGGAGCCCCGAAAAATAGTCAGCCACTGTTTCCACTGTTTCCCCATCTATCTGCCATGAAGTGATGGGACCAGATGCCATGATCTTAGTTTTCTGAATGTTGGAGCTTTAAGCCAACTTTTTCACTCTCCTCTTTCACTTTCATCAAGAGGCTCTTTAGTTCTTCTTCACTTTCTGCCATAAGGGTGGTATCATCTGCATATCTGAGGTTATTGATATTTCTTCCGGCAATCTTGATTCCAGCTTGTGCTTCATCCAGCTCAGCGTTTCTCACAATGTACTCTGCATATATGTTAAATAAGCTGGGTGACAATACATAGTGTTGATGTACTCTTTTTCCTATTTGGAACCAGTCTGTTGTTCCATGTCCAATTCTAACTGTTGCTTCCTGACCTGCATACAGGTTTCTCAAGAGGTAGGTCAGGTGGTCTGGTATGCCCATCTCTTTCAGAATTTTCCACAGTGTACTCTGATCCACAGAGTTGAAGTCTTTGGTGTAGTCAGTAAAGCAGAAATAGATGTTTTTCTGGAACTCTCTTGCTGTTTTGATGATCCAGCAGATGGTGGCAATTTGATCTCTGGTTCCTCTGCCTTTTCTAAAACCAGCTTGAACATCTGGAAGTTCACAGTTCATGTATTGCTGAAGCCTGGCTTGGAGAATTTTGAGCATTACTTTACTAGCGTGTGAGATGAGTGCAATTATGCGGTAGTTTGAGCATTCTTTGGCATTGCCTTTCTTTGGGACTGGAATGAAAACTGACCTCTTCCAGTCCTGTGGCCACTGCTGAGTTTTCCATATTTGTTGCCATATTGAGTGCAGCACTTGCACAGCGTCATCTTTCAGGATTTGAAGTAGCTCAACTGGAATTCTATCACCTCCACTAGCTTTGTTCGCAGTGATGCTTCCTAAGGCCCACTTGACTTCTCATTCCAGGATGTCTGGCTCTAGGTGAGTGATCACACCATCGTGATTATCTGGGTCCTGAAGATCTTTTTTGTGCAGTTCTTCTGTGTCTTCTTGCCACCTCTTGTTAATATCTTCTGCTTCTGTTAGGTCCATACCATTTCTGTTTTTTATTGAGCCCATCTTTGCATGAAATGTTCCCTTGGTATCTGTAATTTTCTTGAAGAGATCTCTAGTCTTTCCCATTCTATTGTTTTCCTCTATTTCTTTGCACTGATCACTGAGGAAGGCTTTCTTATGTCCCCTTGCTATTCTTTAGAACTCTGCATTCAAATGGGTATATCTTTCCTTTTCACTTCCCTTCTTTTCACAGCTATTTATAAGGCCTCCTCTGACAGCCATTTTGCTTTTTTGCATTTCTTTTTCTTGGGGGTGGTCTTGATTCCTGTCTCCTGTACAATGTCACAAACCTCCATCCATAGTTCATCAGGCACTCTGTCTGTCAAATCTAGTCCCTTAAATCTATCTCTCACTTCCACGGTATAATTTTAAAGGATTTGATTTAGGTCATACCTGAATGGTCTAGTGGTTTTCTCCACTTTCTTCAATTTTAGTAATCTTTCAAAAACCCGGAAGGAAAAGAGAAAGAACTTTAGACTAACACAGTGGAGACTGCATCATTCAGTAACAAATACCAAGTGTCTGTTACATGCCAGACATGGTGATACAACATGCTGGTGTGGCATGATTAAAAAAATAAATATATTTGGCCTTTTTCCTGGTTCCTGGCATGCTAAATTCCTTGGAATTTCCACTGATAGAAGTGTCTTCTGTATTCTAATGAGGTGACTAAAGATGGGGTATTTAGACAGGTTCAGGATGGGGACTGGTTCCCAGAGGAAAAATCTATGTGATTATAGGGATAAAACCCTTCAGTCCCACCTCTGACCTCTGGGGAAGGAGATAGGGACTGGAGACTGAGTTCAAGTACCAGTGGCCTAAAATTTCGTAAATCATGCCTATGCCATGATGCTTCCAGATTGGGAACACATTGATGTGCTGGGAGGGTGGTGCACTTGAAAAGAGCATGGAAGCCCTGTGCCCTCCTTACCCCCATACTTCCCTATGCGTCTCTTCCATTTGGTTGTTCCTGTGTTGTATTCTTTACAATAAAGCTGTAATAGAAAGGAGAGAGCTTCCCTGGGCTGGGAGTTACTCTGGCAAATTACTGAACCTGAGTGGTGTTGTGGGAACCTCCATATTTATAGTTGGCTAGGCAGAAGTGAAAGTTGTCTGGGGACCCCATTTGTGGCTGATGTCTGAAATGGGACTGAGCCCTTAACTAGTGGGGTCTGTGCTAACTCTGGGTAGTTAATGTCACATTGAATTTAATTATTGGACACCCGTTGGTGTCGGAGAATTGGAAAACAGGAGTTGGAATGATGCACTGTGCTTAGTCACTTCAGTCATGTCTGACTGTTTGCAACCCCATGGACTGCAGCCAGCCAGGCTCCTCTGTCCATGGGGTTTTTCATGCAGGAATACTGGAGTGATATAGCTGGGTATAAAATGGTGACTGAGACATTTTCTGCTCTTACAAAATTTATAAGTATTTCTATGAGTGTGTTGGGTTAGGTAGCACCCTGCTGTGTATCGCCCAATTGCCCCTCCAGCTCTCCTCACCCTGATCATTAGAGGCTGATTCTTAATGGACCTCTTCTGTGGGTCCCCTATTCTGTCTCTGGTTGGACTTGATCAGTGGGGACCCTGGCAGAACACTGAAAGGGGAGGAGGAGGAGGTCAGGGTATTTATCCTCCTTCCTCCTATCTGGTTGGGGGCACCTTGGACTGTGTCCCTGGATGGAAAACCACTACTCTTCATGACAATCTTCTCTACATGACTTTCTTTCTCCAGATTCTGCCAACACCCCCTCCTCCTCTTCTCCTTTAGCCTAGAGTTGGTAACAGTGGCTCAGTCCCCAATCCTGATTATTGCCCCAAGTTCCTTGTGGTTTTACTTTACCCTGAGTACACTTTTGTAAAAGTTCCTTAGTACATAAGCCTTTGCATTATTCTGATTTGAGTATTCCATCTTATCGGGATCCCAACTAGTACAAGCACCGTCCATTTAATTGTGAGATTGATGCTAGCTAAGTGTGATTTTTGTTTTGATATTGTTAATGCTACTATTTCATGTAATTTAGCCAGTTGCTTCTTAAGAAGGTCACCTTATGATTGCTTCTTAGCAATGATAAAATCATCTCATAGAATAGAATGCTTATCTTCATATTTTCTTTGGCAGGAGAGTGTACATTCAGTGAGGTAAAGCGAAGGGTAACTAGGACATCAGTTCTGTTTTATAGCATTTAGAATAGCAATTTCAGTTGCCAAAATGCTCTTCTTACCAATTGTGATTCTGGCATTAAACTGCATTCTAGGCTTTGAAGGTGCATTAATAGCCTGGGATTTATACCAAGATGATACACACTGATGAGAGGTTGATAAAGGTTGCACAAAGTCATTATTATTAACTGGTTTTTTGCTGAGATGAAACAGGGTGATAGCACCCAGAAGTTCAACAGTTATGCCTGAAACATCTTTCCTTTCATAATAAACACTGGAGTGGGAGGTGGGGGAAATGAAGAAAGAACACCCAGAAGTGAGTTGTGAAGACAGCACAAAATGTGTGCTTTTTTATTTACAGAGGTTCTAACACAGGGAACCATGTCATGAGATTTACTATTTATTATTGATCTTTTCATCTGAACCCACCACAGCACCTTCTTTGAATCTGTTATAAGACAGTTTTTTCAAATGATTAATTTCTTTTACTAATTTATTTTTAATTGTAGGATAATTGCTTCACAATGTTCTGTTGGTTTCTTCTGATGTGAGTCAGTTGTTGTTGTTGTCCAGTCCCTCAGTCATGTCAGACTCTTTGCAACCCCATGAACTGCAGCACACCAGCCTTCTCTGTCCTTCACCATCTCCTGGAGTTTGCTCAAACTCATGTTCATTGAACTGACAATGCCATCTAACCACCTCATCCTCTGTCGCCCCCTGTCTCGTCTTGTCTTCAATCTTTCCCAGCATCAGGGTCTTTTCCAATTAGTTGGCTCTTCACATCAGGTGGCCAAAGTACTGGAGCTTTAGCTTCAGTATCAGTTCTTCCAGTGAATATTCAGGGTTGATATCCTTTAGGATTGACTGGTTTGATCTCCTTGCTGTTCAAAGGGACTCTCAAGAGTCTTCTCCATCACCATAATTTGAAAGCATCAATTCTTTGGTGCTCAGCCTTCTTTATGGTCCAACTCTCACACCCATACATGACCACTGGAAAAACCATAGCTTTGACTGGACAGACCTTTGTTGGCAAAGTAATGTCTCTGTTTTTTAATATGCTGTCTAGGTTTGTCATAACTTTTTTCAAGGAGCAAGCATCTTTTAATTTCATGACTGAAATCACTATCTGCAGTGATTTTCGAGCCCAAGGAAATAAAATCTTTCACTGTTTCTATTGTTTCCCCATCTGTATGCCATGAAGTGATGGGACCAGATGCCATGATCTCAGTTTTTTTAATGTTGAGTTTTAAGCCAGCTTTTTCACTCTCCTCTTTCACCTTCATCAAAAGGCTCTTTAGTTCCTCTTCACTTCCTGCCATAAGGTCAGAATCAGCTGTAAGTGTACATAAATCCACTCTCTCTTGAACCTCCCTCCCGCTTCCCATCCCATCTGTCTAGGTTATCACAGAGTACTGAGTTGAGCTCCCTTCATTATACAGCAGCTTCCCACTAACAAATGATGAATTTCTTGAGGAAAGATATAAGCTTATAAGTTTATAGCCTTTCATCAGAGTTTTTTTTTATCCTCCTTTCTTCCTTATTTTGCTTCCCAGAGCCATTACCTAAATATGAATTAGAATGACCAGACAGGATTATCAAAGATGATGTCAGCTTGTTTGTAATCCACTGATCTATATACAAGAGGGAAAGCTTTTCTCAGAACACGGTGCATGTTTACATCTCAGAAGAGCTGATGAGAGTCTGTGTCCATTTTTGAAAGTGAAAGTGTTAGTCGCTCAGTCATGTCCGACTCTTTGCGACCCTATGGACTGTAGCCTGCCAGACTCCTCTGTCCATGGGATATCCTCGGCAAGAATATCGGAGTGGGTTGCCATTTCCTTCATCCTTGATCATTAACTATTGGAGATAAAAGCAATTTCAAAGCTCATCTACCTCCTAATGCTATAGATGATGCAACTGAGACAGAAATATTAGAAGACTTGGCTAAGAACACAGATGTATTCATTTGCCAGGGCTCTGTCACAGAGTACCCACAACTGACTGGACTAAACAACAGAAATGTATTTTCTGTATTCTCCCAGTGCTGGAGGCTAGACGTCAAAAGCCAAGGTGTTGGCAGGGGTGGTTTCTTCTGATGACTGTGAGGGAAGGACCTGTTTCAGTCTTCCTCTCTCCTTGGCTTATCAGTGGCCATCTTCTCTGTATCTGTTCTCACCACATTCCCACTTATGTGTGTCTGTGTCCAAATATCCTCCTCTTAGAAGCCCACCATTCATACTGGATGAGGGCCCACCTTCATGACCTCATTTTAACTTGATTATCTCTATAAAGACCCTATCTCCAAAAGAAAGTCAAATTTTAAGGTGCTAGAGCTTAGGATTCCAAGTTATTAATTTGGTGGAGGGACACAGTTCAACTCACAACAATAGCTGTCTAAAGACAGACTTGAATATTGACATTTGATGCCTTTGGTAGGTATTTTTAACCCTTACTACACCACATGCCATTTAGTATTCTTGTTCCCATGGATGCAAAGAAAACCTTTTTATTTTTCACAGAGGTAGAGTACAGAGATGTGATTTGAACCTTGTATTTTCTCAGACATTTCAAATGATTCAATTTAGATGAAATATAAGGTCAAAGTAAATTTCAGACAGTAAGGATCCTTATTAATAAAGCCTGAAAATAGTCATCTTGGGGATAAAGATAAGTAGTGAAATTTGTATTACATCACTGAAATTATTGAACCTTAGAATTAGAGTGTTAGGTTCTCCCATGCTTATTTGATAAATTGCAGTTTATAACAAGACACTGTGTTGATAAATGCATTTGTGCAGTTATTTTCCTCTTTATTTGGGTCTCTCTGTCCCTGCAGAAAAGCTTCCAGGAAAGTAAGTTTTCCTTCTAGATGTTCTATGGATAAAGCTTTGACAGAAGAATTGCCAATCCTGCCATTTAATTCTCCTAAAATCATTTTGTCAGTGTAGGGATGCTTAAAGCCTATGATGGTTATAAAGCAGCCCAAGTGGCACCAGATATCTTAGCAAAATGTTTGCACATTGGTAGACAGGTTATTTTTGTTAGGTTATATCAAGTAATCTTTTAGAAAAGGTGGATTTAAATAAGACAAATTTGTTTTAGAAGTTTTTAGTTCATATATCACCAAGGTCAATGTGGTTTGCTTGTCCTTGCATTAATGAAAACTGCTTTGATTAAAGGTCAGAACAGAAAAAAATAATGGGGTGTTGGACTCTTTGGTGACAACCACATTCTCCCTGTTCTCACATGGCCTAACATCCTAATTTTGAAGGAGGGAAACCTGATGATCCTCTGATCATAACATTAACATGATCAGCCCAAGAACACAAGTACACTCTCTCTCAGACTTTCCTCCCAGGTTGGCTGCTGTAATGTAGAACTTGGGAACAGCAGATAAAGTGGTATTTCTAACTATCTACTGACATCCAATAGGGCTACACATAAATCTGCACATGGCCTACTTCACCAGCTCTTAGACTATGCCTCTTGGTATTTAAAAGAGGTAGTGACGTGAAAGTGTTAGTCACTCAGTTATGTCTGACTCTTTGTGACCCCATGGACTGTAGCCCACCAGGCTCCTCTGTCCATGGGATTCTCCAGGTAATAATACTGGAGTAGGTAGCCATTCCTTTCTCCAGAGGATCTTCCCAACCCAGGGACTGAACCCAGGCCTCCTGCATTATAGGTGGCTTCTTTATTGTCTGAGCCAAAGAAGTATTCATTTCTGGGATTTGCCCTCTGTACTCCTCCCTTCTAGCAGTTTACCAAAGCATATCTATTGCATCACCAGTCTTTCAGTATACACAAAGGAAGAAATTTTAGTGGTTAAAGAAATCTGGAAGATGCCACACACTGCAACCCTCTTTTAGTTATTCATCATGCATATTGGAATATTGAAGCCTTGGCAACATATTGCAAGAAGCAGCACTGAGCTGCCTTTAGTCAGGTGTTTCCAAAGTCTTCTGAGCAGGGAACCATTTGTTCATGTAAACCTGTAAGACGTAAGCAGCACATTTTGAGAAATCTTGTACAAAACTTGCTTAAGTCAAAGAAATGTATACACGGGTAAAGAACTGGTGGGACTTTCCTGGTGGTTCAGTGGTTAATACTCCATGCTTCCAATGCAGGGGACAGGAGTTCAACCCCTGGTTGGTGAACTAAGATCCCACATGCTGTGTGGTGTGGCAAAATATAAAAGAATTTAGATCAAGTTTATAGGTAATATAGCAAGAGAGCTGCAGAGATCTCTCTCTCTCTCTGGATACTTGAAGAGTGAAAGTGAAGTCATTCAGTTGACTCTTTGTGACCCCATGGACTGTAGCCTACCAGGCTTCTCCATCCATGGGACTTTCCAGGCAAGAGTACTGGAGTGGGTTGCCATTTCCTTCTCCAGGGGATCTTCCCGACCCAGGGATTGAACCCGGATCTCCTGCATGGTAGGCAGATGCTTTACCGTCTGAGCCACCGGAGTAAGACTGGATACTTGAGTGACTCACAATCCTTGTAATCTCCGCGGAGTATTCCTTGTGGCTGATTAGCAGAGATGGAGTACTAAAATAGCCTAGCCAGGTTTTTCACTCATGAAGATCTTTCTTAACTGTGGGGAGTGGATGACTGTTTTGTGTGTATATGTGTGGCTTCCCTGATAGCTCAGATGGTAAAGAATCCATCTACAATGCAGGAGACCTGGGTTTGATTCTTGGGTTGGGAAAAACTCTAGAGAAGAGAATTGCTACTTACTCCAGTATTCTTGCCTGAAGAATCCCATGGACAGAGGAGCCTGGCAGGCTACAGCCCATGGGGTCGCAAAGAGTTGGACACAGCTGAGCGACTAACACAACCACATGTGAGAGAAAGGGAGAGAGTATGAGTGTGTGTGTGTGTCCTGGATAATCAGATAGCTTAAAAAAAAAAAAAGTACTGGGCTCATAATCAGAAGGTCTGATCCCATAGATGTGAGATGTGACATCTCCACCAGTAAGCATGGGTGTTATTGCACAAACCCCGTCCCTCTGTCACGAGGCAGGCCTTTAGTACCCAGCAAGCCTCCCTGTCTACTGGGGACCTTAGCAAATATAGTCTGAAGGTGAAGAGGAGGAACTTGTCAGGCTGATGACATAATGTCTAAGCAGGTGGGTCACCTTGAGGGGAGCAGAGTGTTTGGTCTAAAGGGCTGCCTTTCCTGAGGGGGATGGAAGTGGAATGTCTGACACCCTGAAGCAACCATTCTGCCTGGTTGGCCTTGCTGGATGCTGGTGTTTAGATGTTCCTGTAACAAAGACCCTTTGGTGTTGAATAACAGAAACAATCTTTGAGCCGGCTTAAGGAAAAAAGAATCTATTGGGTAGATACTTGAGCATATGATGGAATTTAAACACTTGGAAGAGTCAAATCCTCAGAAAGTTCAGAAGCATGATGGCTCAAGGGGTCTGCTTTCCACTCTCAGTTTCCCAGAGTCTCAGCTCAGATTTTGGGTGAAATGTCTACTCTAAGGCCATTTTTTATGATGTATCTGATGGTTCAGGAGCATGTGGCAACATCTTGATCTTGTAGAAAGTGGGTCCCTTCTCCAGCCCCAGGAGATATGGTGTGACAGTCTAAACCAGTCACTGTGATCTCACTGCCCTGTGTCAGGAACTGGTCTGCAGATGGCCTTGAGACCCAATACTAGGGCAGGAGGTGTAAATAGAAAAGGGCTGGATATGGATTCTGAGAGAGCTTTTGTTTTCCCAGTAAGAAGGAACAACAAATTCATATGGCATGGCTTTTTCTCCCTTTGTTTTTTCATTTTTTGGAGTTCAGACATGATGCCTAGTGGTGCCATGATGTGACTGAGATATGACAAGCCCCAGATGAAAGGTGTATGCTAGGAGTAGGGGGTTTAAAGGAGAGAAAGCCAAGATGTCTATATAATAGAGCTGTCACAGTGACACCAGACTCAATACCTCTTGACTGGTTCTTGAGAAAATTATCCATTTGTTGACATTGCAGTTCACTATAATAGGTTGTCGTTATTGTTGTTACTTGCAACCTAAATCATTCCTAAGTGAAAAAGTTATATAGGATAAATATAGATGTTGGGAGCCAGTTCCTACACATCAAAGAGTGATTCTCAGAGCTTTAATGGGGGAGAAGACAGAGATAGCTCAGGAAATGGGGACATATTTAGAGATGTCTATGAAATCTCCCCTGGAGCCCTGAAATCTTAGTACCGTGGCAGAGACAGTGAAGGGAGCCCTCTTGGAACCAGGACACACCTGTCCTAGATGGAATTAACTCATTAACTCATACATTAGTTTTACTAATTTTTTATCAATCCCTTATTATCTGCTAGATATTTTTCTACATATTGGGAATAGATTGGAGAAGATTGAGGAGATTTTGGTTCTCATTAAATTAACATTCTAAAGGGGAAATAGATAATAAACCAGAAAGGTAAATGAACAGAAGTAGTGAGAAGTGCTATATGAAACATAAAACAGAGTGTTGTGATAGAGAGTCTGGGGGGGGTGGTGTGTGAGCATAGAAGACTTAAGAAAGTAACACTGGAAATAAAACTTGAATTGCACAAAGGTGCCAGTTGTATGAGACCCGGGGACCAAGCTTTTCCAAAGGGAATGGCCAGTGCAGAGGCCCTTGGCAGGGTGGGCATGGTGGGCTGGACACACAGACTGGATTATTAATGGGTGTCCAGTGCACGGTGATTCGGGAGGCCACCCATGCTTATCTCATTGTGACTGTTCCCGCCACTCGGCTCGCAGGCATTGTGATGGATCTCGAGGCTGCTGATGGGGTGATTGTTCCCAGCATCTGCTTCAGGCCAGGATGGGATGGCTGGGGGCAGGGAGCCTGGGTGACAGACTGTGATTGGAGTGACTGATCATGCCCTTGCCCTTGATGAGTGGACCATTGTTCTCAGCGCACCACATAGGCTCCCTGGGGGGCTGGCTTCCTCTGAAATGGGTTGGCCCTCCCCTGGAGGGGCTGGCAGACCATTCAGCTGGCATGAAGCTGCTTCAAGACCATGCTCCAGTCACTTCCTCGAGTTGCATTGGCCACATTTGATGTGTCTCTCTGTGGAAAGACCTGGCTCTGGCTCCCAGCTTGCTACAGCTGGTCATACCCAACATCATTTTCAAGTGATACTTATCAGTGAAGCAGTCACATGAGATCGTAGGGCTTGAAGCACCCTCCAAGGTTATCCTATCTGGCATTTCTTACGTGTCTGGCATGACCCAGAACGAAAGTATTGGAATACACCACCCCTACTTCTGGCAGGGTGCCAGCTAAACCAGATATCCACCTAGTTCCGGTGTAGAATTCAACTCTCCTTAACACTTGAACTTGGGGGCACTTAATTATTAGAGCTGTCACATTTTCTCATGGATCCTATATGACTGATCAGATGTTAGGCATGTGTTCACTTTAGGAGGTAAGGTGGACTGCAAGTAGCCAAACTACCATTTGAAAGCCCTGGCTCATTATTTTCTAATAATAACATGTGAGATAAAAAATTTTGTATGTATTTGTGTAGGATATGATTATATAAATCAATTAAATATAAATCTATTATATTTAAATTATTAATGACATCATTCACAATGCTCCTATTCTAATTTTTTTCTGCACTTGATAAAATATTCTCAGAGAAATGTTAGTATGTCTATGACTATATATTTTTTCTTCTCCCTTATATTTCTTCTGATTTTTGCTTTATGTATCTTTGTTTTTTGCTGTTAAGCTGTCTAATGGTCTAAGATGTCTATATACTTTGTGAAATTATGCCTTTTATCATTAAAAATATTCATCATTTCTCTGAAAATAAATAAATTAATTTTAAAAATAAGTAAAAACCCCACTTGCTTCTCCTAGATCTAGGATGAAATGGATTACAAAATATCAAAGTTGGAAGAGACTTCAGTGATCAATATCCCTCCTCTTAAGAGATGAAAAATAAAAAGGAAAAATTACTTAACCAAAGTTAACATTAATTTTACAATAGAAAGTTTTTGGGTATCCACATGGGTCTTTCACAGTTGTTTACATTATTTTGTTGTTTTGCTTTGACTTATGGAACAAGGGGAAAAAAATTCCTGGGCCAACAATGTGAAAGTGTGCAATCTGTACATCTGTGTCTCTTTTTCTGTTTTGCATATAGGGTTATCGTTACCATCTTTCTAAATTCCATATATATGCGTTAGTATGCTGTAATGTTCTTCATCTTTCTGGCTTACTTCACTCTGTATAATGGGCTCCAGTTTCATCTATCTCATCAGACTTTTGGACTCTGTGGGAGAAGGCGAGGCGGGATGTTTCAAGAGAACAGCATGTATATTATCTATAGTGAAACAGATCACCAGCCCAGGTGGGATGCAGGAGACAAGTGCTCGGGCCTGGTGCACTGGGAAGACCCAGAGGAATCGGGTGGAGAGGGAGGTGGGAGGGGGGATCGGGATGGGGAATACATGTAACTCCATGGCTGATTCATGTCAATGTATGACAAAACCCATGCAATGTTGTGAAGTAATTAGCCCCCAACTAATAAAAATAAACAAAAAAAAAAGTGTACGATCACAGTTCTCCTTGCCTCTGTCTGGTCCCACTCTCACTACCCTATAGAGCAGGCATTCTTTTTCTCATTTCACAGATGAGGAAAATGCATCCATTTAGTTAGTAAGTGGCAATACTGAACTCAAGCTTAAGCCTCCTGACTTTTACCTAATATCATTTCCAAATCCATCACTACTTTCATTCTCTGGAGATTGAGGAACATAACAGAAATTAGCCATAACTTAGATGGGGTAGAATACACAGGAGCCCCAAAGCCAATGCTCTAGGTTGCTACGAGCCGTCAGGAAAGGATTCTGATGTCACCTTCACTGGTGTGTAAATACTTCCCTCTTAAAGTTCCTGTATCTGAAGCCGAGGCTCCTGGCTGTAACATAACCTGATGCTGTCATTTCAATAACCACCTTCATTTATTTTAAATACCACCTCCTGGACAGAGTGGTGCATAAAAGCCCAGGCTATTAGAACCAACTGATTGGGTTCAAATCCCGGCCCTACCACTTCCTCTGGGTGACCTGAAGGATATTATTATACTGAACCTTCCAGTATCTCAATTTTCCCATCTACAAAATGGGGTAGCAGTAGTGTCTTCCTGAGAAGGTGGTAATGACTAAATGAGGTCAAGTGTTTAGAAGAGGAAATATTGAGTAAATGTTAGTTGTTACATTTGCTCTCAGGACAACAGAAGGATTTCTGTCACAGGTCTGAGTTTTCTCCAGCAGTATGAGAAGAGTAATTTCTCTCTCTCTCTTTTAAAAAAAATTATTTAGCTATTTGGCTGCTCCAAATTTTAATTGTGGCATGAAGGATCTTTAGTTGTGGTACGTAGAATCTTATTCCCTGATCAGGGATCAAACCCAGGCCCCTGCATTGGGAGTGTGGAATCTTAGCCACTGGACTGCCAGGGAAGTCTTGAAAAGAATACTTTCATGGCTCATGATAATGGGTAGGCATTCCAGGGTGAGAAGCGTCTAAAAACATATCCCCATACAGTTTAATGCTTGACTCCAGAGTAAGATGTATTCCTGGCACTCTACTGCAAGAGTTATCTTCTTTTTGAATAGCAGAAAGCTCTGGCCCATGCACTCGAAAATCTAGAGCTGACCCAGAAGTTACACTTAGAGAACGAAAAGAAGGAAGAGCCTCTTATGTAACTCGAAGAGTATAAAGGATCCAATGATAAAAACCACTGCCGTGAACTTTTCTGAAGCATAATAAATCTCTGCGTAAGACTCTCCAGCCATTGCCAAGGTATCATTTGTCTTTTTGTTTTTGTCTTAAAATAGACTAGAAAAAATGTTAACAAACCCCCTCCCATTAGACTGTGTATTAGATTGTGAAAGGTATGAAATGCTATTATTTCAAGTTCTTTCCATCTTCTAAAATAACCTTCTCTGTGTGTTTGATGGCTCCTTAGCAGTATTCTGACTTTAATTTTTTTTTTCTGACTTTAATTTGATGGTGACTCCTGACTTTGTCTAAATCCTCACATGCAGCTGAGTCTTCCCTCTCCTCTTTCTGTTTTTCTTTCTCTTTTTGCTGATACTTTCTGCATGTTTAGATCATCTTTCTACTGACCTTTCAGTGGCTCAGTGTTCTGTTTCAATGCATGAGCGAAGTTGGAAAGCAGAGCCAAATGACAAGCTATGAAGCAACAGCTCAGCCTCCCAGAACAAGTATGCTTTGCGCTATTTCTAGTCAGAGCAAATGTGGTCTTGGTGGACTGGAGGGAACAGTATCTCTCAGGTAAAAATAAGTTGCTAAGATTCACACCAAAATGATGCAAATCCTTCATTTGCAAATAGATCCTCAATTGGGAGCCATGTGGGAAGAGGACTGAATTGGAAATCAGATTCAGGGTCCTGCCCAGCTTTCTTCCAGATGATCCCAATCAGCCATCTGGTCTCAGGTAAGTATCTGTGACTTAGAAAGTATTTTTTTAATCAATAACAACAATTAGGGAGAACACAATAACAAAACTGTGTGTTGCCGAGTTCTCAGCAACCCCAACATTGGGATGAGTTCACGTCAGACCAAGTTCTTTGTGGATTCCTCCTTTATCCCAGATTCCCTTCCTCCCACCCCAGAGATTAACACTGTCCTGAATTTACATCTTTCGTACTTCTTCTGTGTACACATGTATCTTTCAACAGTGGGTACTCTGTTTTGCATGTTTTAAAACTTTAAACTTGATCTACATATCATTCTGCAACTTGATTTTTTAATGAATTTAGCATTAGCTTTCAGCAACAAATCTCTGGTCCATTCATTTTAACTAGTATATATTCTAATGATTTGTGAATAGACATCAGTCTACCTGTTTATCTATCTCCATTCTCCTGGTGATGAGGATTAGATTGTTTCTAATTTTGCACCATGGTAAGCAATGTTCTTGACCAGTGTTCTTGTTCATTTTCTGTACTAACATACAAAAGCTTCTCAAAAATGTTTTGTCTATACCCACAGTAAAGCATACACTTTACATGGAAACCCAGAACATACAAGTGTACATTTCTGTATATCTGTGTATACACTGTATGTGGGAAAAAAGTTCCTCAAAGTAACACTCATGTTGTCTATTCAGCTATGATACAGTTTGATTTAGTCTATTTCACATACAAAAAAAAATAGGCTGTTTGCAATTTACTAAAGTGATTCCATGACCCAGTAGTGCATCTCCATACTGTCTGGGGCACATACTTGGCCATGAAATTGCTGGGTCATAGGTTATACTCATTTTCAAATTGAGGAGTTTATGCCTTTGTGAGTTCATTCGATGCATTTAAATGAATATTTGCATATAGCCAGCATTCTAGGGGTTTCCTAAGAGACAGCTTTTTGAGTTATTTAGTGGCTGGAAATTAAAGTTCTGTTTTCACTTTCTAGGTTTCAATTTTTTCATCTGTTACCAGAAGTCGAAATAAAACAAAATACTAGATTCTTCAGTGTTTTGCAGACTATTTTCCCTTCAGTCCCAAAGTCCTGAGGAGGGCTTCAGTTTCTGTTCTAATGTGTGTAAGCTGTGGGGAGAGTGGGGTTTAGGGGCACAAAAGGAGGAGAATGAGGAGGTGGAATTTTGGGCCTTTTACCACGGTCCCAACCCAAGGAGCCCATTTCAATATTTATCCATTGTATTTCCATTGTGTACAGCTCAAAAATATTCTGAAACTATGGGTTTAGATGTTCTCAAGTCTCTTTCCAGATCTAAACTTGAATGAAAAGAACGTTTGCATCTCTGGACCCTTTAAAGTTGCAGCCAGTATTAAACCACATGATGACTTAGGGAATAGGGCATTGGCAAAAAGTGTTGGTTAACCCCAGTTCCTTGTGGATTTCTAACACTGTGGAATCTGACTTGGAAAGGATGCTTTCAGAGTCCTGTAGGGCAATAAGTTGGGGACACTCTTGGCTGAACAACCAAGTGTACTCTGTCCTAGGGGCTACATCCAAAAGAGGCTGCTTTAACGGACTGTTTTTTAATTGCAGTATTGTTTACTTACAATGTTGTATTAGTTTCAGGTATACAGCAAAGTGAATCAGTTTTATATATAAAATATATATATTATTGTTCACTCTCCAAGTTGTGTCCAACTCTTTGCGACTCCATGGACTGCAACTCACCAGGGTTCCCTGTCCTTCACTCTCTCCCACAGTTTGCTCAAATTCGTATCCATTGAGTCAGTAATGCTATCTAACCATCTCATCCTCTTCTGCCTGCTTCTCCTTTTGCCTTTAATCTTTCCCAGCATCAGGATCTTTTCCCATGTGTCGACTCTTCACATCAGGTGGCCAAAGAATTAGCATCAGTCCTTCCAATGAATATTCAGAATTGATTTCCTTTAGAATTGACTGATTTGATCTCCTTGCTGTCCAAGCGACTTTCAAGAGTCTTCTCCAGCTCCACACTTCAAAAGCATTGTATATTATATATATTCTTTTTCAGATTCTTTTCCATTATAGGTTATCACAAGATATCGAATGTAGTTTCCCGTGCTATATAGTCAGACTTTGTTATGTATCTGTTTTATATATAATTGTGTGTACCTCTTATTCCCAAACTCCTATTTATCCTTCCTGCTCCTATCCCACCCTCTCTTTGGTAATCATAAATTTGTTTCCTGTGTCTCAGTCTGTTTCTGGTTTGTAAATAAGTTTATTTGTATGATATTTTTTTAGATTCCACATATAAGTGATATCATATGATGTTTATCTTTCTCCATAGAAAACTACTTTGTTTTCACCGTATTTTTTTATTCTGTGAATGAAGGCCTAATATCAATTTCTCTGAGCTCCATTTCGGCCCTGCTAACTGTTCCACAGGCTCACGGTGAAGCCCATTTACTCAGCAGGGTGCACATACATTTAAACCATTACATTCACAGAGATGAAATTTTATTATCATTTTAATGAAAACACTCAGCTCCTCGTGGGTTTATTTTTGCCTTTCCAAATAGGGTAAGAGCATAAAGAGCTGGAGGTAATGTGGTAGTAAAGTGACTTCAGGATGGCATCTGTTCATTCATGGAGAATCATGGTTGCCTTTCCTAATCCCCTGGCTTTCTCTCTCACTGTCTCTGTCTCCCAGAACCCCGGTGACTGCCTCCTGTCAGATCCTAGTCCCGCCCTTTAATTTGTCCCGCTTGCATTTCATCTTCCTTAATCACTGTTTTCATCACATCACTCCCTTGCTTAGAAACCCCCGAGGGATCTTTATTTCCCACCACATCAAATCTAAACGGTGGCCTGCTTTCCAAGGCTTCTCCTAATCTCTTCTTTTCTTGCGTCTCCAGCTTTATTTCCTTTGCCAGATGTGGTTCTGGTTCCTGTGGTTTAGAGATAATGGAATTTTTGTACACACTCACACACTAAACTGGAAATCTGTATCATTTTTCTTAAGCACAGTTCAGCCTAGTTCCCGTACACAAAGCACCATCAGCCGTGATGGCTCACCTCCCCCCAACCCTCCTCGCCCCAGGCCCTGTGAGCGAGGCGGAGGGGTCCTCTGGGGGAAGTGTGTGCAGGAAAACAGTTTATACCCCACTCTCTCTCCATGTCCTGGGACAGGCTTAGGCATTGAGAAAGCTGACTGTTCGCTGGAGTAGTTTGTGAAAAGCGCTGTCTCCATGCCCTGGGACAGACTTAGGCATTGAGAAAGCTGACTGTTCACTGGAGTAGTTTGTGAAAAGCGCTGCCATGTTGACAAGACAGGCAGAATGCCAGCAGCTAAGAAGGCAATCTTGAAAGATATGTCATTTTAAATCAGAAAGAGCTGGTTTGGGAACAGGGAAAGAGGTACACCTGTATAAGGTAAAACTCAGCAGATCATGAAACCCCCAAAAAGATGGTGGTGAAGTTGGTAAAGGAGATTCAAGAGTAGGTTTACCTATTGGAGTAGGTTTATCACATCTGTGAATATCATTTATTTTCTTTCAACTTTGTATTTATTATGGGGGGTGTGTGTGTGGTTTTCTTTGTTTTTCTGTAACTATTTCAGGAAGTTCTGGCTCCTCCACTTAATAGCAGTATGATTTGGGGCAATTTTCTTTAGCCATAAAGTGGAGGTAATAATGCTACCTAGTACCTGGGGTTGTTGTGAGGACTAAATAATATATTTAAAAAGCATAGAACATGAGGTCCAAGACCAAAATAGCAGCCATTATTCCTATCACCATTATTATTATAAGTACACATAAGCTGCTCTTCATTTGAGCAGCTGCTAAAATTCCACCTTCTCTCAAAATACCTTCAGGTCAGTTTAGTTTAGCAAACATTAGCTGAACACTCAGTGTATGTCAGGCCCTGATGCAACACTGATGAAACCACAGGCAAGGAACTGACCTTGTCCTTGAGTGGCTTGTCTTCCAGTAGCAAAGGCAAACCCATGAGCAGATTATTTCAGTTTAAGGTCTGGCTGTCTAGCATAGTCATTACTAGCCATGAGTGACTATTCAGCTCTTAAAATGTAGCTGGTCTGAAATGAGATGTTCTCTACATGTAAAAAACACAGTGGAGTTTGAAGACTTGAAATGACAAAAGAATATGAAATAGCTAATAGATAATTTTTAGTATGATATTACCTGTTGATAACATTCTGGATTGTGTATGTGTTAGTCGCTCAGTCATGTCAGACTCTTTGCAACCCTGTGGACTATAACCTGCCAGCCTCCTCTGTCTGTGGAATTCCCCAGGCAAGAATACTGGGGTGTGTTGCCATTTCCTTCTCCAGGGGAATCTTCCTAACCCCAGGGATTGAACCTAGGTTTCCTGCATAGCAGGCAGATTCTATACCATCTAAGCCACCAGGGAAGCCCTAGATATGCTGGGCTAAATAAAATACTTAAAATTCATTTCACTTGTTTCTTTTTAATTTTTAAAAACTGTGCTATTAAATATATGTGACCCCTGTTAGATTTCTCTTGGACAGCACTTGGTCTAAGATGATGCAGTGGAGGTTCAAACGGGATGCAGCAGGGAGGTATGCCATGGAGCCTGGGATTGAAGGAAGGCTGCCTGGAGGAGCAGATGCATCCTGAGCCGAGTCAAGGATGGGCAGAGGTTATCCAGGCAATAACAAATCTAAAGGGCATTCCAGATGGAGGTAACAGAAAGGTGTGGAAAGTCTGGTGTTTATGGAGTGCTGGAGGCAGTTGGTTATTCCATAGGATAAAGGATTGTGAGTTGGGAGACTGGAAGAAAAAGCTATCAGGGAAGTGAAGTCTAATTTTCCCATCATTTAAGATCCAGTTGTCATTAAGTGCTCTGATTCTTGTCTTATGCTTGAGGTCTGGTTATGTTTCCACTATTGTTAGGAGTTTTGGACTATCAGCAGTGGAGAGTTGGAAGGTCATGTCTCTAATAGGGCTGTCCCAGAGGACAGGACTAATAATGTGAAGGTGCTGCTTGGAAGGCAGGATGCCATTTTTCCCTCGGCAGTAGTCTGAAAGATGGGAAGGCAGCCTAAGATTGCCATCTCGAGTGTAGGACTGATGAATGAGATGAATGAGAATCAGATAGGAAGTTCAGAGCTTTTGATTTGTTCTCATTCATTGGGTTCAAGGAGAGTGTACATGATTGCATTCATGCTCATTTAACTGTCAATGGATTTTAGGAGGATTCCTCCTCCAATAAATTCCCACTAATATGGAATATAATCATTTATCAGATTATATTAATTTGCAAGCATATTATACCACTCTATCACAAATCACCCTTAGGTCTTCTGCCATTAGTAACAAATTATTAACATGGATATTCAGTAGATTGTGGAAGAGAAGTAGCAAAAGAAGACTTTGGAAGCCTAAGTGGATGGAGAAGCTGGAGAGTTAGAGAGCATCCTCCATCTTTCAGTTTTCCCTTGTCCCTAGATACTATCTGGGAAATTTCTGTGCATTGGTCCTTGTTCTGTTTTTGGAACCACTAGGATAATGAATCAAATCTCCCGTTCTCATGACAGCCACTTGGAAAATTTGAAGAGCATTTTATATCTTCCCCTTAATTCTTCTTTTCAATGGATTAAAGCTCTTCATCTCCTTTGGCTGCTAATCATAGAACCCTCTGGTTCTCTCCCAGAGGGAGAAAACCAGACTCTGCAGAAAACTGTGTACCTTAGGCGTACCTCTCCTAGCTGAACACAACGTTCCAAGCTTTGCCCAAACACCAAAATGTAAAGTGGGCTTATTACCTACCTCCACTTCTTCCAGAGAGTCCTCAGTTGTGGTTGGTTGGCAGTCCCTTGAGACTTCAGATCTAGAATGAACTTGGTTGATAAGAAAAAGCCCTGTTAAACTCTCACAGACTCACAGACTTGGAAAACAAGCTTATGGTTGCCAGGAAAAAGGATGTGGGGAAGGGATAGCTGAGAATTTGGGGATGGAAATGTACATACCGCTGTGTTTAAAATGGATAAGCAACAAGGACCTACCATACAGCACAGGGAACTCTGCTCAATGTTAAGTGGCAGCCTGGATGGGAGGGTAGTTTCGGGGAGAATGGACAACTTATGCATGTATGGCTGAGTCCCTTCGCTGGTCACCTGAAACTGTCACAACATGGTTTGTTAATTGGCTATACCCCAACACAAAATGAAAAGTTTTAAAAAAGGAAAAGCTCTGTTTTTTTCTCACTGGGTGTTATTGACTTATCTAACACTTCTGGACCTTTTTTTTTTTTCTTTTTTAAAGAAGATGTGATGACTTCTTTGGTTATAGAAATAAATTTTGGGGAAAGTGGAAAATGTGAACAAGCAAAATGACCATTATTAACAGGTTGATATGTACAAACCAATTGTTTTTATGCATAGGGATGCATATGTATTGTGGATGGCATTTTGCAATAGTGCTGAACTGTCCTCTGTGAACATGTTTTGCATAACATTTTTATTAATTGCATATTTAGTCATATCAAAATTTTGTAGACTAGTCAACTAGTTCTCTGCTGTGGGACATTTAGGTTATGATTTTTTTTGTCATTATGATTAATGCTTTAATAAACATCCATGAACCTAAATTTATTTTTTTTTTATTTTTTTTCTTCCATTTATTTTTATTTGTTGGAGGCTAATTACTTTACAACACTGCAGTGGTTTTCGTCATACATTGAAATGAATTAGCCATGGATTTACATGTATTCCCCATCCCGGTCCCCCCTCCCACCTCCCTCTCCACCCCATCCCTCTGGGTCTTCCCAGTGCACCAGGCCTGAGCACTTGTCTCATGCATCCAACCTGGGCTGGTGATCTGTTTCACCCTAGATATACATGTTTCGATGCTGTTCTCTTGAAACATCCTGCCCTCGCCTTCTCCCACAGAGTCCACAAGTCTGTTCTATACATCTGAGTCTCTTTTTCTTTTTTTGCATATAAGGTTATCGTTACCATCTTTCTAAATTCCATATATATGTGTTAGTATACTGTAATGGTCTTTATCTTTCTGGCTTACTTCGCTCTGTATAATGGGTTCCAGTTTCACCCATCTCATTAGAACTGATTCAAATGAATTCTTTTTGATCATGAACCTAAATTTAAAAAAATTTTCTATTGAATTGTAGTTGATTTACAATATTGTTAGTTTTATTTGTACAGCAAAGTGATTCAGTTATATATATGTAGATATATATATATATTCTTCTTCAGATTCTTTTCAATTATAAGTTATTATAAGATATTGAATATAGTTCCTTATGCGTGTGCTGTATACTCAGTCACGTAAAACACTTTGCCACCCCGTGGACTCTAGCCCACCAGGCGCCTCTGTCCATGGGATTCTCCAGGTAAGAATACTGGAGTGGGCTGCCATTCCCTTCTCCAGGGGATCTTCCCAACCCAGGGACTGAACCCAGGTCTCCTGCTTTGCAGGTGGATTCTTTACTGTCTGAGGCTATACAGTAAATTCTTGTTGCTTATCTATTTTATATAAGGTAGTATAAATCTTTCATCTCAAACTCCTAATCCATCCCTCTTCTACACTCTTTCCCTTTTGGTAACCCTAAATTTGTTTTCTGTCTGTGAGTCAGAATGTAAATATATTTACATTTTTTGTTAAGGTGAATTCCTAGAAGTGAAATTACTGGACTAAAAGATAGAATATTTAAAGTTTAGTTTGTATAAGTCATATTGTCTTCTAGAAATACTGTACTAATGTGGATGTGTTACCAGCAACAGCAAGAATACCGATTTCTCTACACACTTGCACTCATAAAAATTTTTGACAGTTTTAAGAACAAAAGCAAGTAATATTTTGTTGTTTTAATTTGCATTTAATAACTAGTGGGAGTGAACATTTTTTTCACTTGTCTATTGCCATCTTCTTTTGGAGAATTAACTTTTCATACCTGTTTCCGTTTTTCTATTAGGGCATTTTTATTTTTTCTTAATGGCTTGATGGCTTGGAGTAGTTATTTTAGTGCAAAGAATATTTATCTCCCCCAATTTTCTCAGTTTATTTGCTTTTTTGCTTTTTATTTCATTATAAGTAGTTGCATTCTGGATTAAGTCTTCTATCAGATTATTCTTGATTTATAGAAAAATTATGTTTTTCTGTGTATGTGTTATTTAACTGGTGAGCTTACTAAACATTCACATTCATTCGAAATGTTTTTTAACCTATATTTGAATTTCATATCTATTTTGGTCTCACCGTGCTAGCTAGAAATTCAAGGACAATGGTATATAGTAGTGGTGATGATGGACATCCTTGTTTCTGACTTTAATAGGAGTACCTTAATGTTTAATTATTAAGCATGATACTGGCTTTTTGTTTGAGATATATATCAAAACAAATATGCATTT
The DNA here is from genome assembly GCF_023699985.2 of Odocoileus virginianus. Taxonomy (NCBI): domain Eukaryota; kingdom Metazoa; phylum Chordata; class Mammalia; order Artiodactyla; family Cervidae; genus Odocoileus; species Odocoileus virginianus. Next base: position 19,705,473 of record NC_069691.1, on the reverse strand, counting down.
GCTAAGTAAATGTCAATTTATTCAACTATCTCTACAATTTAAAAGAATGATTCCTGAATTTTATCAAATATATTTTAGCATCTGTTTATATGAATGTGGTCTCTCCCTCGTGAGCTCTCTCTCTCTCTCTAAAAACAATTGCAAATTTAGAGACGAGTTGTGAGTATAATACAAGTAACTATTTTTCTGGAACCATTTGAGAGTTTGTGGCTGACACAATATTCACAAACTCTAAGTACCTTTGTGTATATTTCCTACAAACCAGAAATATTCTCTTGTGTTTTCAAAATACCACCACCAAAACCAAGCACTGAAATGTCACTAACATCTAATATGTAGCATTCAAGTTCTGTCATATGTCCCAACCACATCCCAATAATATCCAGTTCAGAATCACATGCTACCCATACCAAAAAGTATACACACGTTTATAGCAGCATTATTCATAACAGTCCAAAAATGGAAACAACCCCAGATGTCTATCAACTGATGAATAAACGAAATGTGTTATCTCCATGTAATGGAATTTTATTCAGCCAAAAGAAAGAATGAAGTGCAATCATATGTTCTACCTCTGAGTGACAATATTATGTTAAATGAAAGAAGCCAGTTGTTATATTAATACAAAAGATCACATGTTATGTGATTCTATTTATATGAAAGGCCAACAACAGACAAATCCATAGACTGAAAGTAGATTAGTGTTCCTAGGGACTGGGGGATATTGGGAGAGGGAATAGGGGTGACTACTACTGGGTACAAGGCTTCTTTTTTGGGGTGATAAAAATGTTTTTAAGTGGTGGTGATGGTTGCACATCTCTATGAACATAGTAAAAAGAACATCAAAGTGTGTACTTTATAAGGGTGAAATGTTTGTATTATGAATTTTATCTTCATAAAGCTGTTATTAAAATATTTGTATTTGCACTTACTTATCATGTCCCCTTGGTCTCCTCAATATGGAACAGTGGTTCGGTCTTTTCTAGGCTTTATTGACCTTGACAGTTTTGAAAATTATGGGCCAGTTCTTTTGTAGGTTATTCTCAATTTTAGATTGTCTGATATTTCCCCATGATTACATTCAGCTTATGCATCAGAGCTGGAAATCTCACGGAAGGAATACTGTGTTCTTTGCATTGTATCTTGTCAGGTGATACATGATTTTGATTTGTCCCATTACCAATGATGTTCAATTTGACCAGGTGATTAAGGTGTTATCTGTCAAGTTTCTCTCCTATAAATGTATTATTCCTTCCCCTTCTGAATAACTTTCTTTTATGGAAAGTTACTTTGGAAGAGTGTAAAAACCCATTCATTGTCAAAGTTGTATTCATTTATTAGTATGAACCCACGTTTTAACATTTAATTTGCCATGTTATGATTCATTACTAAAATTACCTTTTTGATGTCAGTTTACCCTAGATTTGACCCATGAATCTTCTCAAATTGGCATCTATATCCTCTTAGCATATCCCCTTCATGCTGTGAGTGATTCCAAATGATTCTCTGGTGTAACAAAATGCTCCAGTTTGTGTTCTGCTTTCTCGAGCCCTAGAATCAGTCATTTTCCCAAGAAAAACTGGTTCCTCTTAGACGAAAATGCTATTTAGAAACCAAGAGTTGATCTCTAAGGAATTCACTCTGATTTGAAGGGTTTCACTGCTTCACACCCCTCTCAGTGGACTGAGCTAAAGAATATATGTAGATTCCTATATATCTACACTGTCTTACATCTGTGTGGCTCTCTATGTTATTAATATCTGTATCTATCCATCCATCCATATATGGAAAGCCATGACTTTATAGTGATACTTTTACTTCAGTCCAACTCAATAGTTTGAGTTTCTGCCTTTCCACATTTGTATATCCATCCTCTGAGAGTAAAAAATCTGACCTTTATTATCCTTACGAGTGTTACATATGTGATCAAATTCTTGTGTAAACCAATCTTCTGTTCAGCACCACTGCTGCCTCCCTGTGTTTTCCCTTCTCGCAGCACTCAAGATCTAATCTACACCCATTTATTCCTGGCCCTGGATGCTGGCTTTTGGGCTGAATAGGTCAGAAAGGGAAGAGGGGTAGGATGAGAAGGAGAAGAAAGTCGTTTTTCTTTTTTGGCTTATAACTTAGTGAATTATATTAATAGATTTTTACTAACATTGACTCACTCTTACACTTTTGCAATGTGCCTTGCTTTGATTTTTTTTCCACTCTTAAGATTTCTTAATAATTTATTTTGCTGATTTGCAAAAGCCATGGCATGCCGAAATTTTTCTTAGGCATTCCTTTAATGTTATTGTTTTTTATTTCTACAGAGGAATACATGGCTTCCTCTTGACTTCTTTGCATTTTCCCAGTACCTTTGATTTTGGAAATAGTATAAGAATGATGGCTGCATGTTTCAGTGTTGGAAATTCATGGTATGTCTCAGAAGCAAGGAATCACAGGATATCTACTTTTCAGTGGTGAGTATGCCTCTCACAAAAGCCACACCATTATTTATAATACCGTAATTTTTTTCATAGAAACAGAACAGGGATTCTCAACATTTCCTGAAATTTCAAAACTCAGAAAAAGATTAAAAAAAAAAAGAATATTCAACTAAATATTCATTTGTTAGCCCAGCACTGGAAGGACCCAGCCCTAAATAATAACTGGTGAGTAAATCAACACCAATACCACTATCATTCATCTCCTTCCTATCAGCCTAACCCAAAAGAATTTCTTGGCACCCACAAGAAGGTTAATTGAAAAGATAAATCTACTTTGGGAAGCATTTGTATTTTAAGGAGAGATGGAATTGGGGAAGTGCCATGCTGACATCTATCATTCTACAAATCATAATTATTGTCAGTGATCTGAAACCTGGCGCATGTTATGATGGTTAAATAATGTCTATAGTTTTGCTCTCCAGGAATGCTTTTGTCACTGACCTGATCATTATCATGCTGCTTGGGTCTTTTAGGGCTAAAATGTGTAAGCTGCTTATATTTATCTGGGTAGTTGGTTAATTTTGGTGGCAGCCACCTTGCAGGTATGATTTTTCTTCCACTGACAGAAAACAAAGCCTGGATTCCTATCTTTTTTTTCTCTAAAGCATAGTTATATTTTTTAATTGGAGTATAATTGTATTATAATGTCATATCTGCTGTACAATGAAGTGAATCAGCTATACGCATACATGTATCACCTCCCTCTTGGACCTCCCTCCCACCCAGCCCTGAATCCTACACGTCTAGTTCGTCACAGAGCACGAAGCTAAGAATCCTGCACTTTAAAGTACGTGTATCTATTTTATACATGGTTTCATTATTTATACTTTCTTTCTCATCTCCCACTAGCCCAAAAAATAAAGTCTGTGCATGTACATATATTCCCACAGTACATATGTTCAGTTCACTTCAGTTGCCCCCAAAAATAAAGTCTGTTACTGTTTCCACTGTTTCCTCATCTATATGCCATGAAGTGATGGGACCAGATGCCAAGATCTTAGTTTTCTGAATGTTGAGCTTTAAGCCAACTTTTCCCACTCTCCTCTTTCACTCTCATCAAGAGGCGCTTTAGTTCTTCTTCACTTTCTGCCATAAGGGTGGTGTCATCTGCATATCTGAGATTATTGATATTTCTCCTGGCAATTTTGATTCCAGCTTGTGCTTCATCTAGCCCAGCGTTTCTTATGATGTGCTTTGCGTATAAGTTAAATCAACACCCTCTTCCAGCAACACAAAAGAAGACTCTATGCATGGACACCACCAGATGGTAAATACTGAAATCAGATTGATTATATTCTTTGCAGCCAAAGATAGAGAAGCTCTATACAGTCAGCAAAAAGCAAGACCAGGAGCTGACTGTGGCTCAGATCATGAACTCCTGTTTGCAAAATTCAGACTTAAATTGAAGAAAGTAGGGAAAACCACTAGACCATTCAGGTATGACCTAAATCAAATCCCTTATGATTATACAGTGGAAGTGAGCAATGGATTCAAGGGATTAGATCTGATAGAGTGCCTGATGAACTATGGACAGAGGTTTGTGACACTGTACAGGAGACAAGGATCAAGACCATCCCCAAGAAAAATGCAAAAAAGCAAAATGGCTGACCTAGGAGGCCTTACAAATAGCTGTGAAAATAAGAGAAGTGAAAAGCAAAGGAGAAAAGGAAAGATATACCCATTTTAATGCAGAGTTCCAAAGAATGGCAAGGAGAGATAAGAAAGCCTTCCTCAGTGATCAGTGCAAAGAAATAGAGGAAAACATTAGAATGGGAAAGACTAGAGATCTCTTCAAGAAAATTAGAGATACCAAGGGAACATTTCATGCAAAGATGGGTTCAATAAAGGACAGAAATGGTATGGACCTAACAGAAGCAGAAGATATTAAGAAAAGGTGGCAAAAAGACACAGAAGAACTATACAAAAAAGATCTTTATGACCCATATAATCACAATGGTGTGATCACTCACCTAGAGCCAGACATCCTGGAATATGAAGTCAAGTAGGCCTTAGGAAGCATCACTGTGAACAAAGCTAGTGGAGATGATAGAATTCCAGTTGAGCTATTTCAAATCCTAAAAGATGATGCTGTGAAAGTGTTGCACTCAATATGCCAGCAAAGTTGGAAAACTCAGCAGTGGCTGCAGGACTGGAAGAGGTCAGTTTTCATTCCAGTCCCAAAGAAAGGCAATGCCAAAGAATGATCAAACTACCGCACAATTGCACTCATCTCACATGCTGGTAAAGTAATGCTCAAAATTCTCCAAGCCAGGCTTCAGAAATATGTGAACTGTGAACTTCCAGATGTTCAAGCTGATTTTAGAAAAAGCAGAGGAACCAGAGATCAAATTGCCAACAGCTGTTGGATTATCGAAAAAGCAAGAGTTCCAGAAAAATCTATTTCTGCTTTATTGACTATGCCAAAGCCTTTGACTGTGTGGATCACAATAAACTGTGGAATATTCTGAAAGAGATGGGACTACCAGACCACTTTAACTGCCTCTTGAGAAATCTGTATGCAGGTCAGGAAGCAACAGTTAGAACTGGACATGGAACAACAGACTGGTTCCAAATAGGAAAAGGAGTATGTCAAGGCTGTATATTGTCACCGTGCTTTTTTTAACTTATATGCAGAGTACATCATGAGAAATGCTGGGCTAGTTGTAGCACACGCTGGAATCAAGTTTGCTAGGAGCTTGTGGTGAAAACTTTAATTAATTTGGTCATACAACAAATATTTATTGAGAGTCGTCCATGTGCTAGACACTTTCCTAAGTGCTGGAGGAGAATCAATTGGCAAAGACAGACATGGTCCTTGCTGGTTTAACAACAAGATTTAGTTTTCTAGAAACAAAAGCCCTGGTTTTTAATATTTGCCTATTTCAATCTCTCCATGTTCTATATTACCTGGCACATAAGAACTCAAGCATGGCAACCATTATCATATGTCCTGATCATAATTATCATCAATATTATATATGATAGTACTTTAACAACATGCTAAAAAGAAACCATCATCTCTGGGTGGTGGTGGGGGGATGTCCAAGATACATATTTATGGGTGAGTGAGTGTGTATGTGTAAAGGTAAAGAAAAGCAGAAAAGGGTCTACAAGGATACACACTGGATTTGGTATGGTTATATCAAAAAGATGTGAGCTTGAGAAGTTAACAAAATAGGACTTTTTCTTTGCTAAAAATCTGTACAGTTTGAATTTTGAATCATGAGTATGAATTAATTTTATTCATTAATTTTATTTTATTAATAAAACAATTAAAATTAATTAAAAATTAATTAATTTTATTCACTGTCCAAGTTGCACACACAGAGCTCTCATATGATGTCAGTCCAACAGTGACCAAATGCATAGAAGGCAAACAGCAGTTACCATAATATATGAACCATTGTAGATAGAATCATTGTTAAACAGTTATTGCTTTCCTGATGAAGGTGACTTCAACTGTTGACAGAAGATGAAATAGAAGCAAGACACTTGATAAGTATTCCGGCTGCTGCAAAACAAACCACTCCTGTGGCTTAATGATAGTGTGTATTTTGCTCACAGATTGGCAGCTTGGGAGGGGTGGAGTCAGGGTGTGATAGGGACATTTTGTCTCTTTTCTGCTGGACATCAGGTGGGTTGACCGGAAGGCTGAGGGCAGAATCGTCTGAAGGGCACTCACGAGTCCGGTGGCTGACGCTGACTGTCGTCCGGGACCGACGTGGGGCTGTGGCTGGAAAACCTCCATGTGGCCCTTCCATACGGCTGCTCATCTCCCCCGCAGTATGGTGGCCAGGTTCCGAAGGTGAGTGTCCCGAGAGAGCTGGGGGGAAGCTGTGTCCACTTTCTTAACCTCCAAAGTCACAGGGGTCACTTTCTTCACATTCTGTTTGTCAAGGGAAAAAAAGGAGAAATGAACTCTATCCCTTGATGGGCAAGTAGCAAGTTCTACAAGAGCATATGGGACTGGAAATACTAATGTGGCCATTTTTGGAAAATACAACCCGGCCCAGTAAGTCCTGTCTTTACTGACGTGATCTGTACTACACAGCTGCAGAGCAGAGATGCAGAACAGCCCAGGGCTGCTTGGCTGCCCAGCTGAATGTGAGTATTGCAACTTTACCTTTACTCCGAAAACCATATTCATGCATTGTGAGAGCTGTGAATTCTTATGTAAGGGACCAAAAGAATTTCAGTATTGTAGTATTATTCATGCTTAGCACAGTCATGGTTTTTAGATCAGCTTTCCTGAGTACTGTCAAATTTATCATAGCCTAAAAGGCAGATTGACACATTATAGGGACAGTTAAAGTCTGTTTTTGTTGATTGTGCTCAGGAAACTGGTGTATTATTTTTGCCTCTGAGCTTACTTCTCAAATACAGCAAAAGAGCCCAGAAAGGAGATTCATGAAAATGTATGGTTTGCAACACAACTTCAAATATTCTCCTTCAGTGCATATTGGTGTTCTTATAACCTACCAGCCACACTTAAGGCTATGTTAAGTTTAACATGTGAGAATTCAGATGCATTTCATTTTTGATTAAGGCTCATTAAGGATTCACTTGTATCCCTAGAGTCCTTGGTTCCCACTGTGGCATGCACGCAAGAAAACATATTAACACTGGACTAATCACCAGGTATGTATAGATTACCCATAGAGTAACACTTAGAGAATTGTCAGAAAGCATCCAATTAATGGAGCCTACTAGGTTGACATCTCCCTTTATTTTACAATATGAATTATTAGCCCCAAATCAGCGGTAAATTAGATCTGCAGGGATTCTAATTTTTAGAAACTCTATTACTATTAATTTTTATTTCTTTGAACATAACCAAGTTCTTCTCTCATTTAAGAAGATGTAGTCATCATGTAACCAAAGTCTTATAAACTAAGCTCTTTTGGTGATTGACATGTGAAAAATAAAAGAAAAACAGACTTTCACACTGCCTTTTAAAGTGTGAAAAAACAGTCTTTATTCACCGTTGGATAAATCAGTCAAAGTGAATTTTAACAAAGTTTTGCCCCCAAATATTTTCTTGTTTAGACTGAAGACAGCCATGAAACATTTCTTTTAAGCTCAGTCAACATTTCGTTCTTTAGGAATTTGTTAGAGATTTAAAACTTTTTCCAGTCCTTTTCCCCCCTTAACAACAATGCCAAAGTAGCAAACAAAGCAAACTTGGTGCTTGTATCTTTCCTGAAACTGACGTCATAAATGGAATTCAGATATTGTGACCCCCACTGCTTATGTTTATTGATGTGTCCTTGTAAAGAACATTTACGGATATGCCCAGCTCAGACAATTATTAAAACCATCAGTTAAGACAGTAAACATGGTTGTTCTTCAGTTCACCTAGGGGAACCTTTATAAAATACTGATTCTTGGACCCACTCCCCCAAAATGCTGGCTCACAGGCCATGAATGAAGCCAAGAAATCCATACTCTTCAAAAGTTCCTCTTATAATTCTGGGTGTTGGCCCAGGGTGGGAATGACTGAATGGGAATATTTGCTAACTTTTGAAGTAACTTTTGTAAGGTAAGATGTTCTGCCTTGATAGAGTTTGTATAGCTCAAAACAAAGTGATATTATGCTTGAATTTCTATCCTTATTACATTTTATAATAGGAACCCAGGCTTACCCTAAACTTTTATATATTTATAGTAGAAGCTACAGCTTTATAAACAAAATGGGGAAAGAAATTCTAGTTCGTAAGTCTCATCATTATTTTCCTCTTCAGCTTTCTGTTTGGGCTAAAATGTATTATATATATATATATATATATGTTATATATATTGATTACTTTCATTATTTGGTAAACTTTTTCTTCTTGATCCTTCAGGCCCCTCTAGCTGGAACTCCTGAAATAAAGGAACAGCTATTAACAATTAATTATGGTTAGAGGATATGAATGGGGCTTGCCTCATAAAAGTGGAATTTTTTGTATGTAGAGCCACATAGGATACAAAAATATCTACAGATAGAGAAAACAGAAGAAACAAAGGCACAAATGCTTGAAGCTGTCTGGCACACTTCAGGATGGTGAGTAGCTCAGTGCAGGCCAGATACAAGATAAATGGGAGATATCAGCGGCAGGGGTGGGGGCGAAGAATTCTTTCTCGGTTCTGTTTCCCGTTTTCTGGAGTGGTTTTTTGAGGAAATATGTTAAGATGGGTTCTGAGCGTGCTTCTGGCCCTGCGGTTGATCAGGGCTCAGCTATGGGCAAAAGAGGAGGCAACAGAATATCAGGGTATTTTCTAGTCTTAGTCTCCATGATGTAAAATTTGGGCATGTGTTCTTTTTTTGTTTGATTATCCTTTTAAAAAATATTTTTAATTGGAGGATAATTGCTTTACAATATTGTGTTGGTTTCTGCCATATATCTCCCCCCAACTCCACCCCCTGCTGTATCGCTGTATTCTTGATCTTAGTGTTTTTCTTCCACAGTTCAGTTCAGTTGCTCAGTTGTGTCCGATTCTTTGTGACCACATGGACTGCAGCACACCAGGCCTCCCTGTCCATCACCAATTCCCATAGTTAGTAAACTCATGTCCATTGAGTCGGTGATGCAATCCAACCATCTCATCTTCTGTTGTCCTCTTCTCCTCCTGCCTTCAATCTTTCCCAGCATCAGGGTCTTTTCAAATAAGTCAGTTCTTCGCAGCAGGTGGCCAAAGTATTAGAATTTAAGCTGTAACATCAGTCCTTCCAATGAACAGCCAGGGCTGATCTCCTTTAGGATGGACTGGTTGGATCTCCTTGCAGTCCAAGGGACTCTCAAGAGTCTTCTCCAACACCACAGTTCAAAAGCATCAATTCTTTGGCATTCAGCTTGCTTTATAGTCTAACTGTCACATCCATACATGACTACTGGAAAACCATAGCCTTGACTAGACAGACCTTTGTTGGCAAAGTAATGTTTCTGCTTTTTAATGTAATGTCTAGGCTGGTCATAACTTTTCTTCCAAGGAGCAAGCATCTCTTAATTTCATGGCTGCAGTCACCATCTGCAGTGATTTTGGAGCCCCCAGAAATAAAGTCTGTCACTGTTTCCATTGTTTCCCCATCTATATGCCATGAAGTGATGGGACCAGATGCCATGATCTTAGTTTTCTTAATTTTGAGCTTTAAGCCAACTTTTCCCACTCTCCTCTGTCACTTTCAAGAGGCTCTTTAGTTCTTCACTTTCTGCCGTAAGGGTAGTGTCATCTGCATATCTGAGGTTATTGATATTTCTCCTGGCAATCTTGATTCCAGACTGTGCTTCCTCCAGCCCAGCATTTCTCATGATATACTCTGCATATAAGTTAAATAAACAGGGTGACAATATACAGCCTTGATGTACTCCTTTCCCTATTTGGAACTAGTCTGTTGTTCTATGTCCAGTTCTAGCTGTTGCTTCCTGACCTGCATACAGGTTTCTCAAGAGGCAGGTCAGGTGGTCTGGTATTCCCATCTCTTTAACAACTTTCCAGAGTTCGTGGTGATCCACAGTCAAAGGCTTTAGCATAGTCAATAAAGCAGAAGTATGTTTTTCTTCCACACCTTCTCTTAATTTGGTATATACATTCAATGTCTTTGTCCTGGTTTTAATTCTCCCTGTGGTGTCTCAGATTATTGAGTGAGATCCTTGAGGGGTTTATGATGTGCTGATCCTCTGAGAAAGGTGTTTTCCTTTGACTGCTCTTCTAGCTCTGTTAGTGGGCACTGTGGGTGGGCTTGGCTGGAACGTCATAATGAAGCAGTGAGAACTAGTGTTCCACTTCTGAATTTCTGAATCAGTGATCAAGTCAAAAGGTGACTAATGAACAGTTAATCTGATGTTTTGCATTTATGGATTTCCATTTAAAAGGTGATGGTGCACAGGCATTTTGTTTCTCCAGAAGTCAAAGAGCTAACATAGAAATTAGATCTAGTTCAGTTTTTATCAAGAAAGTTTACACTGATGGTCAAAGGACCTGTTTTTTTATACATTTAAATATTGACTAGTCTAATAATTTTTCAATTTACCAGTTTTCAGAAATGAATCCAAATAGTTTACATGCTTCAAGGAAATCTTAAAATGCGTGTTTACTTCTTCAAAACTGTAATTGCTGTGAAAACTCTTTTTGTTGTTCCTACTATTTTGTAGTTATATCTAGCAGTCACATTTGGACAAAATATTTAGGCTCCTCATTAATGCTACTTGAAGATTTTATATTTGATTACATGTATTGTCTGTTACTTCCAAGACTTTCCTGGGGCCACATTTTAGCACTCTAAAAATGAGCTGTGTACATTGTAATCTCTGGACATTTCATGGAGCACCTTCCCTCCCACCTCCCCAAACGCAAAGCTGTTGTTAAATTTATGCTGCTTCTTGGCCATTTTAGAATCAAGGAAGTGTGGGAAATGCATGCATGGAGGATGCAAGACTTTGATTCTGTCAAAAGGAAAGAATGAGAACATGATAAATAAGGCAGAAGAATTGCTTTGACTGAAGATTTCAAAACTATACCTCCCTCTTCCTCTGTATTTTGAACATGGTTCTGTGTGCATAATGACGGCTAGAAGCTGGTATGACTTTTTCTGCAGGGCCTGAAGGAGCAACAAAAGGTGGATCAGGTGCCTTAATATCCCTTTATTTCCAATATTTTACAATCGCTTTAGTAACTAATGATGTCAATTGTTACTGATGTTAGAGGGACCATTTTTACCTAGAGATTAAGTATAAAACTTTGGAATGGTAAAATCATTTTAAAAAATTTTTATTTTATGTTGGAGCTATAGTTTTTTAACAATGGCTTAGTTTCGGGTATAGAGTCAGTGATATGTGTATCTATTTGTTTTCAAATTCTTTCCCATTTAGGTTTTTACAGAATATTGAGCAGAGCTCCCCGTGCTATAGAGTAGATCCTTGTTGGTTTTCTATTTTATGTATAGCAGTGTGTATATGCTCTGATACTGTCTCCTCCATATCCACCGCTGCTGTCCAGACTTCCTTCCTCCTTCAAGTATCTCACTATCCTGCAGAGAATGTTCTGCCTCTCCTTCCTCCAATATTCTCCTTTCTGATAAGATCACCAATTTTATTTTAAAAAAAAGGTATGATATTTAAATTTTTTTTAAATTTTTATTTCAATATTATTGATTTATAATGTTTGTTTCAGGTGTCCAGAAAAGTGATTCAATTATATATATATGCTTATGTATATATATACTTTTTTTTTCCATTATAGGTTATTACAAGATATTGGGTATAGTTCTCTGTGCCATTCAGTTTATCTACTTTGTGCATGTTTATTTTACATATAAATGTGTGTATATTTTAATCCCAAACTCCCTTTATCCCTCTGACCTCCCTTTTCTTTTTGCTAACCATGAGTTTGTTTTCAAAGTCTGTGAGTCTGTTTCTGTTTTATAAATTCATTTGTATCACTTTTTTAGATTCTGTGTGTAAGCAATATCATACGATATTTGTCTCTTTCTTCACTTAGTATGATAGTCTGTAGGTCCATCCACGTTGCTGCGAATTGCATTACTTCATTTTTTTTTATGGCCGAGTAATAGTACGTTGTATATTATGTACCACATCTTCTCTATCCATTCATCTGTTGATGCACATTTAGACTGCTTCCATGTCTTGGCTGTTGTGAACAGTGCTACAGTGAATATTGGGGGCATGTATCTTTTCAAATTATGGTTTTCTTCACCTATATGCCCCCAGAATGGCATCGTTGGGTCATATGGTAGTTCTACTTCTAGTTTGTTTTTTTTTTTTAACTTAAAAATTTTTTTTTCTGATGATGGCCATTCTGATTAGTGTGAGGTGATATCTCATTGTAGTCTTGATTTGCATTCTCTAATAATTAGTGATGTTGAGCATCTTTTCATATGCCTCTTATCCAGCTGTATGGCATCTTTGGGGAAATGTCTATTTAGGTCTTCTGTTCATTTTTTGATTGGGTTTTTTGATATTGAGCTGTAAAAACTGTTTGTATATTTTGGACATTAATCCCTTGGTCGCATCATTTGCAAATATTTTCTCCATTCTGTATACTGTCTTTTTTTTTTTTTTTTAATGATTTCCTTTGCTGTGCAAAATCTTACAAGCTTAGTTAGGTCCTGTTTAGTTTTGGTTTTATTTCTATTTCTCTAGGAGACAAATCCAAATGGATATTGCTGCAATTTATGTCGGAAGGTTCTGCCTATGTTTTCCTCAGAGTTTCATAGTATCAGGTCTTACATTTAGGTTTTTAATCTGCTTTATTATTGTGTATGGTGTTAAACAGTGTTCTCACTTCTGGGAATTTTAAATATTGTCCAGTCCTGTCAAATCCTCTAAGAACCTTCTTCCAACTTTAGGTCCAGAGTTTTGCTTGATAATCCCTCAGCCTGATGATTATAGTAAGTTCTTACACAATTCCTATCCCATTACTTTTGACCTCAGAATAGCAACCTTTAAGCCAAGTTAAATTTTCTAGTTGCTGTGGACAGGTAAGTTGCTTAATGAGCAGCAAAATATAAGAGATATTTGGGGGTCAGACAGACTGCAGTTCAAGTCTCACTTCTGCCATGTCTTAGATGTGCAACTGGTCATTACTCAACATCTACAACCTTTATTCATTTATTCAAGTCATCCAAAAAAATCACTGGTGTAAATGAAGCTTGTACATACAGAATGTGCCAGCACCAACGTACCACCAAGTGTACATTGTGAAACACAACCGATGTATTTCCTGCTCTCCAAGAGCTTAGTTTCTGAAGATACATGAGAATGAGTTGCCAGTGACCATCCAGAGGCTAAGTTCTCTGATAGGGATAGCCCAGGCATGGAAATGGGGCACACTGTATAGGCAAAACTTTCGGAGAAATTACATCAAGCCTCATATATGAAGAATGACTGGGGGCAGTCAGATGGTTAGGAATAATCATGAGTACCTTAACAATCCTAGGTTGTTGGGTTATAGCGTGGAACAGAGACAGTGAATATAACACACCAGGAGTGCATCTGACAGGTCACTACTGAGTCAGAAAGCATATACAGACTAGGTACCATCCTAGACATTGGAGATGCAAAATGAGTAGGATACTGTCTTTGTCCTCTTGGGTCTCAGCAGCCCGAGGTCCACCTCGAGCTGTGTAGGCGGCCTCTATTACTGATGTCATCCCCACTGTATTGTGCTTGCCTGTTCCCATGTCTTGAGACCACCAGTATCGCGAAGTCAGGAATGCTTGTCTGATAGGCACTGTGGTATCTTTAATGCTGAGCAGTGCCTAGTGGACGTTTATATTCATCTTACCCCCATAACAGATGGGGTCGGGTTCCCTGTTACATCATTTCACCCTTACCTTTTCAGCTTAAACCTGCCCAACTTTTAACTCCTCTCCCTGGCAGCTTTTATTGGCCCAAAGCTTTTCTCTGTCTGATTAGGTCCACTCGGTTCGCATATGAGTGCAGAATTTAAGCGCCACCCCAGTGGCTGTCAGTGGCAGGGGGTATATAGTTGGTATAGAAAACCTCAACTCCCAGGGCCTGGGATGACTCTCAGGTATGTCTTCTACACTGGCTCCATGTTCTCCTTAGAGGATTTAGATCCAGTTACCCCAGAGCAATAACTCAATGGATAATTTACACACCCTTCCTTATCTTTGGAGATGGAAATGGCAACCCACTCCAGTGATCTTGCCTGGAGAATTCCATGGACAGAGGAGCCTGGTTGCAAAGAGTCAGGCATGACTGGGCAACTATCACTCACTCACTTCTTATCTTACTTTCTCCACTTCCTTACCAGCAATTCCAGGGATTACCATAGCTCCCAAAGAAACTACTTACATTTGAATCCACCCAGTCCCCATCTCTTTGAGAGAGATAAGCTTCATCTAAATTATTTCATCTGACTGATGATTGTCATTTATAACTTTATTGCTACTTCTGTCTTGGGTATTCCTTTGGAAAAGGTATAGTATAGATTCATTACACATTATAATGAATACACATTCAATACACATTATATTATCTATAGATTATAAGATTAAGTCAAGCATATATCCGCAGGTACTTTTTAAGTTGACCTGTCTTTATACTTGGAAATGTCTCTTAATAGTAGACATCCCTGGTGACTCAGATGGTAAAGAATCTGCAACTCAGGAGACCTATGTTTGATCCCTGGGTCAGGAAGATCCCCTGGAGAAGGGAATGGCTACCCACTCCAGTGTTCTTGCCTGGAGAATTCTTGGACAAAGGAGGCTGGCAGGCTACAGTCCATGGGGGGTCACAAAGAGTCAGACACAACTGAGCAACTATCACTCACTCCCTCAAAGTCTCTCCAGTTGCCAAGTCTCTCTCCTGTATTTAGGGAATTCTGCCTAAAAAGAGCCCATCTCGCATGATAGGAGTGGAAAATGTCAGATACTTTTGTTGCCACAGGTGGGCACATGACCTGGGCATGGACCATCAGATGTACCCACCTCCACTCTCTCCAAATTGGAAGCAAATGTCATAGAGAAGTAAGAAGGGCCCAGAGTTCATTCTGTTGAGAGATGAGAGCAGAGACAACAATTCAAATGGTACCTTCCAGCATCCAGTGTTGGTGATGGCACATGGCATGACCCAAGACATCAAGCATGCCCTCATCCACACAATTTCACTTGCAGATTTTTGAACATTGCTCCTTCCCTTGCAATTTCCGAGCCTGGAAATCTCTGCAGTCCTCCCAGAGATCCTTTGATCTCTCCAGTATCTTTCATAACCAAATTCTTTCTTGCCAACATGTCAAGGTTGGTTTCTATAACTTGTAACTAAGAATGGTGTCTGTCAGGATAGATAGAGCCAGGAGAACAATCTTCTGCATCTTTCAGGCAGATGGGATTTAATATAGATAATTGGTTAAAAGGGTGATGGAAAATCTGGCAAGAAATGGAGAAACAAAGCAAGCTGCAGGTCAGTAATAGCTGGAAGCTGCTGTCTCCACCAGGGTTGGAGGGCCACGGGAGGAAGGGAGCCCATTGTCTGACAGGATCTAGAACCACACAGGGGTGCCTGGAGAGGGGACCAGTGGGATCCAGGATCTGGAAACTCATAGGAAGGAAGGTTGAGAGGGAGAGAAAGAAAGATCTGGTCTTCTTTCTTTTTCTCTGTCTCCGACTTTATACCAAACCTCCCATAAAGTGTAAGTAACTACCAGAAGCTAGAGGGCAAGGGAGCCTGTAGTACACAGCAGAATAGAGGAAGAGCCAGAAATAGTTCTGAAAGCCAACAGGCAGTTGACATGCCCATGTCCTAGAAGCCCAAATACTTTAATTAAAAAATTTTTTTATTAAGAGTATAATTGCTTTACCATGCTGTGTTAGTTTATGCTGTACAGAGAGGAGAATCAGCTATATGATGTACACATATATCCCCTCCCTCTTGAATCTCCCTCCCACCCCCACCCCGTCCATCTAGGTCACAGGGAGCCCCAAGCTGACCTCCCTGTTCTATGCAGCAGCTTCCCACTAGCTAGCTATTTTGTACATGGTAGTGTATATATGTTAATCCTAATCTCCCAATTCGTCTTCCCGCCCCTTCCCCCACCCTTTGTCCAAATCTCCATTCTCTACATCTGCATCGCTATTCCTGCCCCGGAAATAGGTTCACCTGTACCATTTTACCATTTTTCTAGATTCCACATGTATGCATTAATATACAATATTTGTTTTTCTCTTTCTGACTTCCCTCACCCTATGTGAGAGATTCTGGGTTCGTCCACATCTCTGCAAATGACCCACTTTCATTCCTTTTCTGGCTGAATGCATCAAGAGAACCACCAAGCAGAGGGCTGGGATCTGAATCTTGTGCTTCCCTAACTCTCAAAAGAAATAGAGAAATAAGAGAATTGCCCTTAAACTGAAGCAAGAGAGAGAGAGAGAAGGAAAATGAGGCAAGAGTAGGGCCCTGGATGTCACGGCTCTGAAGCAATCAACTCTGCCAGACTCCTGACTGGACTTCCACCAACTAGACCCATGAATTATTCATCAAGTCTAGACAGGAGACTCAGAGCGCTTATCCAGGAGCTTTGAGTATCATAGCTTCTAAGCCAGGCTATTCCCTGGGTAACATGGGTTATTAAGTGAGGATAACAGTGCTTGCCAACTTTCACTGGGCAAGGTGAGGAGCAGCGAATAATGAGGATTTTTAAATACTTGGCAAAAGAGAGAAATGAGTCGCAGCATGAATCTTAATTGATAACTTAGAGACGAGCGCATTCGCTCTCACAGTTTGAACTGATGGTGTTGTCCTAGATGAGTTCTGTGAATAAATGGAATGTAATCTCTTTGTTACTGGCAGTGCATACAAGGAAACAAAGGTCTGGGTTTGGATTTGTGAGAAGAAACTTGGTATATAGGCAAAGCTTCTGAGCCCATGCCAACACAAAATGAGCACATTACAAATATTTGTTCCTTTCGTCTGTCTCCCTTCTTTTTTATCATAGCTCTAACCTAGAGGGCAAAAAGGGGAGAAATTGGAAATACTTTCTAGAAAATGCTTTTTTTAGAAATCGTTTAATAGGAAAATGCTTAGAGGAATTAAAACCCCAAACTCAATATTCCTGCTTATTGTTGAAAAACACCCCCAAACTCAGTATTCCTGTTTATTGTTGAAAACACCAAAAATCCATGGCCATTGTAAATCGAAAGGCCATTTACTTAGGATTTCAGACATTCTAAAAAAAAAAAAAAAAATCTGCACTAACTTTGTTTCTTAAAAAATCCTTGTTTACCATGGCTGCTGTAAAATGCCTATGGATTTCTATTTTGTGTGGGGTTTCATTCTCAGCTGGTGTCTGGTGTTTCTGTGACCCAAGCAAGGAGTCCCTGTGACTTTACCACACTGTTTCTTCTGGACACAGATGGAAATGTGATTACTTCAAGGCCCATTGCTAAGGAGCTGGGTCTCTGCCACAGGTCAGCAGCAGTCAGGAGGGTTGCCAAGAGACAGTACAAAACATAAGACCCCTACATCTCCCTCCGGGCTTCTGGAGCAGCCTTCTCCAGCTCAGCTGCTGAAATTTCAGCTCCTTCACTGAAATCCAAACACATCTGTCCCCGAGACAGGAAAGTGCTTATTAAGTGACTTCCTCCATGCTGGCTAGCCTTGTGGTTTTATTCAGCCCTTAAAGACAGTGTGGGGCCTGAGTGAAAAGGGAGCCTTTTCAGGAATGGAGGCAAACCCCAGGGATGGGTCACTGGCGTGGAAGCGTGCCAGCCAGCATTGATACCTGTGGGGCAGCCGTCAGAGGACTCACCGCTTGGCTTGTCTTTGAAACATCATCTGGAGCTCAGACAATATCAGACCTCCCTTAAGCTTCACCCTTGCATGGGCAACCTATATGCCTTCTCTCTCGTTCTTCTGGTTGTTCATGGGCACAGTCCTTTTAATCTGTTTAATATCATAGCACAACAGAAGTATTTATCGCTTCATTTATATGTCAGTTAGGTGTCTTCAAATATTGATTTGGTCATGACTTTCTGTTTTAGAAAGTATGATTTCAATGCAAAATGCAATCTTTTTTTTTTTTTGTTAATATACAGGAAGGGTGGTAGTGTCAAGCCAAGGTGGTGGAGGTCTAAAAGGTAAGTCTTCCCCATCAATTTTTAGAATTAGGTTGCCCTGCAGAGTCCTATTCCAGACAGGCCAAGAACCTTCCCGGGCTGGGGAGGATCCATGTTCAGGGTCTCTGGGTTAGAATGCTCAGGGGGGCAGCTCTTCTCTTCCTCCCGTTGTTTCCAGCAGTGCCAACCCCACAGTGGACCCCTAACCCGGAGGCTCCTTGTGGAAGCTGGTGCTCTGGGTCCCCAGCAGCAGCCTCCGCTCCTCTCCAGTCTGTCTCACCCACTCAGTCATTTACTGTGGTACCTGAATGGCCATCGTTACAATGTCCTATTCTTTCAGGGCTATTTTAAACATACTTCCTCATTCCTTTTAGTATTTAATTCCTCCTTCCAAATAGAATGCTACCTATATTCACTTCCTATTGTGGTAAAGAGTTATCTCATATCCTTTATCCTTCCTCTGTCCTTCCAGTTTCTGACACTACAGTTTTCACTCTTTTGCAGTTTCTGACTTTGGAATAGTCACTGTTGAGCCAAGAAGCCTAGAATTATTATGTTTCCTTTCTTATTCACTTATTCTTTTTTCCTAGAGCTGATAAATTACTTATGTTTAAAAACTGGACTTAGATTTCCCTGCGTGTGTTTTACAGTTTCCCAGCCCTCACTCCAATACTCTTGCCTGGAAAATTCCACGTACGGAGGAGACAGGTAGGCTACAGTCCATGGGATTGCACAGAGTCAGACACGACTTCTCTTTCAGCCCCTCCATGAGCTCATAAGATTCAAGGTACTAATTTTTTATTGGACTGTAATTGCTTTATATTGCTGTTAGTCTATGCGGTACAATGAACTGAATCAGCTATACGTATAATATAGACCCTCCCTTTTAGATTTCCCTCCCACTCCCCATCACACCCATCTAGGTCACCACAGAACACTGATGAGTTCCCTGTGCCGTATAGTAGGTTCCCATTAGCTGTCTATTTTGCACACTGTAGCATATTTACGTCAATCCCTGTTTCCCAGTTCATCCCAACCCCGTGTCCACACGTCCGTTCTCTACATGTGCATCTCTATTCCTGCCTTAAGTGACTAAGCACAGCAGGACCATTTTTCTAGATTCCACATAAATGCATTAGTATACAATATTTGTTTTTCTCTTCCTGACTTATTTCACTCTGTATCACAGGCTCCAGGTCCATCCATATCTCTACAAATTACCCAGTTTTGTTCCTTTTTATGGCTGAGTAATATTCCATTGTATATATGTACCACATCTTCCCCATCCATGCATGTTGATAGTTAGGTTGTTCCATGTCTGGGCTATTGTAAATAATGCTGTCAATGAACATTGGAGTGCATATGTCTTTTTTTTAATTCATTTTTTAAAATTTATTTTTTTATTGAAGGGTAATTGCTTTACCAAATTTTGTTGTTTTCTGTCAAACCTCAACATGAATCAGCCATAGGTATGCATATATCCCCTCCCATTGAACCTCTCTCCCACCTCCCTCCCCACCCCACCCCTCTAGGTTGATACAGAGCCCCTGTTTGCATTTCCTGAGACATAGAGCAAACTCCCATTGGCTATCTATTTTACATATGGTAATGTAAGTTTCCATGTTACTCCTTCCATACATCTCACCCTCTCCTCTCCTCTCCCCATGTCCATAAGTCTGTTCTCTATGTCTGTCTGTCCACTGCTGCCCTGTAAATAAATTCTTCAGTACCATTTTTCTAGATTCTGTATATGTGCATTAGAATATGATATTTATCTTTCTCTTTCTAACTACTTTACTCTGTATAATAAGTTATAGGTTCATCCACCTCATCAGAACTGACTCAAATGCATTCCTTTCTGTGACTGAGTAATATTCCATTCTGTATATGTACCACAACTTCTTTATCCATTCGTCTGTCAATGGACGTCTAGGTTGCTATTGTTCTAGGTTCTAGGCCATCTATATAGCATCTAGGACATGCTATTGTTTTAGAATATCTAGGTTCCATGTTCTAGCTATTGTATATAGTGCTGCAGTGAACAATGGGATACATGTGTCTTTTTCAAATTGGTTTCCTCAGGGTATATGCCTCGGAGTGGGATTGCTGGGTCATATGGTGGTTTTAGTCCTAGTTTTTTAAGGAATCTCCATACCGACTTTCATAGTGACTGTATCAATTTACACTCCCACCAACAGTGCAAGAGCATTCCCTTTTCTCCATACCCTCTTCAGCATTTGTTTGTAGACTTTTTGATGATGGCCATTCTGACCAGTGTGAGGTGATATCTCATTGTAGTTTTGATTTGCATTTCTCTCATAATGAGTGATGTTGAGCATCTTTTCATGTGTTTTTTAGCCATCTGTATGTCTTCTTTGGAGAAATGTCTGTTTAGGTCTTTTTCCCACTTTTTGAGTGGGTTGTTTGTTTTCCTGGTATTGGGTTGTATGAGCTGCTTGTGTATTTTGGAAATTAATCCTTTGTCAATTGTTTCATTTACTATTATTTTCTCCCATTCTGAGAGTTGTCTATTCACCTTGCTTATAGTTTGTTTTACTGTGCAAAAGCTTTTAAGTTTAATCAGGTCCCACTTGTTTACTTTTGTTTTTATTTCCATTACTCTAGGAGGTGGGTCGTAGAGGATCTTGCTTTGATTTGTGTCATCAAGTATTCTGCCTATGTTTTCCTCTGAGAGTTTTATAGTTTCTGGTCTTACATTTAGGTCTTTAATCCATTTGAGTTTATCTTTGTGTATGGTGTTAGGAAGCGTTCTAATTTCAATCTTATACATGTAGCTGTCCAGTTTTCCCAGCACCATTTATTGAATAGGCTGTCTTTGCCACATTGTATATTCTTGCCTCCTTTGTCAAAAACAAGGTACCCATAGGTGCATGGGTTTATTTCTGGGCTTTCTATCTTGTTCCATTGGTCTATATTTCTGTTTTTGTGCTAGTACCATACTGTCTTGATGACTGTAGCTTTGTAGTATAACCTGAAGTCAGGAAGGTTGACTTCTCCAGCTCTATTCTTCTTTCTCAAGACTCCTTTGGCTATTCGGGATCTTTTGCATTTCCATATGAATTGTGATATTTTTTTGTTCTAATTCTGTGAAAAATGCCATTAGTAATTTGATAGGGATTGCATTGAGTCTGTAGATTGCATTTGGTAATATAGTCACTGTCACAATATTGATTCTTCTTATCCAGGAACATGGAATATCTCGCCATCTGTTTATGTCATCTTTGATTTCTTTCATCAGTGTCTTATTTAATTTTCTGTGTACAGTTCTGTTGTCTCCTTAGGTAAGCTTATTCCTCATTATTTAATTCTTTTTGTTGCAGTGGTGAATGGGATTGATTCCTTAATTTCTCTTTTTGATTTTTCATTATTAGTATATAGAAATGCAAGTGATTTTTGTGTATTGATTTTATATCCTGCAAATTTGCTAAACTCACTAATTAACTGTAGTAATTTTCTGATACTAGCATATGTCTTTTTGAATTAGGGTTTTCTCAGGGTATGTGACCAGTAGGGTTGAACGGTAGCTCCATTTTTAGTTTTTAAAGAAACCCCCATGCTGTTCTCCATTGTGGGTGTATCAATTTACATCCCTACCAACCATGCAGGAGGGTTCCCTTTTCTCTATACCCTCTCCAGCATTTTTTTGTTTGTAGATGTTTTTAATGATGGTCATTTTACTGGGTGTGAGGGATATTGAAAGGTTGTTGCTGAACCACAAAAGATGCCGGGATTCTCGGCCTGCAGAGGAGAAGAATTCAATCTGGGGCCAGAGATGAGGCTTGATTGCTCAGAGCTTTTATGTAATAAAGTTTTATTAAAGTATAAAGAGATAGAGAAAGCTTCTGACATAGACGTCAGAAGAGGGCAGAAAGAGTGCTCCCCTGTTAGTCTTTAGCTGAATGTTACATAGCTACTAACAGTCTGCTAATTAAAGAAAGGAAATGTCTCAAAACTCAGAGAATGGTACCAGGCCCCTCACCTACAACATGCATTTTGAGAATGTTGTAGCCATGCATTCCAGGAAACAAACTCACTCAGGACAATGCAGATAATGGAGTGCAGCTTATTACACTGGTGGACCCAAGGCAGAGTCCCTTCTTAGCCAAGGGCTCCGACCAGTTTTTGTGAAAACCTTATGTACCCTAAGTGTACGTGCTCAAACCAACCTCCCCAAATCCTCTGAAACTAGTCTGAACAAAGGAAAAGAAAGATACAATCAAAGTTAACCCATGATTCCTATGCCTTAAGCCTAGGTAGTTAACAGAGGACAATTATCAATAGGCCTGTGGTCATACCCCAATAAGCACAATAGAATTTATGATTCTATTTGGTTATGCAGATAATTAGGGTATTCTTTTAGGTGACAGAGAGTCTAGGTACAAGCCCTGGGGCTCTTCCATCTGGGAGGTCTGGTCTTCTAGTTGGTATGTCATTTTCATAGATACTGGGCATATAGCTCAAAGTCCACAGTCTGGCCCAAGATGGAGTCCTGCTTTCAAGATGGAGCCTGTTCTGTTTCCTCCTTCAATAGTATCCTGACCTTGTTTTAACAATAGCTTATCTTCTCTTTCCGAGGTCATTAAATATAATTCTATTAAAGTTTTCTTCTTTTTAGTGTGCTGTCTCTTTTGAGCTTTCTTTCTTCCTTGCTCCTGTTTTGATATCTCTTTTACATTAGAGTCTTTCCTCAACTGTCAAGCAATAATTGGTTTTCTGTACTTATTTTTTTTTAAGGTTAGGTTAAAATAAATTCTGGATGCTCCGTGTGCTTAGACTTTTGTTGACTGTAAAGTGCACTGTAGAATAACTGGGTGATGAATTGGTTTTTTAATTGAGAGATTTCTAAGTGTCAGGACCTACAGGATTTTCTCTAAGCGTATAATGTATTTATTTATGTAAAATTGAATTCTTGACAAGACTGAGACGATTTCTATTATGGCAGCACAAACAACTAAAAATTGAGTGTGAGATATGTGGTTCCTAAAACGTCTCCTGCTATGTCTGCATCTTCAACTCTGTCTCCCCACTATATTGCTTATCAAATTCTTCTCTCCCCACTACTAAATTCTTACTCATCTTAAGGCAGAGCTGTTTGCCTTCCTGTAGGAAAATAATTTATAAAGCTGACTAGGGGTAGAAAGAGAATTCTGAGGACATAGGTGAGCAAGAACCAATCTAACCAATAGAAGAATCATTCTTCAGTTTCTGCCACATACCAAAACATCAACTGTTGAGGTAAAAAATCTAATAGTTACATGATAGCTATTATAAACTTGACTTCTGGATTGATGCCGACTTACATATAATCCTTACTTCTGTATAATATGTAATTACTGCATGTAGATCCATTCTACTCATTAAGATAATTACATACATATTAATTGCATTTATCTTGATGTACACAGTCATCTCCTTTTTCAATGGTTCTGCTGAAACCATGTTTATTTATCCTCTTGATGATTGAGATTTTCTACATATTGGAACAGTCACACTAGGTTGTCCTGGATAGGACTTTCAATTCAATGCTCTAGACCTCTCAACAATACATTTGCCAGGAATTCCTCCCCAAGTCCTCAAGATCTAGAAACACAGTAGTGATAGACATAGCTGGATCTTAAACATAATTTCCTTCATGTGGAATCAAATACTTGATTTTCTGGTGGTGTTATAAGTGGACCTCCTAGCAGCATTTAATACATTGGATTGCTTCTTAAAGTTTCCCTGGATACCACATTTTCCTGGTTGTGTTTCTATCTCCTATTACACTAGCCACTCTTTCCTCTCCTCCTTTATTAGGTCGACCTCCTCAAGGTCAAGAGTACTCCGGGATCCTGTTTACTCACCCCATCTCTACTGTCTATCAGGTCTCTTTAGGTGATTCCATCTAGTTCATATTTTTACACTAATGACTCCCACACATTTATCTTCAACTCTATTGTATCTCCAGATACAATCTTCCCTGGTGACTCAATAGTAAGGCATCATCCTGCCAATGCAGGAGACTCGGGTTCAATCTCTGGGTTGGGAAGATCCCCTGGAGAAGGAAATGGCAGCCCTCTCCAGTATGCTTGCCTGGAAAATCCCATGGACAGAGGAGCCTAGCAGGCTATAGTCCATGGGGTCACAAAAGTCACAGGTAAACAACAACATATTGTATTTTCATGACTCCAGTTGCCTACTCTCACATCTTTATACAAGCGTTCAATAGACATCCAGTGCTTAGCATGACCACTATCGAACTCCGGAGTCACTGCTATCTGTACACATCCTAACTAACCCTTATATATCTCTTTCTACCCATTTTGGAAAATAGCACCAACATCCAGCCACTTGCTCAAGCTCCAAATCTGACAATTACCCTTGAAATTCTTCTTTCACTTAACCCACAAAAGCCATTTATCTATAAATACTATTGATTCTACTCCCATAAATGTCTTAAATCTGTCCAATTTTATGTATTTTCTTGACTCTTACCTTAAAGAGATCATAGTATTTCTTCTAGGCTACTGCAGTAGCTTCTTACCTGGGATACCTACTTCCAGGCTTGTACATAGCAATCCTGGTAAACTTTTTAGAGGCATAAATCAGACCCGGCTGCTGCTTGAAATCCTCCAAAAGTCTTTATGATTTACAGAACCATACATGTGCTCACTTGCCTATCAATCCTTCATTTGGTTCCTCACAACACAAGCTCATTCCTTCCCTAGAGTCTTTGAACCAGCTCTTCTTCTTTCTGCCTAGGAGCTTCTCTCATTCTTATAGGGCACATTCAATAGTCTCATGTAAAAAGTCACCTCCTCAGAGAATCCTTCATAGGGACCCACCTAGACTACTCATTGAATCACTTTCTTTACCATCAGCCTATTTTTAATTCTTTGGGTAACACTTGTCACTGTCTGATATTTTTCTTTCTTGTCCACTCCTTGAGAAAAGTAACCTCATCAATCTCATTCAACTTGTATCATTAGTACCTGGATCTACAAACAAACAAACAAAATCTCAATGCCTATTTGTTGAATGGATGAATAGATGGATGAAAGGCATCTTAGAGGTCAGCTAGTCCAGCGTCTTCACTTTTAGAGGTAAGAAACCAGAGAGAAAAGCAACTTGCCAAAGGTGCTTATAGTTATCTTGCTATTTGGCTTACTTTTTAAAATTTGTTCATTGTTTTAGTGACCTCAGCCACAACCCAAATCAACTATCTTTAATTACACTCTTGGCTCTACCAATTTCATCTGTTTATCATCTCACCCTAGGGTCATATCTTATTAGCATTATCCCACCTGAGGGTGCTTTGGACAGGAGTCACCTATATGTTATATTGTCAGCTGCCATTCACACAGGTCATAATTTCCTGGGGCAGTCATAAGCTTTGTTTATAAACTTGGAGAACTGACTTTTTAGATGTTTTCTCCTGCTGATCCACTAAAATCCCACCTTCTTACCAAACTAAATACACGATAGTTTCTGTGTATAGGGTAGAATTATAAATCTATCATGTTTACAGGGTAATTATGGTTTGGTAGAAAGAGCTTTGCTTTGGGAAACCTGGATTTTCTCCATTTCTATTACTCAGAAGTTGTCTGAGTTTAAGCAAGCCCTTAATACTCTAAGCTTCAATCTCATAGCCTGTCCAGCTTTGCCGTGAGCAGGGAAACAACAAAAATGACAACAAAACCCAAACAACCAACAGCCAACTCTCTCACTTCCTCTCTCTCTTCCCTTATTTGGAATAATAAATATGAACATTCACTTTATAAGGATTAATTGAATTCATTAATAATCCAGTTAGTTGGATTGAATCAACTCATGAACGTGAAAACATTTTGCTAAGTGTAAAATGCAATACAGCCACAAGGGATTCAGTGTCAGGAACTGCTTATGTTAATCAGTTTCTAATGTTTTAAAAATACAGCCCTCAGTAATTGTGATTTTTTTTAAATCTCTGTTTGTTACATGTCAGACTTTCAAAACAGCAGTCTTCTTATCCAATATACTTTTGAATACTTTTAATCACTTTTTAATATAAAAGTATTATGTTCACTGTAGCTAATCCCAATGGTCTAAAATGAAAATGGAAAGTGCTCCTCTTTCACTTCAAGCCCCACAAGTATAAGCCCCAGACATAAGCAGTTAGCATTAGCTTATTATTTTTAGTTACTACACTACTCATAATAGCTCATATATAACGTAATAGCTCACATAATTAGTTTAGTATTATTATGTGAATCCAAGATTGTTATAAGCACTTTTCATAGGAGTTCATTTTGATGCTCATGATGACTCTACTGCTTACATATTACTGATACCCTCATTTTATATGTGAACAAACTGAGGCACAGAGTTGGGAAGCTAATGGCCCAGTGTCACGCAGGCGTTTGAGCTCAGGCAGACTGGCTCCAAAGTTCATGCTCCCAGTCACTATGAAGAGTATATCTCAGAAACCTTCTATTTGTGTATATACAGATCTGTATAATTTGAGTACTTACAGAACACTCCGTTGTATGATATAGCTTATCAACTCCTATCTTACGAGAACTTTTATTCTCTTCCAGATTTTTTCATTACTAGAAATAAACTGCAAAAAATTAAACCATCATGGGCAACCTAGTACTTTTGTGTGAGTGGGTGTCTATGGCATATGCAGCTGAAACAAAGGAGGTATACACTAACCTTTTTTGAGCAACACCACCACATTGCCTTGCATAATGAACACTTTATTTTCACCTGGAGTCTACCAATCACCAGAATCACTGAGAGAACCAGTTATTTTTATGTGCTTCTGTTCTCTCCTCTGTGTTTTGCATCTGATTGCTCTGCTGTTTGACAAGGAATTTTGCCACACGGTAGGCGCAGCATCTGAGGAAAGCCGCTGCTCCTGTGGGGTGACGTCGCCGCTTCTGGGCATAGGGTGAGGAGGCATCTGGTGACCTCTCTGCTTGTGCTGCCTGGTACCCTGAGGCTGTGGGGAAATGACTGTGCGATCGTTCACCTTGGCTCAGCCTGAGAGCTACTGTGACAGATTTATTGGCTCTGAAACATTTATCCAAGCAGAACCTCTAAACCAATATACATTTTCAGTCACACACACTCTAGGGAGAGGGGGAGGAGAAGTCTAAGGAGTGGAGCTCTGCAGAGGTGTAAGTCCACCCCTCACTTCACTCTTGCAAATTTGAGAAATGAAGTGCATCATTTCTTCCAACCTCAGGTGTGTCTCTTTTTTTAACCAGTTTTTCTCAGCCAGTTGGTACAGAAAAAAAGTACATTAATAAAAGGAAATTAATGAGGCCACTCAATCAACTACTATTTCATTATTTGTTTTGTAAGAGAAAATACTGAATAGTCTATGGTTCTTGCCTCTAAGAAACTTTCAATCTGCTTCAACTCTTGTAGGAATGGAGGATGGAGAAAATGGCTTGAATTTATAAAGGAAGGAATTGAGAGCAATAAGGAAGAACATATAAGGAAAAATCAGTAATAATATTATCACTATTTTCTTGATGAGAAAAATAAAAACTTAGAGTGAATATATGACTTAGCAGAGCTTCAGTTCAGTTTAGCCACTCAGTCATGTCTGACTCTTTGCGACCTCATGAACCGCAGCACACCTATTCAAGAATAAATAATAAACAGTTCAAACTCTGGTTCCAATATCAAAGGTCACGTATTCTCTACTGTACTTGCTGGTAGTCTTCTGACCTGACTAATGCAGGTTCCTAGTTCCAACTAGACACCCTGTAGTACACAGAAGGATGTCTGTGTTGGATAGGACCCAACAGCTAGGGGTTGAGGTTTTTAAACACACAACTAGAATAACTTTCCCTTGGGTCTGTGAAAGGTGAGGAGGTAGAACTGTGAAATTCATGCATAAAGCTAGGACTGAGAAAGAACTGCTCTCACTACAGAAGGTGACTATGATGCTTCATTCACTTATGACAAAAGCAACTTGCAGAGTTCTCACTGATTAGATACCTGGATGGGAAAAATTTCCCCATGATAAATGGCAATTTAAAGATCTAAGTTATGCACAGAGCTAGAATCCACATGTAGATACTGGAAATATTTCATACCAGTGAAACTCCTGGAATTCTCAGAAGAATCAAATGTAAATTTCTCTGAATAGTTACTATCAAACAGTACAAGTACACACAGGGATTCCACAAGGAAAACAACTTGGCTGAAAATACTCTCACAATTAAGAAGTACAGTCTAACCAAGGAAGTGGTTCACCACAAGAAAGAGTCAGCAGATAGATGTGGGAGGAATAAACACAAGAACCTGAGATGTAATGATCTAAAGCTATCTATAAATTAAGTATATTTATAATCATTGAAGAGATAAAAGGAGAAATAAAAAACCCTCATGAAAAAAACCAGAGAATTTAAAAAGAACAAGCAGATAGGAACAACAACCAAATAGAACAATTCAAAATGAAAGCTGTGAATAAAATATAATGGCCAATTTAAAATCAGATTGGGACAGTTAAAGAGTTATAAAACCCAAAAGAGGGTGGGAGAAATGAATGACTAAATTTGAAGTTTCGATTTAGGACTAATGGGAATTTCAGAAGGAGAAAATGGGGAAGGGCCAATATTTTAAGTGAAAATGGCTATGAACTTTCCAGAACTAAGAACAGCCGTGAAACCTCAGACTGAAGAACCACACTGAGTCTTACACAATATAGAAATCCACTGCTAATCCTATGAAGAGTGGAACACTGAAGAAAAGCAAACTCTAATTGAAGAGCAAGTAGGGAAAAAAGATAAAATACAAAGGAACAATTATTAGGATAATAGAGGATATCGGTAAAATAGAGACTAGAAGACAATTCTCACTTATCATCAGAATCACCTGAGAAGTACATTAAGCTACAGTATTATGGTTTTACCACAGATGCTTTGGATGGTGTTCAGGAATATGCATTTTAAATCATCTTCTCAGGTCAAATATGTTTGAAACCCTCTTTCCTTAGCACCAAGTACATAAACACATTGTACATTCTTATGCTCACATACGTTGTTCTCTGGTGTATTTTAGTGAGATTTCCCCTAAAAAAAAATGGAGAGGCTGGATCCATAACCAAGGATAATTTCTAAAGCTTTATTATTTTTTAATCTCCAGGGTATCCATGCTAAATGGTGTCAGATGATTTACGCCCCCCAATAAAGGCAAAGTATCTCTGATCTCTGAAATCTTTTCCCATTTCTGTCTTCTCCAGTAAACATATGACTAGAATCAGAGGGCATGTCAGACCTCCTCATACTTTCAGAATCCTAGGTGTGTGTTTGTGAATGTTCCAAATTTTCAGAGTGTTTGGTAAGACATGCCTTCTGTCTTGCTTGGTATTTCATATTAAATACAAAAGAACAGTGTACCAAAACCACCAGTATAAGACATTTAGTCTACCTTTATGGACATCTGTTTTCAGATTAGTGGTTGATTAACTCTTATAATGGGCTTCCCCGGTAACTCAATGGTAAAGAATACACCTGCCAACGAAGGAAATGCAAGAGACATGGATTCGATCCCTGGGTTGGGAAAATAGCCTGGAGAAGACAATGGCAACCCACTCCAGTATTCTTGCCTGGGAATTCCCATGGACAGAGAAGCCTGATGGGCTACAGTCCCTGGGGTCACAAAGAATCCAACACGACTTATTGACTAAATAACACCACCATGACCAAGTGGGATTTCTCTCAAGAGATGCAAGGATTTTTCTATATCTCCAATCAGTGTGATATGCCACATCACAAATTAAAGAATAAAAATCAAATGATCACCTGAATAGATGCAGAAAAAGCTTTTGATAAAATTCAACACCTATTTATGATAAACACTCTCCAGAAAGTGGGCATAAACGGAAACTACCTCTCAATATAACAAAGGCCATATGTGACAAACCATATTTCTCAATGGTGAAAAGCTGAAAGCATTTCCTCTAAGATCAGGAAAGAGACAAGATGTCCACTCTTGCTACTTTTATTCAACATAGTTTTGGAAGTCCTAGCCACAGTAATCAGAGAAGAAAAAGGAAAGTAATCCAAATTGGAAAAGAAGAAGCAAAACTGTCACTGTTTGCAGATGACATGATATGATACATAAAAAATCCTAGAGATGCTACCACAAATTTACAAGTCATCAGTTAATTTGGTAAAGTTGCAGGATACAAAATTTGCACAAAGTTATCAGTTGGATTTCTATACACAAACAACCAAAGGTCAGAAAGAGAAATTAAGGAAACAATCTAGTTCACTGTGGCATTAAAAGTATAAAATATCTAAGAATAAACCTACCTAAGAAGGCAAATTCTTTATGATTACATAGAAAATATATATAAAATACATAAAAATATAAAATATATATAAAAATCAAATCCCTTATGATTATACAGTGGGGGTGCCAAATAGATTCAAAGGATTAAATCTGGTAAAGTACCTGAAGAAGTATTGATGGAGGTTTGTAACATTGTACAGGAGGTGGTGACCAGAATGATCCGCAAGAAAAGGAAATGCAAGAAGGCAAAGTGGTTGTCTGAGGAGGCCTTCCAAATAGCTGAAAAAACAGAAGTACAAAGGAAAAAGGGAAAGATATACCTAACTGAATGCAGAGTTCCAGAGCAAGGAGAGATAAGAAAGCCTTAAGTGAACAATGCAAAGAAATAGAGGAAAATAACAGAATGGGAAAGACTGGACATCTCTCCAAGAAAATTAGAGATACCAAGGGAACATTTCAGATGGGCACATAAAGGACAGAAATGGCAAGGACATAACAGAAGCAGAAGATATTAAGAAGAGGTGGCAAGAATACACAGAAGAACGATACAAAAAAGATCTTAATGACCCAGATAACCAAGATGGTGTGGTCACTCATTCAGAGCCAGATATCCTGAAGTGTGAAGTCAAGTGGGCCTTAGGAAGGATTCCTATAAACAAAGCTAGTGGAGGTGGTGGCATTCCAGCTGAGCTTTTCCAAATTCTAAAAGATGATGCTGTAAAAGTGCTGCATGTCATCAAATTTGGAGAACTCAGCAGTGGCCACAGGACTGGAAAAGGTCAGTTTTCATTCCAGTCTCAAAGAAAGGCAATGCCAAAGAATGTTCAAATTACCACACAATTCACATTTCACATGTTAGCAAGATTATGTTCAAAATCCTTCAAGCTAGGCTTCAACAGTATGTGAACTAAGAACTTCCAGACGTACAAGCTGGATTCAGAGAAGAGAGAGGAACCAGAGATCAAATTGCCAATATCCACTGGATCATAGAAAAATCAAGGCAATTCCAAAAACATCTACTTCTGCTTTATTGACTACACTAAAGCTTTTGACTGTGTGGATCATAACAAACTGGAAAATTTTTAAAGAGATGGGAATACCAGACCACCTCACCTGTCTCCTGAGAAACCTGAATGCATGTCAAGAAGGAACAGTTAGAACCAGACATAGTACAATGGATTGGTTCAAAACTGGGAAAGTTCAGGTCAGTCTCTCAGTTGTGTCTGACTCTTTGCCACCCCATGAACTGTAGCATGCCAGGCTTCCCAGTCCATCACCAATTCCTGGAGCTGGGAAAAGAGTATGTCAAAGCTGTATACTGTCACCCTGCTTATTTAACTTATATGCAGATTACATCATGTGAAATGCTGGGTTGGATGACTCACAAGCTGGAATCAAGATTGCTGGGAGAAATATCAACAACCTCAGATATGCGGACGATACTACTTTAATGCCAGAAAATGAAGAGGAACTAAAGAGCCTCTTGGTGAAGGTGAAAGAAGAAAGTTTAAAAAGCTGGCTTAAAACTCAACATTCAAAAAATAAAGATCATGGCGTCCAGTCTCATCATTTCATGGCAAATAGATGTGGAAAAAGTGGACATAGTGACAGATTTTATTTTCTTGGGCTCAAAATGACTGAACAGTGACTGCAGCCATGAAATTAAAAGTCACTTGCTCCTTGAAAGAAAAGCTATGACAAACCTAGGCAACATATTAGAAAGCAGAGATAGTGCTTTGCTGATAAAGGTCTGTCTAGTCAAAGCTATGGTTTTTCCAGTAGTCTGTACAGATTTGAGAGTTGGACCATAAAGAAGGCTGGATGCCAAAGAATTGATGCTTTTGAACTGTGGTGTTGGAGAAGATTCTTAAGAGTCCCTTGGACAGCAAGGAGATCAAACTAGTCAATCCTAAAAGAAATCAACCTTGAACATTCATTGGAAGGACTGATCCTGAAGCTGAAGCTCCAATATGTTGGCCAACTGACATGAAGAGCTGACTCACTGGAAAATATCCTAATGCTGGGTATGACTGAGGACAAGAGGAGAAGGGGGAGACAGAGCATGAGGTGGTTGGAAGGCATCAGTGACCCAGTGGACATGAATTTGAGCAAACTCTGGGAGATGATGAAGGACAGGGAAGCCTGGTGTGCTGCAGTCCATGGGGTTGCAAAGTTTCAGACACAACTTAGCGACTGAACATCAACAAAGAGGCCAAAGACCTGTATTCTGAAAACTATAAGACACTGATGAAAGAAATAAAAAATGACACAACCAGATGGTAAGATATACTATGCTCTTGGATCAGAAGAATCAATATTGTCAAAATGACTATACTATCCTAGGTAATCTACAGGTTCAACTGCAATCCCTATCAAATTACCAATGGCATTTTTCACAGAACTTGAACAAAAAAATTTTAAAATCATATGGAAACACGAAAGACCTCAAATTGCCAAAGCAATACTGAGAAAGAAAAGTGGAACTGGAGGAATCAGACTCCTTGATTTTAGACTATAATACAAGGCTGCAGTCATCAAAACATTATAGTACTGGCATGAAAATAGAAGTATAGATCAATGAAACAGAATAGAAAGCCCAGAAACGAACCTACTCACCTATGGTCAATTAATCTATGACAAAGATGGCAAAACTATACAATGGAGAAAAGACAGTCTCTTTAATAAGCAGTGCTGGGAAAACTAGAAAGCTAGATGTTTTAAAAAAAATGAAATTAGAACATCTCTAACACCATACACAGAAATAAATTCAAACTGAATTAAAGACCTAAAAAGGCCAGATATTGTAAAACTCTTGTAGAAAAACAGGGAGAACACTCTGACATCAATTCCAGCAGTATCTTTTTCAAGTCATCTCCTAGAGCAATGGAAATAAAAACAAAAATAAACAAATAAGACTTAATTAAATATAAAAACTTTTAAGCCATAAGCAAAATGAAAAGACAACCCACTGAATGGGAGAAAATATTTGCAAAGAGACTGGCAAGGGATTAAACTCCAAAATACAAAAGCAGTTTCTGGACCTGTGTATGACAAAAATAATTCAATCAAAAAATAGTCATATAGCCTAAATAAACATTTATCCAAGGAAAACATACAGATGGCCAAAAAGCACAGGTAAAGGGTGCTCAACATCCTTAATTATCAGACAAATGCAAAATCCAAACTGCCGTGAGATATCACCTCATACTGGTCAGAATGGCCAACATCAAAAAAATCTACAAACAATAAATGTTGGAGAGGGTGTGGAGAAGAGGGGACCCTCCTACATCGTTGGTGAGAATGTAAACTGATATAATCACTATGGGGAAGAGTATGAAGGTTACTTAAAATACTAAAAATAAACTACCATGTGATCCAGCAATCCCACTCCTGGGCATATATGTGGAGGAAACCATAACTCAAAAAGTTACATGCACCCCAGTGTTCATTGCAGCACTATGTATAATAGCCAAGACATGGAAGCAGCCTAAATGTTCATTGACAGAGGAATGTATAAAAAAAATGTGGTACATATATACAGGGAATATTAATCAGCCCATAAAAAGGAAAGAAATAATGGCATTGCAGCAACATGTATGCACCTAGAGATTACCATACTAAGTCAGTTAGACAGAGAAAGACAAATATCATATGATATCACTTATATCTGAAATCTAAAAAAAATGATACAAATGAACTTGTTTATAGAACAGAAACAGACTCACAGGCTTCAGAAACAAACTTATTACCAAAGGGGAGACACGGGTGGGAGGGATAAATTAGCAGTTTGGGGTTACCATATACACACTGCTATATATAAAGTAATCAACAAGGATATACTTTATAGTGCAGGGAACTCTATTCAGTATCCTGTAATAACCTCTATTGGGAAAGAATCTTAAAAAGAATAGATATATGTATATGTATAACTGGATCACTTTGTTCTACACCTGAAACACAACACTATAAATCAACTATATACCATCATAAAATAAAAATTAAATTTAAAGAGCCTATATATTCAAGGGTATTCATTACAGCATTATATACATATATATGGGAAACTGCAAGTCTCCAGAAGGGACAGAGATCACTAAGATCTTGACATGTTTTTTTCAGACACATGTAGAAATACATTTGCTTTTTGCCTTGAACTCCTTACACATATATTTGTTTTCTCTTTTTGACAGAAAATGCTTAGATAAATAATGCTATATCCACATGATAGAACTATGCCAGTTTAAAAATTATTTTGAACAGGTGGTTTACAGAAACAATAAAAATGGACTACAAAAGCATAAACATTTAACCTTATTAGTATTAAAGAAATAATAAAATTTCCTTTTACTCATTTGATAAAAATTAGTTTTAAAAAAAATAGATTGATAATACCCAGTGTTGGTGAAGTTGTGGAGAAATGGGCCTAACTTTGCCGTTGGCAGTATAAGTTGGTACATGGTTTCTAGAGAGAAAATTAGTAATATGTAATCAAGTCTTAAAAATTCTTTTCTTGACTCAACAAATCCATATAAAGAATATATTTTTAATAAAATCGAACAAGTGTAACATTGTTTATATTATGAAAAAAATGAGAACAACTTAAATATCCCCAAATAGGAACTATTTAGCCAGACGCAACTGAGCAACTGAACAAAAACAACAAATAAAATATGGTGCTATATAATGGAATACAGTTAGAAAAAATGTTAATAATATGTAAGTAATAACAAAAATGAAAAACAGGTGAAATAGTACAAGTTTGTTAAATTATAGATCATAACACTAAAATGTCAAGAAAGAGATGTACTAAGAATTGTTAATGATTATTTCTGGGTGGTTGGAACTTATGGATAATTTTTGTCTTTATTCATAGTATTATTTATGTATTTTGCAGTGAAAGTTTATTTTTTAATATAAATAAGAAAGTTTTTGTTCATGACACTTTTTAATATGAGATAATACCTATTATGGTGAAAAGGTTACAACTATATATAAATTAGAAGAATAAAGGATATAAATAAAGGAAAAAAGGAAGAAGGGATGAAAAATCTCTCCTAACAGTGGTTTTCTTTGGCCAGTGGAAAATGGGGCAAATGCTTTCTACTTTTAAGAATTTTTCATACTTTCTAATATATTACCAATTTTATTCTCAGAAATTTTTAAATATAAAATTGAATTTAATAAAGTAAGCATCTTTCCACCCTCTTTTATACATGTCTCTGTCATGTCAAATGTCTACACTGTGTCTTAATGCCAAGTTTCTAAGCTCCAGCCAGGCCACTACATTAGGTTACATTTATAGACAAATACTTCTGAATTTATGATGTGAATCTTGAAAAGAAGCTTGGAAACTTTTCTAGAATCCTTTTAGGAGTCTAGCGGGGAGCTGGGTGGGATTAGAACTGGCTGCTTTCCACCCGACATTCCATCTCAGTCTCTGGAGAGAATGGGGAGTGATGAGATCTTGGCACCACTGTTCCAGACCCAAGTTGTAGTGTACTGGCTTTTTGGCTGGAACTCCTCACACATATGCTTTGCCTTTCTGCCATCAAGCAGAGGGCTCCTTGCCTGCACCAGTCTGGATGTCAGCAGGAGGCCTGCTGGCCCCCAAAGCTTTCTGCATGAATTACTCTGTGTGGTTTTTGCACATCAAAACATGGCACGCACACACATCCACCCCTCCCCTGACATACACTCAGTATTCTATTAGAAGCTAGTTCCATTTGGCCACGATATTAGACCAACGCCAGACCTTCTTCAAAGAATCATCTAGTTTCCGTCTGCTAAAATACCATCTGCTGAAATATTTCTTCTTCCCTTTCCAGATAAAGCGTGCTCTCTGGTCCATTTCCAGCTTCTTAGTTCTCCCTCTCCAGTGCTGCCTCTGCGGAGCTGCCTGGATGCACTGATCTTGTCACTCTGTGGTCCCCACCTCTCCTGGGACTCCCCATCACACTCGGGATAACATACGTATATTCCTTTGATGCTTAGCCGGGTCCTCCACGATATGCCCCCGACTTACCCAGTCCCTGTCACCGCAGATGTCTCACCTGACTCTCCTGCTCCAAACACTGTCACTGGACTTGACCTGCCTTCTCACTTGCCTCTGCTTTTCCACAGGCTGTTCCCCTGCCTTCTCCACTTGGTACCCAATCAATGCCTCATCTTTCAAAGCCCAGTTTGAGTGTCATCCTA
Organism: Odocoileus virginianus; assembly: GCF_023699985.2. Classification (NCBI taxonomy): domain Eukaryota; kingdom Metazoa; phylum Chordata; class Mammalia; order Artiodactyla; family Cervidae; genus Odocoileus; species Odocoileus virginianus. Next base: position 19,668,918 of record NC_069691.1, on the reverse strand, counting down.
CTGAGAAGTCTTCCTTGCCCCTGCTTCCCTCTTCCTTCCCTTGTCTGTTCATTCGGTCCAAGGCCGTATCACCCATGGCCCTTACTTACAGCTCAGAGTATTTGCCAGCCCACTATCCTTCATAGGGTCTTGAGGTCTTTGCAAGCAGGGGCTGGGTTTTTCCATGACTTTATCCTAGTGCCAAGCCTACTTTCATAGTTTCTAGACAATAGTAAGCACTCAAAAATAATATCCAGCACAAAATTCCCTCTTGGATATAATGCCAATATATGCAAGACATGTACAAGAATGTTCAAAGAAGAATTTTCTGGATTAATCCCAAACTCTAAATAACCCAAATGTCTCATAACTACAGAATAGGTAAGTAAATCATGGTATTTTAAATAAGTAAATCCCATACAACAGTGAGATCGAATGACTGAATACTGTGAATGAATTTCACAAACAATGTTGAGTGAAAGAAACCAGAAATAAGAGTAAACAATGTATGATTTCTTTTATATGAGCTCCAAAAGCAGGTGAAAGTTATCTATGGTGCTAAAAATCATGAGAATAGTTACTCTCAAATGTACAGAGTGACTGATGGAGGGGCATCTGGGGCCTCAGTAGTGTTCTATTTCTTGATCTGGGTGCTGTGGAATTTTCATCCAGCTGTGTATTTATGATTTGTGCATGTATCTCATATTTAATAAAAATTTTAATTTAGCAAAGTTCCCTTTGTGAAACATGTTTCTCTGTGGCATTGAGGACAGTGACAGAAATGACCATAGGTTTGACTCAAATGAATCGCCAGCTTGATTGATGCTCTTTCCCTTACTCAGAACAGTTTTCGTGGCAGGAAGGAAAATTTTTTTGAAAAAGAGAAAAAAGAGAGAGAAAGCTCTCCCATACAGAGTTCAGCATTTGCTTTGAGAAATGTGATACTCATTGGTGTCAGCAGGTGTTAATTTGGATAGTTTGACTTCTCTACTTGAATTTCAGCAAGCTCCAGTGATTTTAGAATGAGTCAGGGGTATACTTGGAATTTCACTCTTTGCTTGCTATCTTCATCCTTCTGCTTTTAAGGCTTCTTTTACCAATAGGCACAAGCTTACTGGCCTGTGCACATCTATCAAACATCCCCTATACTGGATCACATTTCCTGGCTGCAGTTTAAAATTGCTTTTCTTCCTCTTGATAAAAGGATTGTGCTTATTTATCAAAATTAACATATGTGAACTAATAGGGTTTTTTTTCCCCTCCCAAATTTTAAGAGCTCTAGAAATTCCAGACTCTGGGACATCTTTAAAAATTCATTTTCTTCTCTTTAAGCAGATCAGTGTGGGGAGGGAGCTTCAGAACCCTGTCTCTTGAATCCTCACAGTCATTTTGGCTACAGCCTTCTGCAGCCTCCTTGCCGGAGCCCATCCAGCCATCACTGCAGGAGCTCACCGAGTTGCTCTCTCACGTTCAGTGAGAGAGGCCTTTCAGTGTCTGCACAGATGGGGATTCTGCTGCCACCTTCTCTTTCCACATTTCCTGCACTTTTCTTCCGAAGCACTCCACTGCCCAAAATAGAATCACCGTTTTTGAGTCCATGTGCAGGAATTTACCGGGAGAATGGACAGCGTCTCTGTAGCTCCCTGTGATTATCACACCCTGGGGTAATTTTCCTACTGGCTACCAGGTAGATAAAGGACTCAGAAGGTTGCTCAGTGTCTCTCTCAAAGAACAGCACGGGTTTTCTTTCAGGGGGTGTGGGGGGAGGAGCCCCCTGTGAGGCAGGACATTGGTGCTGACCTGTGGACAACAAGGATACAAGGGGACAGGAGCCCATGTCAGCCCTGCTACCCATCAACCCTCTCACAGTCCTCCGTGCTCCTGAGGTCTCTTCCTGATGGGATACACCCTTCCTTTCTATGTGAGTGCACATGCGCACTCAGTCATGTCCAGCTCCTTGCAGCCCCATGGACTATAGCTTACCAGGCTTCTCTATCCATGAAATTTTCCAGGCAAGAATATGGGAGTGGGATGTCATTTCCTCCTCCAAGGGATCTTCCCAACCCAGGGATTGAACCCATGTCTCCTGCATCTACTGCATTGGCAGGTGGATTCTTTATCACTGTGCCACCTGAGAAACCCTCCTTTTTTTTTTTTTTTTTTTAATCAGTTTCCATTCATTGGAAGGACTGATGCTGAAGCTGAAACTCCAATTCTTTGGCCACCTGATGGGAAGAACTAACTCATTTGAAAAGACCCTGAAGCTGGGAAAGATTGAAGGCGGGAGGAAAAGGGGACGACAGAGGATGAGATGGTTGGATGGCATCACTGACTCAGTGGACATGAGTTTGAGTTGGTGATGGACAGGGAGGCCTGGTGTGCTGCAGTCCATGGGGTCGCAAAGAGTCAGACATGACTGAGTGACTGAATTGAACTCTCCCTGATCCTCTCTGCCTGGTTGAATTATCTCTCCATCCTTTAAAGTCTTATTCAAATCCCACCTCCTCCAGGAAGCCTTCCTGGATGACTTCAGTTGGAAGTAATTTCCCTCTACTCTGAGTTTTTAGAGCCCCTGATGACTATACATTCTAGGGGTACCCACATAAAAGCTAATTTATAGCACTAATAAAAATTATTAATTTTAACATTACTGTTAAATTTTTATTAATTTAAAATTTATTATTAAAGTAATAAAAAATTAAAGCATTAATATTTAATTATTGATTTTAACTAAATTATTAATTGTAGTGCTTGGTATGAGTACCTCCATAGAGGCACTATTTTTCACACTTTACTGATATAAAGTCAGAATACTGACAATGAATCTTTAAGTTAGGCTGTATTATTATTCACAATTTATGAATCCTAGGGCCCATACTGATATCATAACTCTCTCATCAGATTAGAAGCTCCATTTACCATCTCTTTGACTTACTGACTTGTCTCTTTCTCAGTACAAGGCTCAGGGACTTGCAGTTGGTAACTGTTCACCTCATTTTCATCCATTTAGTTCTGTTTTGCTTAAGGGACTTGAGATCAGAAAAATAGCATCTGAAAATCATTTCCATTAGTCTTGTGTGCTACCTTTATATTTCTGTCAACAAGGGGGATGGTGTAGTGGAGTAGGTAGGATTGATACAAAATCATAATAAAAGAAAAAAATGACCTCATTTCATGTGTATTGTATGCCAGGCACTGTGGTAAGTGACATATGTTCACTCTTTCTTAATCTCAGCTTTTTTCCCCAAAAGATCAGAGAGAAGTTGCAAAATGGTCAAAGAAGGAGATGAAGGTGTTCTACCAAAAGGAATATGAATGTAGGAAGTCAAAGAGAATCCTGGGTTCAGTTGTTACCCAAGAATGCATGTCTTGAGGACCCTTCTTTGGTGGTGAGCCACAGATTTTGCTCTAGGCTTCCTAGTGTTTATGACAGCAAAAGGACACCCATCAGTTAGAACACTCACACCGCCTCTACAGTAACAACAAACCAGCTATTCAGATGAAGCACACATAAATGTCACATCAAATAGTTTCCTGTTGCAATTCTCAGGGCAAGTCAGTCTCATTTTGCTGAAGGGCGGAAGTTAAAATCTATTCGAGAAGGAGATGGAACTATAGGATCTAGTTATGTAGTCTAACTTGGTTCAAGACATTCACAGACTGTACACATTTCAGGAAGTTCTCAAGTGGGCTCCATACTATCTTCTCCAGATAATTACGTTTCCACCTTCAACTAAAAGCTGGATAGGAGTTTTAGTTTAACACCTATCAACATTCTATAAAACTAGCATGCCCAGGAACAGTGTTTGGAAAACCCAGTCTTCCAGGTAACATGGAGCTTTAAAAATTGAGGTTTTCAGTGGGGAAAATGAAATGCCAACTCCTTTGCATGATTTATGATACTTTTCACAACCAACCTCAAGCTGCTGTTCCAGACCTAATTTAATGCCACCCCAACCCTGCAGCATCCTCATGTTTTGTCCGAACTAAACTGCATAGTTGCGTGAATATTCTCCATTGTCTCACACACTGTGAGCTAACAGATGCTTCCTAAGACACCCTCTTTTCTCTCCCTTCTCCCCTGACTTCTCTGCCTACTGGGTCTTGAAGGATGTTATCTTTTCTGATCCCACCTAACAATTAATCTTACCCCTTATTAGGCTCCCATAGCACTTTGCTTATATCACTTTTTATTATCCCCTTTTGTTAGCTTCTTTGATTTTTCTGCCAAACTGTGAACTCCTTCAGGGTGAAATGTGTCTTATTTATCTTTTTATCCTAGCACTGGGGACACAATCTGACCCTGATTTATTTCACCAAATTTTTATTGAGGGCTTCCTGTACTAACAAAGCAAGCTGGGATGATTTCCATCCTGTGATGCTAAGTGAAAAAACAAGAGTTACCTCATAGTGACCCAAATATGTTTCCACTGTTCTCTGAAGCCATCCAGTATTGTGTAGATGGACTTTTCAACATGACTTAATTTAGAAAAGGATGACCCAGTAAATAGATTGAACCACAAACTGATTCTGCTGAACTCTTTTTACCCTGACGCAGTATCGTCCAGATTTGAAAAGCTCCAAAGGAAGCTGCGCTTGTACACTGCCATTTATTCCGAGTTTGTGTAACACTTGATGCCGAAGAACTTTGGAAAATTACATTCAGCATCTGGATACATCACTGCACTTACCAATAAAACGTATGTCCCTTACAAGTGAAACAGAGCAACCATCCCGGGACGTCTTAATAGTTTTACAACAGAGCTAAGAGGAGGGTCAGAAATTTTAAAAAGCTGTCTACTCCTCCATGCTTTCCCGACAGGAATAGGAAATTTAAGAATTAAGTTACCAAATTTCATTGTCAGGTAAACAAACTACTGAATGGAGGCTGTAGTAAGTATTGTGCAAATCTGACCTTATTTCTGGACTTCCAGAGCTTTCCATCAGCCATCCATTACAAAGGGCCATGTTGTGAATGTTCAGAGATACATAAACTCTGTGCAAACATGAGAATGTTTCCATAAAAGGGGTTCTGAAAATGTGTTGAGCAAGCAGTTTGGAAGCATTTTAGACACAAATTAGAACCAGCATTAGAAGTTACTTTACATAAAATTGTTTACATTTATACACTAACTAGCCTAACAAAGTTGTTTTGTAAATACGTAAGCAAAAGAGAATGACACTACTAATATTTGTTAGAAAATTGTTAATTGACTTTATAGAGGATGTCCACATAACAGAACAAAGCTCTTTTAGCAGAAGGTAGATTTAGTGGACAAAGAAAGATTAAGCCCAGGACATTATAAAGTCACCATTGTTTTTCTATTTTTAGATTAAAAAGCTCATCAAATTTATGTTGAGATTTACTTATGTGTCAGCCTCTGTAGTTAGTACCAGAGAAAGAAAGATGACTAAAATATTCTACTCAAGTGGAACTTATAATACAATAGAGAAGGCCAGCAAAACTATAATAAAATTTCAACATTGTATTATGTAAATTCTAAGACAGAGATACTCAGGTGCTATGGAAACTCAGAGAAAAGGCACTGAGGAGAGGTCAAAGAAAGTTTTCCTGAAGATACTGAGTCTTAGAATGATGAACGAAGCACTATTGATGAGATGGAGAAAAAAGTGTCAGTGAAATAAGAGCAGAAGGCACCAATGACAAGATTTGGAATACCTCACAGATTAATGGATAGGTGATGAAGAGGAGGTTTTGAAGGAGATCAAGAAGTGATGAGAGACGTGCCAATACTATCATGAAAAAATAGTGCCAAGTGTTGTAGAAAGCAAGAAATTATAGACAGCAACTCAAGGAGAAGGTAATATTCAACAGTAAAGCACAGAGAAAAAGATATCATCACTAAGAATTGTTGTTGTCGTCTAGTCACTAAGTCATATCTGACTCTTGTGACCAGTTGAAACATTGCCCACCAGGCTCCTCTGTCCATGGGATTTCCCAGGCAAGAATATTGGAGTGGGTTGCCGTTTCCTTCTCCAGGGGATCTTTCTGAGCCAGGGACTGAACCTGCATCTCCTGCACTGGCAGGCGGAATCTTTATCACTTATCCACCAGGGAAGCCCCACTAATTATTAGAGAAAAACCATAATTCAAAAAGACACACACACCCCAGTGTTCACTGCAGCGTTATTTACAATAGCCAAGACATGGAAGCAAGCTAAATGTCCATCAAAAGAGGAGTGGATAAGGAAGATGTGGTACATAAATACAATGGAATATGACTCAGCCATAAAGAGAAACAGAACTGTACCATTTGTAGAGACGTAAATGGACCTAGAGACTGTCATACAGTGGAGCAAATCAGAAAAACAAATATCATATATTATTTCATATATGTGGAATCTAGAAAAATGGTAGAGATACCTTACTTGCAAAGCAGAAATAGAGACACAGACGTAGAGAACAAATGTGTGGATACCAGTGAAGTGAAGTTGCTCAGTCGTGTCTGACTCTTTGCGACCCCATGGACTGTAGCCTACCAGAATCCTCAGTCCATGGGATTTTCCAGGCAAGAATACTGGAGTGGGTTGCCATTTCCTTCTCCAAGGGGGTAATTAAATGGGATGAATTAGCAGATTGGGATGGACATGTATACACTATTGATACTATGTATAAAACAGGTAACTAATTAGAATCTACTGCACAGCACAGGAGCTCTATTCAATGCTCTGTGGTGACCTAAATAGGAGGGAAATCCAAAAAATAGGGGACATATGTAAGCATTTTCCTGATTCACTTTGCTGTACAGTAGAAATACAACATTGTAAAGCAACCATACTCCAATAAAAATTAATAAAAATAAGCAAATGGAACTTAATCAAATTCAAAACTTTTTGCACAGCAAAGGAAACAATTAACAAAATGAAAAGACAGCTTACAGGATGGTAGAAAATATTTGCAGATGATGTGACCGACAAGGGATTAAGTTCCCAAATTTATGAAGAACACAGGCAACTCAGTATCAAAAAACAAACAACCCAATCAAAAAATAAGCACAGAACCTAAATAGACATTTCCCCAAAGAAAACAACTAATTGCCAAAAGGCACATGAAAAGATGCTCAACATCAGTATTTACTAGAGAAATGCCAAACAAAACTGCAATGAGATATCACCTCAAACCAGTCAGGATGGCCATCATTAAAAGTCAACAACAATAAGTGATGGAGAGGGTGTGGAAAAAAGGGAACCCTCTTGGTGCAGCTATTATGGAAAACAGTAGGGAAGTTCCTGAGAAAACTAAAAATAGGGTTGCCATATGATCCAGCAATCTCATTCCTGGATTTTGTCTGGCATATACCCAGACAAAACTGATTCGAAAAGATACCTGTACCCTATGTTCACGGAAGCACTATATATGATAGCCAAGACATGGAAGCAACCTTAATGTCCTCTGACAGATGAATGGATAGAGAAAGTATGAGAATGTGATGGAATATTATTCAGCCATTAAAAAGAATGAAATAATGCCATTTTCAGCAACATGGATGGACCACTCAGAGATTATAATACTAAATGAAGTCAGAACAACAAATATGTAAACTTGGAGGTAGGAGCACCACAGGATGATACAGTTCAAGCCAGATGGCTTCAGTTTTGTGTTGAAGTAGACTACAAAGTCACCTACTAACAGCGAGGACACAGAGGCTGGGGAAAAGGCTGGAGGAAAAGGGTAACTTGGGGACATCAGGGAAGTAAGTAGAAAGGAGGAAATAAATCTCTGATGGCAGGGGAGAGTCTTGGGTTTGAGATGCCTCTGATTCACATGGCTGTGATTTTCTCCACCTGCAAGCAGAAGCCCAGGAAGAGAAGCAGGAAATAATAGCAAACATTTACTGACCATTTACAATGTCCCAAAAACTGATCTTAGCATCTCTACATATTGTGGTAGGCAGAATAATGACCTCCTAATAATGTCCACATCATAAACTCCAGTATCTGTAAATTTGCTACATTATATGGCAAAGGGAAATTAAGGTTGCAGATGGAATTAAGGTTGCTGATCAGCTAACTATAGACTAGAAAGATTATCCTAGATTATATAGGTTGTGTGGGCCCAACATAATAAGAGTCCTGTAAGTAGAAGAGGAAAGTACAAGAGAAGATCAGAGTGATGTGAAGTGAGGACTCAACCTGCCTTTGCTGGCTTTGAAGTAGGAGGAAAGGGACCTAAGTGAAGGAATGGGGGTGGCCTCTAGAAACTAGAAAAGGCAAGGAAGTGGATCCTACCCTAGAGCCTCTAGAAAGGAAGGCAGTCCTGCTGATAACTTGATTTTAGCCCCTTGAGACTCTGCCAGACTTCTGACCTACAGAAATGTGAAACAGTAAATTGCACTTTTTAGTTTTTCAAATGTGTGATAACAGGTTAATGCAGAAATGTAAAATATATATCTTATGTATATTTCTATAAAGCAAGGCATTTGCCTCAAGGGAAGCACATGTAGAATGTTTAGGCAAGGAATTATTCCATTATGGACCACTTCCAAAGGCCCAGAGGGATCAAGGGACTCTGACAGCATCTAGTTCTTCCATCTAGATGTCCCCATTCTAGGCCCCAGTATCTTATTCTTTCCTTATCAAACCCTGACTTTAGCATATGTGATATGGTGGGGCTGCATAGTAGGGCTTCTCTGTAATTTGTTGCTCACATTCAGGTCCTGGGCCTGATTTTCAGCCCAGTGTGCCTTCTGCCTGTGGTGGTGGAGGATCTCTTTAAGGCCATAAGAGAGGCCATTTGAATTGCATATTATGTCCTGAAGAAGCAGTTGGTTTGGTTGAGCCAGCCAACTCCACAGCTTTTATAGTTACCATTGGACCAGATCTCTCAAGTATTTGCGAGTTTGCAAATACCAATATCCCATCCCACCTGACCTTAGGTGAGATGCTTTGTAATTTTGATGTTACATGATGTACTTTACTTAAATCCTAGGGAGTCCTTTTATGATTCTTCAATGTAAAACCTCATAAAATCCACTGTCTCTACACAGTTTCCTTTATAATGCATAACACTCTGTAATTATTTTATTTATGTATATGTCTAAAATTTACTATTTGTACATCAGATATAATGAGACCTTTTAACATGCAATGCTAGTTCAAGGCTTGGCACAAAGTGGACTCAATAAATATTTACAAAACAAATATCTGAATTTACTTCACTGAGCTTGAATGAATTAACAGTGCAGTATATGTGAAAAGCATTTTAATTGTATTTTATCTGTACCAAACACTAGATGAAAATATTTCAAAATGTTAAAAACTGTCTTAGTGGATCAATGATTTGATAATACACCAAAAATAGCAGTACTTGTATGAACTTTATGGATTTTTATTATATAACAATGTTTTAAATGCTCATATCTACAATTTTTACAGTATTTTTTGAAATGTGGCATTTTATCTTTAGTAAATAAATTATATGCAAAACTAATTATGGAAAAATGGCACATTTGGGGGGTTCTGAATGTGTAAATGATTATGTATATAGTGAGGAATTACTTTCCCCTTTCCCCACCAGCCAAATTGTTTAAATTCCTCTGAGGCTGGAGTTACGAGAGAAAGACAATATAGCAATGAAATTAATACACCTCTGAAATGCCAGTCACAGAGGTGCCCATCAGCTTTGAGTCCTGACTTAATTGAGCGTTGGATATGTATGAAAATGAGTTACTTGCCACTGTCACATAGTTTGTATCTATAATCAGAAAAATATGAGTCTTAAAGTTCAGGTGCGTATTGACATTCTCCAGCCTGCTGAAGGAAGATTATGACCTTTCAAAGCCATGAGCAATCACTTAATGTCCATTTCTTCAGCCACCTGGAACCATCAAATCAAGAAGCATTTTTGGAAAGCTCAGATTTTGAATTGCAAAGTGATATCCAAATCATCTATCTATTACACAGCTGGGGCAAAGAGAAATTAATCAAGCAGTGGATTTTTAAAAGAGAAATTTGGCTTGCATCTTTTATAGATGAGGTGAAGGAGACATGCTGAAAACATTTTCCAGAAACAAAATCCTTTGTGACTATAATTCTTTCAACAGTTTAATGTTAATGTGTCCTGGAGTCATTGTTAGAAATGCATAGGATGGGCAGACTGACGTCTAAAGCATATTAAATGTCTAGGATCAATCCCAAACCCATATAATAGAGTGCTGGCTCTTATAGGCACAGGACCTGCTTCTCTCACTTTAACAAATTTCCCAAACACCACCCTCCTAAATTATTTCCACAGGGATACAAGAAGCAAGCTCAATAATTGGCTGAGGCCTTAAAGTTTCATGCTTTCCATTTCACACAGGGTTCAGATAGGAAAGAACACTGCTGGTTATCACAATCTGGGTACCTAATAGACCAGTACCTAGTACTAGTACTCACAATCTCAGTACCTAGTACACCAGTACTACTGCCTGTATTATCTCATCTCATTCAGCCCACTCTCTAACATCCTGACATGATTTTTTAAAATATCAGTGACAAGGAAACAGACAAATCATACACGGGCACAAACACTAAGTACCAGAACATGGATACAAACCCATCTCTAATAGGCTCCAAGGCTCATGCTCTTTCAACTACATTATCTGCTCTTCCCACCAGTGTTATGGCCAATGCTTGCCACTGACCTCCAAAGAATGCTCCCTATTTTTTAATCTAAATTCAGCTCCCTGGAGTGTTTTCTCTCAGCGGCTCACAGCAGTTCTCCGTTGACAGCACCAGGCAAATTAGTGATGTCTTTAGGAAAAGCCCAATGGAAGCTGTGTGCCCATCAATGACGACTGTCAGGAACAGAAGCTGGTTCTCACTCGACAGTATATCCTGGAGCCTTCTATAGCAGGAACTCTCAGCAGCAGCAGTTGCTGTTTAGAAGTCATGGCTCCCAACTGCAGCTCGCTTAAGCTACCTCCTAGCCATCTTTCTTGGCCATGAGACCTCTGGGCAGTAAATAGGCAAATTATCAGCAGGGTCCTCTATGCGCTTTCCAGTCTCAGGTAGCTATGGCTACCCAATAAATGATTATGAGTAAAGTCACATAAGCTCTATGAAGAAAATTATTGCAATTTCAATGCACATTTCCATCCAGTGTCATACTTTTGGTTGTCCCCCAGCCCTGTTCTGTTCTGCTGAAGGCCAAGGAGAACTCAGGCTTTTTTTTAATTTATTTTTTTTATTGAAGGATAATTGCTTTACAGAATTTTCTTGTTTTCTGTCAAACCTCAACATGAATCAGCCACAGGTATACATATACCCCCTCCCATTGAACCTCCCTCCCATCTCCCTCCCCATCCCACCCCTCTAGGTAGTTACAGAGCCCCTGTTTGAGTTTTCTGAGCCATAGAGCATAACCGATGGGAATTTGCTGTGTGGATCAGCCTTCTCTTAACCTTCAGAGGGAACCATTCTCTAAGGAGAGGAATCAAGAACCACTTATTCTCTTCTGGAAGTACCGGATTCAGATTATATCAAGATGGAATGCTGTAAAAACCTCAGACCCTCTTTTCTTGGTGGTGCATAATCATCTAAAAAAGTCAAGAATCCAAAAGAGTCCCAGAAGTTCTTGAATAATTCCAGGTAGTATTCAAATGCAATGCTATTAGAAACCTCATCTAATGTAGGCGACATACTGAATGTTTTTCTTTCTCCTCAACTTTCTATGATAATTGATTTCTCTTAGCTTGAAAGAAAGCCTTTATTTGATTGAACTGTCTCTCTGGCTACCAATCAATTCCTCTCTTGCCTTTTAGTGTTTACATTCTGCACTAGAGATGAACCTGCTTTGATTCTCCTATTTCCTCATCTTTTGCAATTTGATTCCTTCCCCACAAACTTTAATATTCTTGGATGCTAATGTACATAATTCCGGTGACTTCTAAGTCATCATTTTCCTTTCTCCCTCTCTAGAACCTTCCAGGAGAGAAACCAAGATCTCTGGCTCTCAGCTCCAGCTGAGCTCCTCAAAAAGCCAGTACCATCTTACTGGTCACATGAAGGTGCTATCTTGGAAGCAAATCCTCCAGCCCTCAGCTAATCATCATTACCCACCAGATACTCCCCAGATAATACTGCATGGAGCAGAGACAAAGCTTCCCCTTGAGTCTTGCCCAAATTAAAGATTTATGAGAAAGACGGAGAGATGCTATTACTTTAAGCCATTGTTTTAACTAAACTACATGACTTCAATCCTAACAGGTCTGACCTCTAAATTCCTCAGCACCACTCATCTGTCACTGAACTCTGCTATCTTAAGTTTTCTTCCCCTTATATTTAGAAAATACATTACCAGCTTAGTAATTAGTTTCTTGGGGACAGGTATCTCATACTACATTTGTGGAGTTTTCTGTATCTTCTAGTACAGTAACTTTTGAGGCAGTGGATACTCTATAACTATTTCTTGGTCAATTAAATCAGAGACTATGTGTTCTGTAAGACAAAATAATTTCTTACTGTGCCAGTTCTGCAAACATGAGATATGGTGTAGGGCAGACATATTAAAACCCACCCAGACTCTGGGTAAATAAGCACACTGACATTTAAGACACTAAAGTATTTGCATTATAGAAAATGTGTATAATTACCAATTCTTCAAACCTCTAACATGCTTATTTAATGCGCCACTGAAATTTGATATCCAAATCTGGGAATTTATTTAAATAGTCAAACCACATCAGCATTTCATCACTCAATATATTTTTTTTGATTAAAGAGTTACAACACAGATGAAACAAGTTCACAGTTAATGAGCTACAAATAATCTATTTGTAAATAATAATTGCCCCAACAGTCAAATTAGTTAGATTGCAGGTTTGTTCTAACTCTTTGTATTTATACCAATTTGTTTCCTTTACCCTAGTTAGTTAAAACATTTCATCTAAAGATAATTGGAGAGAGATGACTTCTGGAATGACAATACGAGGAGCTCTACAAACTCACTGCCCCCAAAAATAACCTAATTGGTCAAAATTATTTTAAAAAACAGTAACTATTTTTTTTTAAATCTCTGTAAATTGCCTAAGGGAATATAGAATTTGAGGAAATATCTAAGAAAATCTGCTGAATCTTGGAAAGAAGAGTGAGAACCTGTGTCACTTGAGTCAGGATCTATTCCCCTCTTTGCTCTCCCCCACAGCTCAGAACAATGGACACTCCACTTCAGAGGGGTCTCCCTCTCTACCAAACGACCACTCAGGCACTAGAGTATCTCTCTGGGATGGAAAGGTTGCCAACATTTCTCACCCTTTCTTAGTCAGCTGCTGCAAAGGCTACTTTTTAGACAAGGATGGTCATGAGGTTAGGGTCCGCCTTCCTCCATCCAGCTCCTTTTGTAGCCCCACTGATTCTATCTCAGGCAAACAGGGCTGACACTACCAGGACCAATCACCCTCAACACAGTTTGCACACAGAGAGAATATTTCACACTGGTCCTCTCGAGGCTACTGCCTCTGCCCACGGCCCTCCTCATTAGAGCAGGAATGGTATTCTAAGAGAAGTAGGTCATTGTCCCTGCTCTCAAATCCACAGCAGTGACTCTGATATTTGTCTTAGAGGGAGAGGCATGCCAAAAGAATATGAGATGTAAAAACTTTTCCCAAAGAAACTCAATTTATTTGGATCAAAATGTGGAGAAATTCAATCCTAAGGTTATTTTCAAGGAACAATGGAGGCTCTGGTGGTAAGCAATTCACAGGAGAAAAGAAAGCTGAGCAGTGAAGAATTGATGCTTTTGAACTGTGGTGTTGGATAAGACTCTTAAGAGTTCCTTGGACTGCAGGGAGATCAAACCAGTCAATCCTAAAGGAAATCAGTCCTGAATATTCATTGGAAGGATTGATACTGAAGCTAAAGCTCCAATACTCTGGCCACCTGATGCAAAGAACTGACTCACTGGAAAAGACCCTCATGCTGGGAAAGGCAGAAGAAGAAGGGGACAACAGAGGATGAGATGGTTGGATGGCATCACTGACTCGATTGACGTTAAGTTTGAGCAAGCTCCAGGAGTTGGTGATGGACAGGGAAGCCTGCAGTTCATGGGGTCACAAAGAGTCAGACATGACTAAACAACTGAACTGAATTCATAGGAGGTTGGCAGCCCCACAAAAGCAAGAAGAAAAACTATAGGCTGGCTACATTATCAGAGAAAACCGGGTAAAGAGAGAACTGCTAAGATGAGCCCTCCTGGAGTCAAAAAGCACCTGAAATACTGGTGCTCTCCTATAAGGAGATACAAATTTAATTGTATCAGACTGTGGGGCAACGTAAGTACTAGGACATTATAAAAAACAAAAATCAACTAGCAATTAGTGGCGCCTAACAGCTGGGTGTGGATATCAACAGAGAGGAATAGTTTAACAAAGAGATCAGAAAAACAGACTAAGAGAACCCTATTAAAACTAGTCATCTCAGGACAACTGTGCCCATGCCTAAGCCTGCATCCTCTTAAGAATGACATCAAATTCTTCACAATACATGAAAAACAGGAATTATTAAAATACTCCAAAAAATACTGCAGCCATGTTACTAAACAAATAAGCAAACCAATAACAAGAAGCCTGAGGGGAGAGAAATCAGATCCAGAGCTCCTACAATATATTATTTTAAAATGTTCAGTTTTTTTTTTTTCATTTATTTTTATTAGTTGCAGGCTAATTACTTTACAACATTGCAGTGTTTTTGTCACACATTGAAATGAATTAGCCATGGATTTACATGTATTCCCCATCCGGGTCCACCCTCCCACCTCCCTCTCCACCCGATCCCTCTGGGTCTTCCCAGTACACCAGGCCCGAGCACTTGTCTCATGCATCCAACCTGGGCTGGTGATCTGTTTCACCCTAGATAACATACATGTCTCGATGCTGTTCTCTTGAAACATCCCACCCTCGCCTTCTCCCACAGAGTCCACAAGTCTGTTCTATACATCTGAGTCTCTTTTTCTGTTTTGCATATAGGGTTATTGTTACCATCTTTCTAAATTCCATATATATGTGCTAGTATACTGTAATGGTCTTTATCTTTCTGGCTTACTTCACTCTGTATAATGGGCTCCAGTTTCATCCATCTCATTAGAACTAATTCAAATGAATTCTTTTTAATGGCTGAGTAATATTTCATGGTGTATATGTACCACAGCTTCCTTATCCATTCATCTGCTGATGGGCATCTAGGTTGCTTCCATGTCCTGGCTATTATAAACAGTGCTGCGATGAACACTGGGGTGCACATGTATCTTTCAGATCTGGTTTCCTCGGTGTGTATGCCCAGAAGTGGGATTGCTGAGTCATATGGCAGATCTATTTCCAGTTTTTTAAGAAATCTCCACACTGTTTTCCATAGTGGCTGTACCAGTTTGCATTCCCACCAACAGTGTAAGAGGGTTCCCTTTTCTCCACACCCTCTCCAGCATTTATTGCTTGTAGACTTTTGGATAGCAGCCATCCTTAATGGCGTGTAATGGTACCTCATTGTGGTTTTGATTTACATTTCTCTGATAATGAGTGATGTTGAGCATCTTTTCATGTGTTTTTTTGCCATCTGTATGTCTTCCTTGGAGAAATGTCTGTTTAGTTCTTTGGCCCATTTTTTGATTGGGTCATTTATTTTCCTGGAGTTGAGCTGGAGGAGTTGCTTGTATATTTTTGAGATTAATCCTTTGTCTGTTGCTTTGTTTGCTATTATTTTCTCCCAATCTGAGGGCTGTCTTTTCACCTTGCTTATAGTTTCCTTTGTTGTGCAAAAGCTTTTAAGTTTCATTAGGTCCCATTTGTTTATTTTTGCTTTTGTTTCTAATATTCTGGGATGTGGGTCATAGAGGATCCTGCTGTGATCTGTGTCGGAGAGTGTTTTGCCTACGTTCTCCTCTAGGAGTTTTATAGTTTCTGGTCTTACATTTATTTATTTATTTTTTTTTTTAATTTTTTTTTTTTTTTATTATTTATTTTGGTCTTACATTTAGATCTTTAATCCATTTTGAGTTTATTTTTGTGTATGGTGTTAGAAAGTATTCTACTTTCATTCTTTTACAGGTGGTTGACCAGTTTTCCCAGCACCACTTGTTAAAGAGGTTGTCTTTTTTCCATAGTATATCCTTGCCTCCTTTGTCGAAGATAAGGTGACCATAGGTTCGTGGATTTATCTCTGGGCTTTCTATTCTGTTCCATTGATCTATATTTCTGTCTTTGTGCCAGTACCATACTGTCTTGATGACTGTGGCTTTGTAGTATAGTCTGAAGTCAGGCAGGTTGATTCCTCCAGTTCCATTCTTCTTTCTCAAGATTACTTTGGCTATTCGAGGTTTTTTGTATTTCCATACAAATTGTGAAATTATTTGTTCTAGTTCTGTGAAAAATACCGTTGGTAGCTTGATAGGGATTGCATTGAATCTATAGATTGCTTTGGGTAGTATAGCCATAAAATGTTCAGTTTTTAGCAAAAAAAAAAAAAAAAAAAGGAGAAATGTAAATAAGCAGGAGAGTATGACCAATATGTGGCAGATGGGAGGAGGCAGAAATCACTTCTAGATGCCCAGATATCTGACTTAATAGATTTCACAACATTCATCATAGTATGTTCAAAGAACTAAAGGAAACCATGCATTGAAAAATAAAGGAAGGTGTGATGATGACAATGTCTCACTAAAAAAAAAAAAAGAACAACAAAGAGACAGAAACTATAAAAATGAATGAAATGGAAATTCTAGAGTTGAAAATACAATAACTGAAATGAAAAGTCTATTAAAGAGACTCAATAATGGTTTTGAACTTGCAGAAGAATCAATGATCTTGAAGATAGGTTGATACAGGTGCTCAATGCAAACAACAGAGAGATAAAAGAAGGATGAAAAATTAATATAAAATAATAGCTGAAAATTCTAAAAATCTGATGCAAAACAGTAATCTATATGTTCAAGAAGCTCAATATATTCCAAGCAGGATACAGACAATGAGATCCACAGCCAGACACTTCATAAATGAAATGCTGAAAAACAGAAAGAAAATCTTGAAAGCAGTTAAGACAATGAATTCATCATGCACAAAGGAGACCCCAAAAGATTAACAGCTAACTTCTCCCTAGAAAAAATGAGACTGGAAGGCAGTGGGATGACATATTAAAAAATGCTTAACTTTAAGAAAAAATGGACAATTAAGATGCTTATATCCAGCAAAACATTTTTTTTAAATAGAGACAAAAATCAAGACATTCCCAGATAAATAAAACTGGGAGAGTTTATTGCTAGCAGAAAATACTAAGGAAAGTTCTTCAAGTTAAAAGGAAGTAGCTGTAAACAGTAATTTAAATCTATGTCTAAAAAAATGAGTACTGATAGAGGTAATTCTGTAGTTACAGAAGACAGTATTGGGGCATAGTTTTCCTCCTTTCTCTTATTTGAAAAGCAATTGTGCAAAGCAATATGTATATAATTGTATTTGGGGGACTATATAATGGAAATGTAATATACTTGATTGTAACAGCAAAAATTGTAGTAAGGAAACAACCTCATATGCTAACTAAAACACAGAAACAAATGAAGAGAACAAGAAATGGCAAATAAGACAGTTAATACAGCAAACTCTGTAAGTATATGTTTGCTCTTCTTGCTTTTCTTACCTACTTAAAACACATAAAATTATATAAAGTAATAATTATAACTATTTGTTGTTGAATTTGTGATATTATACACACACACACACACACAATAATAGCACAAAAGAGGAGAAGAGATTATAAAACTTAAAGGAGCAACTTTTCTATATTTCACTGAAATAAAGTTGGCAAATCTGAAGCAGAGTTTGAAAGTTAAGATGTGTATGGTATTCATAGAGTAATCACTATACAATTAGAATAAAACAAAAATATACAGTTGACCCTTTAACAACACAGGGTAACCCTGTACTCCAACCCTCTGCAGTTGAAAATCTGCATATAACTTACAGTTGTCCCTGTGAATCTTCAGTTCTGAGTCTGTACATTCATCCAACTATGGATTGTGCAGTAGTTTAATATTCTCTCTTGGGAAAATCTGTGTCTAAGTGGATCTGTGCAGTTAAAATTTGTGTTAAGGGTCAACTGTATAGTGAAATGTTATACTAAAAAATATTCATTAATGCAAAAGCAAGTAGTAAAAGAAGAATAGAAGAACAAACTATTGTTATGGGTTGAGTTGTGTCTTTCCAAAATTTAGATGTTGAAGTCCTAACCTCCAGAATGTGACTTTATTTGGAGATACAGTCTTTACACAGGTAATCAATTTAAAATGAGGTATTAGGCTGAGTTCTAATTTAATATGATTAGTATCCTTTTAAGAATGGGAAACTTAGACACAAACAGAGGGGCGATGGCATGAATAGAGACACAGGGAGAAGATGGCTATCTTCAAGCAAAGAAGAGGGGTGAGAGAATAGTATGGAAACATATATATTACCATATGTAAAATAGATAGCAAGTGAGAATTTGCTCTGTAAAACAGGGAGCTCAACACAGTGTTCTGTGACAACCTAGAGGAGTGGGATGGGGTGGGCAATGGGAGAGGGTTTCAGGAGGGATGGGACATATGTATACCTGTGACTGATTTATGTTGATATGTGTCAGAGGCCAACACAATACTGTTGAGCAATTGTATTCCAATAATTGCATTTTGTTCTATACTACTCAATATTGTATGATTACAATCTTTGATAATTATTACTCAGAACAGTTTTAAGAATATTATTCAAATGTCATCACCAATAGAACGATACTCAGATGTATTCTTTCTATAAAGCTTCATAAGTAAAAAAAAAAAAGAAGTACATCCAAAAAAAATAAAATCTATATCTATAAAATCTATATCCAACTCTAAAAAAAGAGAAGAGAGGTCTGGAACAGATCCTTCTCTCATAGTCCTGAAAAGGAACTAACCCTGCTGATAACATGGTCTTAGACTTCTAGCTTCCAAAACTGTGTAACAACAAATTTCTGTTGTTTAAGCACCAATTATGCTGTACTTTGTTATAGCAGCCCTAGAAAAAATAATACGCAAATAGAAAACAAAGGAACATGGCAGATGTAAAACTAACTACTTCAATAATAGTGTTATGTGTGAATGGAGTAAACATTTCAATTAAAAGACAGCAATTGTCAGACAATAAAAAGACTATGTTCAACTATATCTGTCTATAAGGAAACCTAGTTTAGATTCAAAAACACAATAATTTTGAGAAAAATAATAAAATAAGCCATATCTTGCAAATAGTAAACATAGGAAAACTGGATTGACTATACTTACATCAGGCAAAATAGATTTTAGTACAAAAATGTTAATAAAGAGAGACATTTTCTTATGACAAAAGGATCAATCCATCAGGAGGATACAGCAATTATAAATATTCCACCTAAAAACAGTCTAAAATACATGAAACAAAAACTCACAGAAATAAAGCAAGAAACAGGGAATTCAACAAGGGCTGGAGGCTTTCATGCTTCAGTTTCAATAATGGATAGAGCAACAAGGCAGAAGATTAGCAAATAGAAGTATTGAACAATTTTATTAACCAACAATACCCAACAGAATCCTTTACCTACAATTGTGGAACAGGCATTCTTCACAAGTACCAGATTGGATGAGTTACAAAATAGAATTAAGATTGCCAGGAGAAATATCAACAACCTCATATATGCATAAGATACCACTTTAATGGCAGAAAGAAAGGAAGAACTAAAGAACCTCTTGATGAGGATGAAAGATGAGAGTGAAAAAGTCAGCTTAAAACTCAATATTAAAAAAAACTAAGATCATGGCATCTGGTCCCATCACTTCATGGCAAAAAGAAGGGGAAAAGATGAAAGCAGAGACAAATTCCCTCTTTTGGGGCTCTAAAAATCACTGCAGATGGTGATTGCAGCCCTGAAATTAGAAGACTATTGCTTCTTGGCAGGAGGGCTATGACTAACATAGACAGTGTGTTAAAAAGCAAAGGCATCACTTTGTCAACAAAGGTCCATATAGTCAAGGCCATGGGTCTCTCCAGTAGTCATGTATGGATTTGAGAGCTGTATCATAAAGGCAGAATGCCAAAAAATTGATGTTTTCAAACTCTGGTGTTGGAGAAGATTCTTGAGAGTCCCCTTGGACAGCAAGGAGATCAAACCAGTCAATCCTAAAAAAAACCAATCTTGAATATTTATTGGAACGACTGATGCTGACGCTGAACCTCCAATACTTTGGCCACCTGATGAGAATAGCCAATTCACTGGAAAAGACTCTGTTGCTGGGAAAGAGTAGAAGGCAGAAGGCAGAAATGCTGAAGGCAGAAGGAGAAAAGGGCAACAGAGGATGAGATGGTTGGCTGGCCTCACCGATTCAATGAACACGAACTTGGGCAAACTCTGAGAGATAGGGAGGGACAGGAAAACCCGGCATGCTGAAGTCCAGGGAATCACCAAGTCAGGCATGACTTGGTGACCAAACAACAACAAAAAGTGCACAGATTCTCCATGATCTCCCTTATGATAGGCAGTAGAACAAGCCTCAATAAATTTAAAAGGATTTAAATCATACAAATGATGATCTCCACAACAGAATGAACTTAGAAATCATTAACAGAAAGAAATTTGGAAAATTTATAAATACATTCATATTAAAAAACACACTCCTAAATACCCAGCAGATCAAAGAAGAAATTCCAAAGGAACTGGAAAATATCTTGAAATGAAAATAAAATTAAAAAACAATATAGCAAAACTTATGGGATGCAAAGAAAGCTTTGGGGGAAATTTATAGCCTGTATTAAAAAAGAAAAATCTCATATCAGTAACCTAATATTCCATGTTAAGAAACTAGAAACGGAAGAGCACACTAACTCTAAATAAAATAAGCAAAAGGAAATAAATAATAAAGATTCTTTACCAACTGAACTATCAGGGAAGCCCAAAGATTACAGTAGAAATTAACAAAAGGAGAAGAGAAAAACAATGGAGAAAAAAAACAAAACCAAAAGTGTCTTTGAAAAAAACAATTGACAAAACCTTCAGCTAAACTAACAAAAAAAGAGAGATGAGACATGTTTCTAAAATCAGGATGAAAGAGGGAACAGAATGACCAATAGAACTACTAGCCTTACAGAAATGAAAAAATTACAAGGATACACTATGAACAACTGTATGCCAACAAATTAAATAATATAGATGAAACAAATTCCTAGATAGATACAAACTACTAAAAGGAGTTAAGCAGCAAAAGACAATCTGAACAGATATAGATTATTAGTAATAATATAAAAAGAAATTATACACAAAGAAAAACCCAGAACTAGATGGTTTCACTGGTCAATATTACCAGATATTTAAAGAATGAGTGCCAATACTTCATAAACTCTTTCAGAAAACAGAAGGGGAAAAAACAGTTCCTTTTATGGAGTTAAATATTACCCCCATACCAAAACCACATGATATCATAAGAATAAAGAAACTATAGACCATTATCTCTTATGAATATAGACACAAAAACCAACAAAATATTAGCAAACCAAATTAAGCAACATTTTAAAAGATTATAAATCATCATCAAGATATAAAAAGACTATATCTCAAGACCAAGTGGAATTTATTGCAGGAATCCAAGGTTGGGTCAATTTTCAAACATTGAAGTTATACTACTAAAACTGATGAATCACATAATCATTTCAATAGTTGCTGAAAAGGCATTTAACACAGTGAACATCCCTTCATAATAAAAACACTTAACTAATTAGGAATAGAAAGGAACATTCTCAATCTGAAAAAGGACCCCTACAAGAAACCTAGAGCAAAAAGGAACTAATGTGAAGGTTCTACCAGCTGCAATGTATGTCTATTCCAATTACTCATTCTCAGACTGGGTTCCAGGTTCCACTTATATGTGCATTTCTTTCAATAAATACATACTCTGGTACTACACAATCAAAGGTCACTGAATCCATGGGTGTAGAACTGTGACTATGGAGGACTAACTGTAAAGTTAAACTTGGATTTTTTGACTGCATGGAGGGTCAGCACTCGTAACCTCCATACTGTTTAGGGGTGAGCTCTACAAATTTTGGTAGATGCAAGATACAAGTGCTTTATAGAAATGAGATTTTTCTTCAAGGAGATTTGGCTTTTCCCTTCACTCTGGGTCTGAAAACTGACTCAAGTCTCAGAACTGATTGAAGGATCATGACTCTATTTTATGATTCAAGTTAGACTTTTGCTCACTTAGAAATTTTCTGCTTATACAGATCAAGAATAAGTACTCTATCTCTTTGACATCTAAGAAAGTGAAAGTGTTAGTCGCTCAGTCGTGTCTGACTCTTTGCGATCCCATGGACTGTAGCTCTCCAGGCTTCTCTGTCCATGGAATTCTCCAGCAATAATACTGGAGTGGGTTGCCATTCCCTTCTCCAGGGGATCTTCCCAACCCAGGGATCAAACTAGGTCTCCCTCATCGCAGGCAGATTCTTTAACACTGAGCCACCAGGGAAGCCTTCTAGAGACACCATGGTTATTTAGCCAGCACCAAAGGCCTGTACAAGGCAGACTATTCTGATAGCTGCTTTGACCCTGCTGTTCATGATGGCAGCCATGCCATTGCCTTTGGAGACTGAGTGTCTTCACTTGGCCCCTGCCGTCCTGGGATCCAATTACTTCCACTGCATTTAGGATTCCCAATTCAGTGACTGTAGTACCAACTGTAAGGTCTGACCTACAGAGAAGAGGGATCACAGAGCTCCCCTCACAAATATGATTTTCAAAGTACTAGTGTAAGGGCTATCTTTTGGATTCTCACATTATGGATAAGTAAGTCTTAAAGGAATACTCCACTCTAACATTCCAATCTCCCTAAGTCTTTGAATCTTTTCTTCTCTACACTAAATCAAGGCATGTCTGGCATTTCCAATTCGCTCATGGTGAGCCACATTTTGGTCCATGTTTCATCATCCTTAAAGGGAAAAATCTCAATGCTTCCCTCAAAAATCAGAAGCCAGGGCGTCTCTGATGGCTCAGTGGTGAAGAGTCTGCCTGCCACTAGAGAAGACATGGGTTTAATCCCTGATCCAGGAAGATCCCATGTGCTGTAGACCAGCTAAGCTTCTGTGCTACAACTACTGCGCCTGTGCTTTAGAGCCTGGGGCTGCAGTCACTGAAGCCCTTGCAGCCTAGAGCCCGTGCTAGAAACAAGAGAAGGTACCACAATGAGAAGCCTGTGAACCACAGCAACAGAGTAGCCCCCATCACCAGATGAAAGGAAAGGAAGGAAAGGAAAGCACCATCGTGTCCCACTCTTTGCGATCCCATGGACTGTAGCTCGGCAAGTCCTCTGTCCATGAAATTCTCCAGGCAAGAAAACTGGAGTAGTTGCCATTCTCTTCTCCAGGGGATCTTCTTGACCCAGGGATTGAACCCGGATCTCCTGCATTGCAGGCAGAGTCTTTACCAACTGAGCTACATGCTAGCAAAGATGGCCAGCACAAGATGGTCAATACCAAAATCAGATTGATTATATTCTTTGCAGCCAAAGATGGAGAAGCTCTATAGAGTCAGCAAAAACAAGACTGGGAGCTGACTGTGGCTCAGATCATGGACTCCTGTTTGCAAAATTCAGACTTAAACTGGAGAAAGTAGAGAAAACCACTAGACCATTCAGTTATGACCTAAATCAAATCCCTTATGATTATACAGTGGAAGTGAGAAATAGATTTAAGGGACTAGATCTGATAGACGGAGTGCCTGATGATCTATAGACGGAGGTTTGTGACATTGTACAGGAAACAGGGATCAAGACCATCCCCAAGAAGGAGAAATGCTAAAAAGCAAAATGGCTGTCTGAGGAGGCCTTACAGATAGCTGTGAAAAGAAAAGAAGTGAAAAGGAAATGAGAAAAGGAAAGATATACCCATCTGAATTCAGAGTTCCAAAGAATAGCAAGGAGAGATAAGAAAGCCTTCCTCAGTGATCAGTGCAAACAAATAGAGCTAAACAACAGAATGGGAAAGACTAGAGATCTCTTCAAGAAAATTACAGATACCAAGGGAACACTTCATGCAAAGACGGACTCAATAAAGGACAGAAATGGTATGGACCTAACAGAAGCAGAAGATATTAAGAAGAGGTGGTAAGACTACACAGAAGAACTGTTAAAAAAAAAAGATCTTCACAACCCAGACAATCACAATGGTGTGATCATTTACCTAGAGCCAGACATCCTGGAATGTGAAGTCAAATGGGCCTTAGGAAGCATCACTACAAACAAAGCTAGTGGAGGTGATGGAATTCCAGTTGAGTTATTTCAAATTCTGAAAGATGATGCTGTGAAAATGCTGCACTCAATATGCCAGCAAATTTGGAAAACTCAGCAATGGCCGTAGGACTGAAAAAGGTCAGTTTTCACTCCAATCCTAAGGAAAGGCAATGCCAAAGAATGATCAAACGACCGCACAATTGCAGTCATCTCACACACTAGTAAAGTAATGCTCAAAATTCTCCAAGCCAGGCTTCAGCAATATGTGAACCATGAACTTCCAGATGTTCAAGCTGGATTTAGAAAAGACAGAGGAACCAGAGATCAAATTGCCAACATCCACTGGATCATTGAAAAAGCAAGAGAGTTCCAGAAAAATATCTATTTCTGCTTTATTGACTAGGACAAAGCCTTTGACTGTGCAGATCACAATAAACTGTGGAAAATTCTGAAAGAGATGGGACTACTGGACCACCTGACCTGCCTCTTGAGAAATCTGTATGCAGGTCAGGAAGCAACATGGACATGGAACAACAGACTGGTTCCAAATCAGGAAAGGAGTATTTCAGGGCAATATATTGTCACTATGTTTATTTAACTTATATACAGAGTACATCATGAGAAATGCTGGGCTGGATGAAGCACAAGCTGGAATCAAGACCCCTGGGAGCTATATCAATAACCTCAGATATGTAGGTGACACCACCCTTATGGCAGAAAGTGAAGAAGAACTAAAGAGCTTCTTGATGAAGGTGAAAGAGGAGAGTAAAAAAGTTGGCTTAAAGCTCAACATTCAAAAAACTAAGATCGTGGCATCCAGTCCCATCACTTCATGGCAAATACATGGGGAAACAGTGGAAACAATGGCTGACTTTGATTTTTTAGGCTCCAAAATCAGTGCAGATTGTGACTGCAGCCATGAAATTAAAAGATGCTTGCTCCTTGGAAGGAAAGTTATGATCAACCTAGATAGCATATTAAAAAGCAGAGACATTACTTTGTCAACAAAGGTCCATCTAGGCAAGGCTATGGTTTTTCTAGTAGTTATGTATGGATGTGTTGGACTATAAAGAAAGCTGAGCACCAAAGAATTGATGCTTTTAAACTGTGGTGTTGGAGAAGACTCTTGAGAGTCCCTTGGACTGCAAGGAGATCCAACCAGTCCATCCTAAAGGAGATCAGTCCTAGCTGTTCTTTGGAAGAACTGATGCTGAAGCTGAAACTCCAGTACTTTGGCCACCTGATGTGAAGAGCTGACTCATTGGAAAAGACCCTGATGCTTGGAAAGATTGAGGGCAGGAAGAGAAGGGGACGACAGAGGATGAGATGGTTGGATAGCATCACCAACTCAATGGACATGAGTTTGAGTAAACTCCAGGAGTTGGTGATGGGCAGGGAGGCCTGGGGTGCTGCAGTCCATGGGGTCATAAAGAGCTGGACTTGACTGAGTGACTGCACTGAATTGAACTGAACTGCAACTAGAGAAAAGCCCTTGTAACAGTAAAGACCCAGCAAAACCAAAAAAAAAAAAAAAAAAAAAAGAATAAATCCATTTAAAAAATAAAATAAAATCAGAAACAAGACAGGGATGACTGCTCTCACCACTTCTACTCAACATTATACTGGAGGTTCCAGCCAGGGAAAATTAGACTGAAAAAAGAGAAGGGCATCAGATTTTAAAGGAAGAAGTAAAACTATCTCTGTAGATGACATGAAGATACATATAGAAAAATCCCAAGGAATCCATCAAAAGCTGTTGGAACTAATAAATGAATTCAGCCAGGTTGCAGGCTGTAAGATCAATATATAGAATCAACTGTCTACACAGAGCAGTGGATAATTAAAAAAATGCAATTAAGAAAATAATTTCATTAACAATAACTTCAAAAATCATGTAATATTGGAAATAGGCTTCACAAAAGAACTGCAGAACTTACACTCCGAAAACTACAAAATACTGCTGCATGAAATTAAAGATCTAATTAAAAGGGAAGCATCCTGTGTTCATGCACTGCAAGACTTAGTACTGTTGAGATGCAAACTGCTTCAAATTGATCTACAGATTCAATCCAATCCCTATTTAATCTAACTTTTTTGCAGAAATTGACAAGATGACCTTAAAATTTATCTGGAAATTCAAGGGACCCAGAAGAGGCAAAACAATCCTGGGGGAAGAAAGAAAAAAAAATTGGAGGATGTACCACTTCCCAATTTTAAAGCTTACTATAAAGTCACAACAATCAAGACTTGTGACATTGACCTAAATCTAGATGTACAGATCAAGTAAACAGAAGTGAGAGTTCTGATTTTATTTTCACATTTGTGATCTGATGACAAGAAACAAGAATGATAAGAAAACCCAATAAAGAAAAAAATAGTCTTTTCAACAAATAGCGCTAGAGCAGCTGGATTTCCACAAGTCAAAGAATGAAATTGGACCCCTAGACCACAACACTATATGTAAAAATTAACTCACACTAAATACTATATAATACTATATAAAATATGATATAAAACCTAAGTATAAAATCTAAGATTAGAAGATACTTTGAAAAAATCATAGGCATAAATTTTCATGTGTGTGTGTATTCAGTCATGTCTGACTCTGCAACCCCCAGGGACTGTTGCTCATCAGGCTCTGTCCATGGAATTTTCCAGGCAAGAATACTGGAGCGGGTTGCCATTTCCTACTCCAGGGGATCTTCCCAACCCAGGGATCAAAGCCGTGTCTCTTATGCCTCCTGCATTGGCAGGAGGATTCTTTACCACTAGCATCACCTGGGAAGCCCCCATATTTTCATGACTTTGGATTACACAGTGGTTTCTTAGGTGTAATACTAAAAGCCAAGCATCAAAAGGAAAAATAGATAAATTGGACATCATCAAAATTAAAAGCTTTTGTACAATAAAGAGTACCACTAAGAAAGTCCAAACACAGTTCATAAAATAGGAGAAAATATTTGCAAATCATGTATCTGATAAAGGATAAAGAGCTCTTACAGTGCAATAATAAAAGAAAAACAACTCAATTAAAAAGCAGACAAAGAATCTGCATAGGCATTTTTCCTAAGAAGATATACAAATGGCCAATAAGCACATGAAAAGATGCTTAACATCATTACTTATTAGGAAAATGGAAATCAAAACTACAATGAGATACCAATGTACATGCACTAAGACGGCTATAATAAAAAAGACAAAAACAAATGTTGATGAAATTGGAGTCCTCATTCACTGTTCAGAGGAATGTAACATGGTACAGTCATTTTGAAAAATAGGGAGTTTCTAAAAAAAAAAAGAAAAATAGGCAGTTTCTAGGAGGTTAAACTTAGGGTTATTGTGAAGTGAAGTGAAGTCGCTCAGTCGTGTCTGACTCTTTGCGGCCCCGTGGACTGTAGCCCACCAGGCTCCTCCCTCCATGGAATTCTCCAGGCAAGAGTACTGGAGTGGGTTGCCATTTCTTTCTCCAGGGGATCTTCCCAACTCAGGGATAGAACCCGGGTCTCTGGCATTCCAGGCAGACACCTTAACCTCTGAGCCACCAGGGAAGCCCCTACTGCCCAGCAATTCACCTTCTGGGTATATATTCAAGAAAAATGAAAACAAATATCCACACAATAACTTGTATGTGAATATTCCTAGAAATCATTATTATTCATAATAGCCAAAAAGTGGATACAATCCAAATGCCCATCTGATGAGTAAATAAAATGTGGTGTATTTATATAACAGTATATTATTCAACTGTAAACAAGAATGAAATAGCCTATATGATTCAACATGGATGAACTTTGGACACATTATGCTAAGTAAAGCAAGCCAATCACAAAGGACCACATATCGTATGATTCCATTTATATGAAATGTCCAGTTTAGGCAAATCTATAGAGACATAAAGTAGTTTTGTATTGCCTAGGGCTGAGTTTTTAGGCATGAAAGGAGGAGATTGCTAATGAGTATGGGGCTTCATTTGGAAGTAAAAGTGAAAGTCACTGCAGGAAGTGTCTCTGCAATCCCATGGACTGTAGCCCACCAGGCTCCACTGTCCATGGGATTCTCCAGGCAAGAAAACTGGAGTGGGTTGCCATTCCCTTCTCCAGGGGATAATTCTGATCCAGAGATTGAACCTGGGTCTCTTGCACTGCAAGCAGTTCTTTACTGTCTGTATCACCAGGGAAGCCCTTGGAAGTAATAATATACTAAAAATCATTTGATTTTATATTGAGTTGGCCAAAAAATTTGTTTGGGATTTTCTGTAACATCTTATGAAAAAACTTGAAGGAACATTTGGCCAACTCAACACTTTGGGTGAATCATCTGGCATATTAATTATAAATCAATAAAGCTCTCTATAAAAGTGAAAGATAATTATAACATGTTTAACTTGCATAAAGTATGTTCACTCCTGTTTTGAGGTTATAAAAATGTCCCAGAAGCCAGTTTCAGTTCACAGTTTCCTACTGCTCTGGGCTTCTCTGGAAGAATTGTTCAAGGCAGTACAGACTTCAGTAATTAGAGGAAGCACTAAAGTCAGAATGTGGT
The DNA here is from genome assembly GCF_023699985.2 of Odocoileus virginianus. Classification (NCBI taxonomy): domain Eukaryota; kingdom Metazoa; phylum Chordata; class Mammalia; order Artiodactyla; family Cervidae; genus Odocoileus; species Odocoileus virginianus. Next base: position 19,640,150 of record NC_069691.1, on the reverse strand, counting down.
CAAACCCCTCTCCACTCTCTCTGTTTCTAGGGAAATGAGAACTGGCTCAGGACTTGGCTACCTCAAGTGGCCAAATAAGGGAGCACTGAATTTTATTAGAGCAAGAAGGGACTCTAGATGTCCCCTGACACATATCACATGAGAAAGTGTTTGTCTTGGTGTGGATTCTCCCAAAGCAAACTCTGACATAAGGACCTGGGTTCAGATAGCTTATTTAGGTGGCTATCCCAGGTAAGTAAGACATGGAAGGAAGAAAAGCCAATAAAATGTATCATAAAGCATGGGTCATTCATGTCACATGGACCATTAGGGTTCAAGGCCACTAGCCATGCTCTGGAAAGACAAAGCAGAATATATCTCAAAATTGCCCCACAGGAGTGCAGGGAGACTGAGGCATGTATCTACCAGATCACGTCTCCTCCCGGTTGGGGACTGGTTTGGAGGCTCTGTCTGCTTGCTGTGGAGCAGTGTCTGTTGAAAAAAAAAAATTCCTTGGGGTTAGAAAAGGAGAAGCAGATGCTTGAGGGGGAAGCTGTCAGCTTTCTGGGACTGGTACTACCCCTGCAAATGAGCTTAGGTGGGTTGTGGGACTTCAGGGTAGGAAAACAACATTAACCACAGTCTCTCGTGGTTAAAGAAACATAATGGGGATGGGATCTTCACTCCTACACCCTGATGTAAGAAGGAATTTCTAGATGGCTCTTCCTGACCCACTCTTAATCTGGAGGCAAATTTCCCTTCATTATCATCATCTCTCAAGAGGGCAAAGTCCTTTATTGATCTGTGGGACTTATGAGCATCTAGTATTTTCACTAGTGGCTTGTCTACAAGAGATGGGTACATGCGGAACAGGGGAGGGGTCTAGGCAGTGTCTCCCGAGATAACCCTGGAATATTCAGAGATAATCCTGAATATTCATTGGAAGGACTGATGCTGAAGCTGAAGCCCCAGTACTCGGGCCACTTGATGTGAAGAACTGACTCATCAGAAAAGACCCTGATGCTGGGAAAGATTGAAGGCAAAAGGAGAAGGAGGTGACAGAGGATGAGATGGTTAGATAGCGTCACTGATTCAATGGACATTAATTGGAGCAAACTCCAACAGATAGTGGAGAACAGAGGAGCCTGACGTGCTGCAGTCCATGAGACGCAAAGAGTTGGAACGACTTAGTGGCCGAACAACAGCAAAAGGGATAACGACAAACCTCACCCCTATGCAGACACTCAGTCGTCCATGGACTGGCCCTTGGTAGTTTGGGGGGAAATCGCAATGATAGAAAAGGAACATTTTGGCATGGTGCAGTTACCATTCTCACAGATCCTCAGTGCCTCCTTACCATAGTTCTCGGCTTTTCCTTTTCACCTGATTGAATCTTAGTTACTGACAGAACTCATTCTGCTAACCCGAATCCAAGCCTCTCTGTATCATCGACCCACTGTTAAGGTGTAAAACTTTAACCATGTATATTAGCACTTGGGTATGTAAATTCCACCTCTCAAGATTAGGAAATGTCAATTTAAAGAAAACGATATTCCTTAGCATAGAGTTTCTCAGAAGCTATCCTTAAGCAGAGATTTAAGGTTCACAGAATTTCCCAAACTTCTTTGTCCAGAAAAGAGTTTTTCACAGACTCTTTCATGGAACTAATGTTCCTGAGTACACACTTAGAGAAACAGTGGTGTAGCTCAGTCCGTTTCTTTTACTGATGAGAAAATTGGGGCCCAGAGAGACAAGGTGACTTGAGTGATGATGCAAATTATTGAGAGAGCCAGAACTTGAACCCAGATGTCCCTTTTCTCAGGTGTGCTTTGCACGTTGGCAGCACAACAGTCCTGGGTTTACCTGAGATGGGCAGCTTGGAAACTGCCCTTTTCCTGTTTATTTTGTTTTGGGTGCATTAGAAGAACGTCATTCTCCTTCAATGTCTAAACCAGAGGAATGAAACGCATCATTCCTGTGATTAGGATCTGACAACTAGTAGAAGAAGCAGGTAAATAAAAATAAGGAAAAAGTGAGTTAGGACCTAGACCTGCTGGTGTGACAGAGGTGACTGTCTAGCAAACCGTTGTGCTCCCCCTTCATGTAGGTATGTTGATATAAAGTACACAACCAGGGACGCCCATGCAATGAGTTCTCTCTATTGGGTGTATAAATGAAGTTCTACACAGCAAGGTTAATTTCTTCACTCTGTCTTGCTCCTTTGGCTAAACCGGAACACAAAGGCCCTATGGAATGGCCAAGCTGTAAGATAGAAGGAATCCTGCTTCCTGAGCCTGCATATGGAGGAAAACCACCAGCTCACTGGGGAAGATTCTTGCAGGAACAAGAAATAAACTTTTATTGTGCTAAGCCACTGAGAGTTCTGGGTTTCATGCTGCAGTTCACATTGTCTTAGTCATCATACTGAAGCATGAAAGAAAAAGTGGGGCCAAAGGAGAGATGAAATGTCAAAAAAGCATAGGATGATAGATTCAGAAATTTGGAGACACAGAGCCATTTCATCTTAACTGGAAAGAACCTGGAACAAAAGAGACCAGCCCTTATTTTCAGGGACTGAGGTGGAAGGTGGGGGGCTGGCACAAACTCAGCACCCCTGTACCATGCCCTACCCCCCTAACTTCATTCAATCACTAAATCATGTCACCTCACTAAGCATTCTTCATAGTATCTGCCTCTCTCCATTCCCACTGCCAGTACCCCAGGCTGAGTCATCTTCATCTTCTGGTTGAATTACTCCAGGAGATAACTAGTTCTATCTTCTGTTAGCTGCCATCCTCCTCTGTGCTGTGCTTAATTACTCAGTTGTGTCTGACTCTGTGTGAACCCATGGACTCTAGCCCACCAGGATCCTCTGTCCATGGGATTTCCCAGGCAAGAATACTGGAGTGGGTTGCCATGTCTTCCTCCAGAGGATCTTCCCAAGCCAGGGACTGAAGCCAAGTCTCCCACATTGCAGGCGTATTCTTTACCGTCTGACCTACCAGGGAAGCCCAACAATACTGGAGTGGGTAGCCTATCCCTTCTCTAGGGGATCTTCCTGACCCAGAAATTGAACCGGGGTCTCCTCCATTCCAGGCGTATTCTTTACCAGTTGAGCTACCCGGGAAACTCTATCCTCCGCTACCCCTCATTAATCTATTTTCCATACTGGGGCCAGAATCTTCTTTCTAACACACAAATCAGATTAGACCAACCTCCCTAACACCCGGTTTGAATGCTTTTAATTAATTCTCAATGTCATTACAATAAAGTCCAGTCTTCTTTGCACGATGTATGGCCCTGCATGATATGTCCAACTTGGCAGCTCTCACCTCCCATTTTTGAACTCTTCTCCAGCCATTCTGAGCTCCTTCTGGCTCCCTGAGTGAGTCACACCTCTCTTGCCTCTTAGCCATTGAACAGGACTATTCTGACTTCCTGAATTTTCCTGCCCCTTTCTTTCCTCCCTGCCATCTCCTTGTCCCTTCCCTTCCAACAGCTTGACTCCCACTCAACTTATTTGTCACCTTTATTTTGAAGGCTTCCCTGGTGCACTCAGATTGGATTAGCTTCTCAGGTTCTGTTTGTCCTTAGTACCCTGGATATCCCCAGTTCGCACCCCAAGAACTGTCCTGCTCTACTTGTATGCCTATCAGCATCTCCACCAGAGTGATCCTTGAGGACAAAACCACCTCACTCATCACTGAATTCAAGCACTTCTCGGGAGCTCGGCACAGAGTAGGTGCTTGAAAAATAGGCCTTGAAAGGATGAATTTGGAGGTGGGGCTTGTATGGTTGGGATGCATGCCGCCCTGTACCAGCCTATGAAATAGTCTGACATAAGGCGGTGAACAGTGTTGCTTACCTATAATGAAAACACACTTTAAAAAAAAATACATGCATTTATTTAACCCTGCACCTTAAGTATCTTTTAACATATGGCATTCTAAAATTACTGTGTTGGCTGTTTTAAAGCATTTCACTAATTTAGCTAGTTATCAAAGTGAATAGACAAGCCCACACATCTCACTCATTCTCTGCCTGCCAGGACCTGAATAAACCAGGCTGTCTGGTCATGAGGAAGGAAGCGAAGCATGCATTGGGTTAAATTAAGATCTTGGCTCTGGAGTCAGGGATGTCTGGGTTGAGTCCTTCCGTAAGATTTACCAGCCATGTGACCTTGGCCAGTGAAATAATGTTTCTCTAGTCCTTAGCAGAGAGTCTGGTACATAATAAGAGCTCAACAGCTGGTAGCAATAATTATTGTTCTATTTGCTACAAAAATTAATGTTAATTTTATCACCTCCTGTGTAATACTGTCATTAGACTGTGATGAAGACATTACTGGTTGTGGCGGGGGCGGGGAGTGCTGTTGTGCCCCGTGTGCAGGAAAAGTAACCAACAAAGATCAGCCCTGTGAGGTCATCAGGGGAGACCTAATTCTCCTCATTGGACAAACAAGAAAACCCATACTCAGCAGGGTGAGGAGACCTGCTCCTAGTCACGTAGCCAGGAGGGCAGAGCTGAGACTCAGACCAGAACTATTTGCCAGGCCAGTTCTCTTTCCATCACACTGCATGGCCCCCGGGCCCGAGCACTTCCTAAAGGCTTCCAAGTTTCTAAGATCAAATAGGACACAGGCACGCCGGAACTGGCTGTTCCCCTGCCTCCATTCATGGGTGCTTGGGATCACAGGCCCCCGGGGCATTGTTCCTGGGCTGTGTTACACACGGATGTGGCTCCTCTGCCCAGAAGACAGACTGGCTCCCATGGAGACCAAAGTGTCCTTTAGCGGAGTAGCTGCTGCATTCCCGCCAACCCCCCCCACCCCAGGACTGGGCTGGGCATGCCAGCTCCCCCTGGCCCCTGCACAGCAGACGCCAGAGATGCCTGGGATGCATGTACCAGGGCAACTGAATTCACTTCCCACCAGAGTGAACATCAGGACGTGCTATGTCTCAGAAGTCCAATTCTTGCTGCAAACTGCTAAAGCAGATACAACAAGTACTCAGAAGTCACAGACTGTTCAAGTTCAATATGACCTGCGGCCCCATCTTAGTCTGAACTATTTATTTTGTAGAGGAGAATATCTGGGCATAGAAATGAGCAGAAACAAATATCTAGGTTGTGGTGAGGGTGGGGTTCTTTCTGGAGCATTATCACAACTGGACTCCCCTTATGGACATGAACTGCCTCTGACACAGAACACCGCGTAGGACATTTGCCATTATTGTGGGGAGACAGTTTTGATACAGCTTGTCTTCAGTGATCTGCAATACCTCCTCAGAATGGCATGGTTGGGCTGAAATCCCAATCTTTGGGGGCCTTCTCTTAACAGGAAGCCTAAGAGGCCATATAGAAGTGTGGACAATTCTAGAACTACTTCAGGGTTTGTGTTCAGCACTGGTTTTTTGGTGTATGAGAAAGGCACTAGAGAGGTGAGACTCTTGTTAGAATCTGTGGGTCAAGCTGGAAGGCCAGACCAGGGGGATGGTGATCAGCTGGGGGCAGCTCTTGGATGGAGCTGGAGAATGAAGACGGCTGCAGGCACTGCTGTACCCGTAGCCTAGCCCCTCCACAGGTGGGGAGGAAATCTTAAAGGTACCAACATGGGTTGATCAGTTCATGAAAGCTTTGATATCTTCAAAATTCCATAGGATGCTGATGTCTCAGAACCTCACAGGAGGTCCCTGAATCAGGATTTGCTCCAATCAGGCAGATAAACAGAAGACACACCTAATGTCTTCCATTCTTCACAGTATTCTAGCTTTGAATTAGGGACAGGCAACTCCCCCCAAGACAGCAGTGCCATGTCAGAGAACTAAAGGGGATCTGTCTTCAACAGAGAACCATTCATAGACAGTGAGGAGCAGAAAATAGATACAAAGGGGAAAACTGCCTTCTCTTTTGAGCATATTTAAATTACTTTCCATTTAAGGCAGGAGACGGTACATTTTTTTTTTTTCCTTTTTCTTTTTCTCTTTAATTCTTAAGCCTCCACTATCCTCCTTGGGGCCCAGTGCGTGGAAGAGATGGAATAAATATCTGACAGATGACTAGGTAAATGAATGAATGAATGAAAGAATAAGTGATTGAGTTAACAAGTAAATGAATGACATATCTAGTAGAGAATGAGTGTGGAAACACAAGGGAATTGCAAAGCCTTGATAATGCATGCATAAATTTGCATAAATTCTATGCTGGAGAAAGAGGCTCATCTGTTTATATAGTTCCTATCAATAAGGCATTCCTTTTCTGTTATTTATTCTCCTGAACTCTGTAGAAAAAGAAACATTTAACTTTGCTCTTTTGTTCTCTAAACATTTGTGCAGGATTAAAATAACTTGTTGCTGCTATTTCTTTTATTTCATCAACCAGTTGAATACTTGTTCCCAATCCAGAGTCCAAGTGAGCTATTTTTTCATTTAAACCCTCTGTCTTTTGCTAACACCTGGCCTTCCTGCCACAGTATTCCTTCACACCCTAGTGAGGAAAAGGCAAACTGGAAGCAGACAACAAAGTGGAGAATTGCAGGGTGGGATGGGGGTTCTTGAGACAGATGGTCCTGAGTCCTGGAGTCTACCATCTAATGGAGTAGCTTTGGGCAAGTTACCAATCTCTGGATAATAACGGAACTTACACCATGAATGTGATTCTAAGTAATCATACAAGGAAAGTACTTCATACCCTGTCCATCACAGTGAATGTTCAATAAATTTGAGTTACTCTGTTAGGTTATATTGTATTATATTACATTACATTATATCATACTATATACATACAGTATTGTATCATATCACATTATATGTAGCAGTGGTGTAGAATGTAGCCTTGTAAAACCAGTGCCAATGGGTGTATTGACCAAAGTCACATTGCCCAAAGAGATCTCTTCCAACCACCTTCCCCACTCCACTCCAGACTCAAACCACTTTGTATTTCTCTCTCACCTACATCCTAAAATCAATAACCAGTGTTGTTCAGGGAGAAAAGAACTACTGGTTCTTCCTCTCAAACAACATTCAGTAACACCTGAAGCTGGGCCAGCCCGCTTGGGAGAACCCATTAGAGTTCAGGGTCCTAACAAGAGACCCCTGTATGAGGAAGGAAATCCACTTCCAATGTCTTTTGTTGACCTGACTTTCATCCTCCCCTGCAGCATTCCTAACTCTCACTCACATCAACAAACTGCAATTTGTGAAGTTGGTTAGAAATGTGAAAGCTTAAGATTATGGGAGCTCAAGATCAGGGCCACAGCTGAGCTCAGACTGGGGCGGTCAAGGCCAGGGCAGGGTCACTGAAAGGCCAGGTTTTCTAGTAGCCTAGGGCTTTTGGCCTTTATGCTAGGAAGGCATGTGAAGCTGAACATGTCACCAATAAGAGAAGATAAGTACATGGACTGGCACAACTCTATGCTTATCCAGGTTAAGTTAGTTAGTTGGTTGCCTTCTCTTTCTTTGGATTATAGGATTCCCAATTTTTCATCTGGCAGTGTGCTCAAGGGAAACAAAAACCTTCCCCTAGCCTGAGAAACTGGAGAAGGCAATGGCACCCCACTCCAGTACTCTTGCCTGGAAAATCCCATGGACGGAGGAGCCTGGTAGGTTGCAGTCCATGAGGTCGCTAAGAGTCGGACACAACTGAGTGAATTCACTTTCACTTTTCACTTCCATGCGCTGGAGAAGGAAATGGCAACCCACTCCAGTGTTCTTGCCTGGAGAATCCCAAGGACGGGGGAGCCTGGTGGGCTGCTGTCTATGGGGTCGCACAGAGTCAGACACAACTGAAGTGACTTAGCAGCAGTAGCAGCAGCAGCCTGAGAAACTAAGGCATAACTGGCGTACACCAAACGTGGCAATCCTCTTCCTCTCTCCATGATAGACTTAGGAGCGGGCATGTGACCCAGTTCTGAATGTTGAGACCAAAGGGGTAATTTGTTGAAGGGATCTTCTCAGAAGATTTTTATTGTATGTTACAAAGAAAAAGCGCCTTCCTGCCTGGCTTGAATGCAGTGATGTGAGAACATGGTACCTGGGGTGACAGCAACCATTTTGTGACCACGAGGCAATAAGACAACGGGCACAGGATAAAACAGTGAAAAAATAGAGCAAGGGGTTTGACAATATTGTTGGAAAAAAAACCTAATCTGAAAACATTTTCTTCCAGACTTTGATAATTTGTGAGATGATTAAAATTTTCTGTTTTAACCATCATTTCATTTCTTTTTCTAGTAGCCAAAGATACATTATTGATACAAGCACTATCCATGTTGTAGTTTATTTTATGTCTGAATTGTTTCTTACTAATTTTCATATTATTATCACTGAATATTATCCTGGCATTTAGTAATATTTTAAAAAATGCCTTTGCAAAGGTATATAAGGGATTAAAAAAACTCCAGTTGCTGAGGCATGAAGATTAGGATTCAATTTTAAGTTTTATAAAAATCTTGAATTTCCTCCCTGCCAAGAACTTTTTCATTTCTGTATGATCCTACCTTTTCTGGGGCCAAAGAATGATTAAGACTTTGAAAAATGATAGATATTGCAGCTACTGCTGAGAAATATCTCCTGAGAATTCCTAGCAATTCCCATCAGCCACATTTAGACCTAACTCTCTAGTGATCAATGTTTCTAAACTTAAAATGGAGGACATAATCAACAGAATATTTAAATTGGCATTCCCCTGGAAAACCTAGGGTGTGTGTTTGATATATTTAGTAAGCATTTATTTAACATCTCTTATCTACCAGGCACTTTATGATGCATTGGAAATGTAGAGATGTACAACATGGCCCTTATCCTTGAAAAGCTTACAGTGACAAAACAGAATGTTACAACAGGAATAGAGGTCTTGACAAGCTATCATATCTAGCCATCTTAGCATAGTACTACCACTGAGCTAATTAAGAAAACCACATTCCCAGGCATATATCTTTGACAAATAGTGTCCGTGAAAGCTTTCCAAGCTTGGTCCTCCCCAGCGGACTTTATTTTGGGAGGCAACTTTCTGCAATCATCACTCAAGATCCTCAACAGTACCCTCTATTCTCTAAAGCCATCCCTTGCCCAATGTGCACCCTCTGTGTGGTTCACCCACAGCAGTTATTTCAAGGAGCAAACACATTTGATAACTGGGTGATGATTTGGGGCACCATGTTTAAAGTGGGGGGAGGGGATTATGAGTAGTGCCTTGCTTCCTTTTGAATCAGCAAATTCTAAAAAAAGAAATCAGATTTTGGTCCTCTTCCTGAGCTGACTGTGACTTCTGAACAAGGCCTGAGCTCTTGAGCTTAGCATCCCTGGACCAGCAGCCTCAAGGGCATCTTCAGTCCTACATGGAGTTCAGTTCAGTTCAGTTCAGTCACTCAGTCGCATCCAACTCTTTGTGACTCCATGGACTGCAGCACACCAGGCCCCCCTGTCCATTGCCAACTCCCAGAATTTACTCAAACTCATGTCCATTGAGTTGGTGATGCCATCCAACCATCTCATCCTCTGTCGTCCCCTTCTCTTCCTGCCCTCAATCTTCCCCAGCATCAGGGTCTTTTCAAATGAGTCAGCTCTTCACATCAGGTGGCCAAAGTATTGGAGTTTCAGCTTCAGCATCAGTCCTTCCAATGAATATTCAGGGTTGATTTCCTTTAGGATGGACTGGTTTGATCACCTTGTAGTCCAAGGGACTCGAGTTTTCTCCAATAGCACAGTTCAAAAACATCAATTCTTCAGCACTCAGCTTTCTTCATAGTCCAACTCTCACATTCATAATGACTGCTGGAAAAAGCCATAGCCTTGACTAGATGGACCTTTGTTGATAAAGTAATGTCTCTGCTTTTTAATATGCTATCTAGGTTGGTCATTACTTTTCCTCCAAGGAGTAAACATCTTTTAATTTCATGGCTGCAGTCACCATCTGCACTGATTTTGGAGGCCCCCAAAATAAAGTCTGCCACTGTTTCCACTGTTTCCCCATCTATTTGTCATGAAGTGATGGGACTGTATGCCAAGATCTTAGTTTTCTGAATGTTGAACTTTAAGCCAACTTTTTCACTCTCCTCTTTCACTTTCATCAAGAGGCTCTTTAGTTCATCTTCACTTTCTGCCATAAGGGTAGTGTCATCTGCATACCTGAGGTTACTGATATTTCTCCCAACAATGCTGATTCCAGCTTGTGCTTCATCCAACCCAGTGTTTCTCAAGTGCACAAAGCTAACAAACCAGGAGTTATTGCTCTCACCATTGGTCCACTTTTTGTAGAATTGCCAGGAACTGGTTTTTCTATCCCTCTTTCCAAACATAAGCCTTCCTGTCCTCTTGCATTCATCTTCTCCCCCTCCTCTGATGTCCAGTTATCAAGCCTTGAGGGATCGCCCTGGCCTTCTGCTGGTTGCTGCAGCTGTATTTCTCCTTCTTGGAGAGGCATTGATCCCAGAGCCTGACTGCTTGGGAATGAATCTTATCTTCCCTGTTGAGTAGCTGTGGGATTCAAGTTATTCTTACTCCCTTTGTTCTAGTTACTACATCTATAAAATATTTACCACCTTTCTTTCCAGAGTTAGCACTGCATGTGTGCTGGGCTTAGTCGCTTCAGGCAGGGCCAACTCTGTGGGACCCCATGGACTGTAGCCCACCTGGCTCCTCTGTCCATGGGATTCTCCAGGCAAGAATACTGGAATGGGTTGCCATGCCCTCTTCCAGGGGGATCTTCCTGACTCAGGGATCGAACTCACATCTCTTACGTCTCCTGCATTTGTAGGCAGGTCCTTTACCACTAGTGTGACCTGGGAAGCCCCAGAGTTACCATTAAGGGCTTTCAATTTGCCATTTTGGTTCACTGAGTGCCTCTTAGCTGATCTTCTACTGTTATTGCTCACTGTCCAGACTCCTGGTTGTGGAACCACAAGACCCATTGCTGTATTTAAGACTCATTCTGGGTCTGGGTTTATGCACTTAGTGAAAAGTCATCCAACTGTGTAATTATTTGTGTCCTTTTCTGCAACTAGGTTATTACTTCAATAAAATATTTACTTGAAAATGTTGCATTTGTATTAAATCCTGTTAGCCAGATGCTTACTTTCTCTGCTCTCTTTTTCTCTCTCAGATTCACAAGAATTAGGTATGTATAGTCATTCTGGAAAAATAATATGAAGCAGGGCAGCAAAAGAATGAAAACTGAAAACTATTTCCATTCCTAGCACTCAGGAACAACCAAGGCTGAAATTTTAGAAGTTACCAGTTTCACAAAAAATGAACTCATATGTTAATACTATTTCATAACCTTTAAATATAATCTGTCCACAAATTCTGGTACATTATTTTAAAAGGTTGTGTTATATTCCACTGAATGGGAATAACACAATTATTTAACCTATCCTTTCCATTAGAGATATAGATGGTCCCAGTATTTAGCAGTGTTGCTATGAACAGCTTTGGGACTAAATCAGTTCACTGCTCTGGGGTTCCATTCAATTCGCACTTCAATCACTCATGCCCAGTTTAGGAAGTTTCTTGGTCTGTGAAGGAATTCAGAGTCACTTTATTAGGCACTATGTCTTCTGAACTTTCCTTCAGAAAGACTTACATTTCACTGGAACAAATAATAGGCTTGATGAAGCCCTTTGCAAAGATATGATGGGAGGGGACATAGGGAGCTTTGGGTCACAGGTCCCTTTTGCTGGAGTGGGCAGGGACAGCGGGTCTCAGCCTCTAAGAGCCCTGTCTTGTTGGGGACTGATGCTGCTCAGAAGCCCGGTTCTGACTCACAGTGATATCTGTTTCCTGAGTGTCATTTGCAGCGTTTCTGCAGTGCTAATGACTAGAAACTGCTAATGGCTGTGAAAAGCTAATTGTTGTGCAAGGTGCTTCTGCCCTCCCCCAGTCGCCAGGAGAGCTCACAGTCCTAGCTAAGCAGAGCTCTCATTAGCATCTCTGTGTCTGTGCCACAGTCCCTAAGTGGGGAATCCTCCTCGCAGCCTGGCAAACAGCCAAACCTCCTCCGTAGACCCAGAGCCAAGAGGCTGTGTGCTGGCCAGCAGCAAAACACAGGGAGGCAGAGATTGAAGTAGCCCTTCCCGCGAGGAATCAAAGGGAGTGAGCCCATGTGGCTGTGCTTCATCACAGGCTCGTTGTAGGCAGCTCTCTGCAAATAACACTGCGGCAGCTGGGGTGTACCGGCCACCAGGCTGGTGCCTTGTGGCTTTTTCTCCTTTAGTCATCCCCCCCTTTTCAGAGGACGTTGAGGCTCAGAGACCAAATCATTCTCACTAAATCTGTTAGCAGCTGACAGATCTGGAATATGACTCTCAGCCTTTTTACTCCAGACCAGATTTTTAATCACTGCATAGTAGTACTTTGTGAAAACTAGCGAAGCAGCTTTGAGCCACACTGGAATGAGTTAGTATGCATGTGTGTGTGTGCGCGCCCACATTTGTATGTGGTTGTACATTAGGAGAATTTCAATGCTGAATTTAATCCATCATATTCCATGATTACCTCCTGAAAGGTGGGCTGGTTAAAAAAACAAACTAACAGCATGCTCATTTTTGGCCAGTGAATGCTTCTTTCTGAAAGCTAAGATGCAGTGTCTCCCTCCACTTCCACCGAAGTCCTGTTTTCTAGGCTATTTTATAAAATAGCTTCTGTTGATTATCTATCATTTCCCTGTCCTTTAACAATATGTCCAACAAGGCAAACATAGGGTCAGTAATGTTTGTTTGAATCCATGGTGCTTCCAATTTTGCAGAATCTTTCCCTACTTTTCTATGGACGTATATGACTTATTCAGCTGAAGATCTTGGTTCAGAACCCCTCTCTTCCTAGGCCCCCAGCTTTTAAAATGTATCCTTCAGTATCCACTTCTTTTCCCAGTTATTATAGTAATTTACTGCCTTGTGCTGGTAATTTCACATGCAAAATCGTGCTTTCAATTCTATACAACTTTTTCAAAAAGATATGAAATCAACAGAGAAGGCTCATCGGGAGCGGCCACAATGACTGAGTTCCTCCCACACACGCTTTGAGAGAACAAAAGGGAGAGGCCAGGCTGTCTGCTAACACAGGGCAGAGGGAAGCAACACTACAAAGCACTGACCTGCCACTTCTTTCAGTCGTGGGAAAAGTTGCCTGGGCAACCAGAGACTCAAGAGATATGGGATGGCCTCACCTGCCATGCCCCATCCTTACTAGGGCTCATCCGCTTAAGAGAGAGAGCAGTAGCCTTCACAGGCTTGACTATTCACAGGGCAGAAACATTGGCACTGAAGTTGATATTAAACTCTCAACAACTAAATCCACTAATGAGATTTAGCTTGAGCCAGAAGATTAACAACAGAGAAGTCCATATTATTTCCAGAATCTCAGGAAGTGACATGTACTGACTACAGCTGATAAATGACCCCTAACATAATTATTCCAAGCAAATCATGTAGCGCAGAAAGAGAGCGAGATGCAAATACTGTGATCTGAAAGTTAAGACAGAAAGTAAGGAAGGTGACTTCCCACAGCAGTAAGAAAATCGTTCCTTTACAGAGTCAGTTCTCTCAGATTCTCTCAGGTCTCCATCGAGGATGAGCTATTTTGTTCAGATTGAACACAGGACAGTCCCTGTCATTCTTGCTTGTCATCATGAGCTGGAGCAAAGTGAGGACAGCCTACCTCCAGAGTTGCTGAGCTGACAATTGCCACCAGCTGTCCTACCTCCCCAGCCCCAGTTGAAGGGACAGAATAGCATGTGACAAGGCCCCTCCCTTGACTATATCTGTGCCTTCCTCCATCAGCTGAGCTCACAGCCAGAGCAGGAGGGTCAGTTTTCAAGCAGCTTCAGTATGCTGGATGTATCCTTGTGGTTTCTTTTTGCTGGAGTTTCGGACAAGGCCAAGCACATTCATGATTCCCAGAAGAATACCCTTCCCCCAGCGTAACTGAGAACCCATTTGTGCTTGTGCTAAATCGCTTCAGTTGTGTCCGACTCTCTACCACCCCATGGACTGCAGCCCGCCTGGCTCCTCTGTTCATGCGATTCTTTAGGAAAGAAAACTGGAGTGAGTTGCCATGCGCTTCTCCATGGGATCTCCCTGACCCAGGGAACGAGCCTGCATCTTTTATGTCTCCTGCATTGGCAGGTGGGTTCTTGACCACTAGTGCCAACTGGGAAGCCCAAGGACTCTTTAGGAGAGAATTAATAGTAACTTTCTCTCTGAAATCTGTTCTTCTTTTGAATATGTTTCAGTGAAAGCTTCTATTCACTATCACTTGCGTCAGTCAGAAACTCATTATGTTGCTTATATGTGGAATCTAAAAAAAAAAAAAAACCAGAAACATATCTACAAAAGAGAAATTAGAGATGTAGAAAACAAACTTATAGCTACTGAGGGTAAGGGCAGGCAAGGATAAACTGCAAGATTGGGGTTGACATATACACACTACTATATGTAAAATAGATAACTAATAAGGACCTACTGTATAGCACAGTGAACTCTACTTAATACTGTGTAATGGCCTATATGGAAACAGAATCTAAAAAAGAGTAGATATATGTATGTGTGTGTGTTTAGTTGCTCAGTTGTGTCTGACTTTTTGTGACCCCATGGACTGTAGCCTGCCAGGCTTCTCTGTCCATGAGGATTCTCCAGGCAAAAATACTGGAGTGAGTTGCCATGCCCTCATCCAGGGGATCGTCCCAACCCAGGGATCAAATCCAGGTCTCCCACATGCAGGAGGATTCTTTACCATCTGAGCCACCAGGGAAGCCCATGAATCTTGGAGGGGGTAGCCTATCCCTTCTCCAGGGGGGTCTTCCTGACCCAGAAATTGAACTGGGGTCTCCTGCATTGCAGCTGGATTCTTTACCAGCTGAGCTACCAGGGAAGCCCTGATATATGTATAACTAATTCACTTTGTTATACACCTGAAACTAACACAACACTGTATTGAGTTGGCCAAAAAATTCACTTACGGTTCTATAAGATGGTACAGAAAAACCCAAATGAACTTTTTGGCCAACCCAATAAATCAACTATACTCCCATAAAAAAAAAAATTTTTTTTAAAAAAGAAACTCAGCAAACATCCTCAACACCTCCCTTCCCTTCCCCACAGCTTTCAATTTCCCAGGCCAGTGGTTCCTACCTCCTTAATATTCCTTGCATTTTCTTTTCTCTAATCTCATGTGTTCTGCTCTGATTCTGGCTGTCATATTTTCCTGATGGAATTACTGATGACAACAATGACCCAAAGGCTTATCACCCTCTGTGCTACAGTATGACTTTTTTTCTGAAAATTCCAAATCTGATCATGTCATCTCACTAGTAAATATATATATACATATTTTTTTTTATAAAAAAGAATCTCCAAAACTTTAAAAAATACATTTCAAGAAACAAAACATGGAGAGCAGACATCTTACCCATCTTTTTTTTTTAAGTTACTTTTTTATTGAAGGACAATTGCTTTACAGAATTTTGTTGTTTTCTGTCAAACTTCAACACGAATCAGACATAGGTATACATATATCCCCTCCCTTTTGGACCTCCCTCCCATCTGCCCCTCATCCCACCCCTCTGGGTTGATACAAGCCCCTCTGAGTTTCCTGAACCATACAGAAAATTCCTGTTGGCTATCTATTTTACATATGATAATGTAAGTTTCCATGTTACTCTTTCCACACACCTCACCCTCTTCTTCCCTCTCCACGTGTTCATAAGTTTTCTATTTGTCTGTTTCTCTATTGCTGCCCTATAAATAAATTCTTCAGAACCATTTTTATAGATTCTGTATATGTGTATTAGAACATGATATTTATCTTTCTCTTTCTGACTCACTTCACTCTGTATAACAGGTTCTAGGTTCATCCACCTCATCAGAACTGGCTCAAATGCATTCCTTTTTATGGCTGAATAATATCCCATTGTGTATATGTACTGCAACTTGTTAATCCATTCGCTGTCGATGGGCATCTAGGTTGCTTCCATGTTCTAGCTATCTTAAATAGTGCTGCAAAGAACAATGGGATACATGTGTCTTTTTCAACCCTGGTTTCCTCAGGGTGTATGTCTAGGAGTGGTATTGCTGGGTCATATGGTTGTTTTATTCCTAGATTTTAAGGAATCTCCATACTGTCTTCCATAGTGGCTGTATCAATTTATATCCCCACCAACAGTGCAAGAGGATTCCCTTTTCTCCACACCCTCTCCAGCATTTATTGTTTGTAGACTTTTTGATGATGGGCTTTCTGACCAGTGTGAGGCGATATCTCATTGTGGTTTTGATTTGCATTTCTCTAATGATGAGTGATGTTGAGCATCTTTTCTTGTGTTTGTTAACCATCTGTTTGTCTTCTCTGCAGAAATGTCTGTTTAGGTCTTTTTCCCACTTTTTGAGTGGGTTGTTTGTTTTGAGTTGTATGAGCTGCTTGTATGTTTTGGAAATTAATTCTTTGTCAGTTGTTTCATTTGCTATTATTTTCTCCCATTCTGAGGGTTGTCTTATCACTTTGTTTATAGTTTCCTTTGCTGTGCAAAAGCTTTTAAATTTAATCAGGTCTCACTTGTTTACTTTTGTTTTTATTTCTGTTACTCTAGGAGGTGGGTCATAGAGGGTCTTGCTTTAATTTATGTCATTGAGTATTCTGCCTATGTTTTCCTCTAAGACTTTTATAGTTTCTGGTCTTACATTTAGGTCTTTAATCCTTTTTGAGTTTATGATGTTAGGGAGTATTCTAATTTCATTCTTTTACATATAGCTGTCCAGTTTTCCCAGCACCATTTATTGAAGAGGCTGTCTTTGTCCCATTGTGTATTCTTGCCTTGTTTGTCAAAAATAAGGTACCTATAGATGCATGCGTTTATTGTGGGCTTTCTATCTTGTTCCATTAGTCTATATTTCTGTTTTTGTGTCAGTACCATACTGTCTTGGTGACTGTAGCTTTGTAGTATAACCTGAAGTCAGGAAGGTTGATTCCTCCAGCTCCATTCTTCTTTCTCAAGACTGCTTTGGCCATTCGGGGTCTTTTGTGTTTCCATATGAATTGTGAAATTTTTTGTTCTAGTTCTGTGAAAAATGCCATTGCTAATTTGGTAGGGATCGCATTGAATCTGTAGATTGCATTTGGTAGTATAGTTATTTTCACAATATTGATTCTTCCTACCGGAGAACATGGAATCTCTATCTGCTTATGTCATCTTGATTTCTTTCATCAGTGTCTTATAATTTTCTGTGTACAGTTATTTTGTCTCCTTAGGTAAGTTTACTCCTAGATATTTAATTCTTTTTGTTGCAGTGGTGAATGGGATTGATTCCTTAATTTCTCTTTCAGACATTTCATTGTTAGTATGTAGAAATGCAAGTGATTTCTATGTATTGATTTTGTATCCTGTAACTTTACTAAATTCACTGATTAGCTCTAGTAATTTTCTGATATTATCTTTGGGGTTTTCTATGTACAGTATCATGTCATCTGCAAACAGTGAGGGCTTTACTTCTTCTTTTATGATTTACATTCCTTTTATTTCTTTTTCTTCTCTGATTGCTGTAGCTAGGACTTTCAGAACTATGTTGAATAATAGTGGTGAAAGTGGACACCCTTGTCTTATTCCTGATATTAGGGAGAATACTTTCAGTTTCTCATCATTGAGAATAAGGTTTGCTGTAGGCTTATTATATATGGCCTTTACTATGTTGAGGTAGGTTCTTTCTATGCCCATTTTTTGTAGAGTTTTAATTATAAATGGGTGCTGAATTTTGTCAAAGGCTTTTTCTGCATCTATTGAGATTATCATATGGTTTTTGTCTTTCACTTAGTTAATATGGTGTATCACACTGATTGATTTGCATATATTGAAGAATCCTTGCATTCCTGGAATAAACCCAACTTGATCACGGTATGAGTTTTTTGATGTGTTGCTGAATTCTGTTTGCTAAAATTTTGCTGAGGATATTTGCATCTATGTTCATCAGTGATAATGGCCTATAGTTTTCTTTTTTGTTGTTGTCTTTGTCTGGTTTTGGTATCAGGGTAATGGTGAGCTCATAAAATGAGGTAGAAGTGTTCCTTCCTCCACAATTTTTTGAGAGAGTTTTAGAAGTATAGGCATTAGCTCTTCTCTAAATATTTGATAGAATTCTCCTATGAAGCCATTTGGTCCTGGGCTTTTGTTTTTTGGGGAGATTTTTGATCACAGCTTCAATTTCAGTGCTTGTAATTGAGTTGTTCATAATTTCTATTTCTTCCTGGTTCAGTCTTGGAAGATTGAACTTTTCTAAGAATCTATCCATTTCTTCTAGGTTATCCATTTTATTGCCATATAGTTGTTCATAATAGTCTCTCATAATCCTTTGTATTGCTGCGTTGTCTGTCGTAACCTCTCCTTTTTCATTTCTAATTTTGTTGATTTGATTCTTCTCTTTTTTTCTTGATGAGTCTGGCTAAACGTTTGTCAATTTGTTTATCTTCTCAAAGAACCACATTTTACTTTTATTAATCTTTACTATTTCTTTCATTTATTTTTTCATTTATTTCTGCTTGGATCTTTATGAATTTTTTCCTTCTACTAACTTTCAAGGGTTTTTGTTCTTCTTTTTCCAGTTGTTTTAGGTGTAAAGTTAGGCTGTCTATTCGATGTTTTTCTTGTTTCTTGAGGTAGGATTGTATTGCTGTAAATTTCCCTCTTAGGACTGCTTTTGCTGCATCCCATAGGTTTTGAGTTGTCCTGTTTTCATTGTCATTTGTCTCTAGAAATTTATTTCCTTTTTAATTTCTTGAGTAACCTGTTGGCTATTTAGAAATGCTTTGTTTAATCTCCATGTGTTTATGTTTGTTAGTCTTTTTTGTGCAATTGATATCTAGTCTCATAGCATTGTGGTCAGAGAAGATGCATGATATGATTTCAATTTTCTTAAATTTACTCAGGTTTGATTTGTGACTCAAGATGTGGTTTATCCTGGAGAATGTTCCATGTGCACTTGAGAAGAAGGTGTGTTCTTCTGCATTTGGATGGAATGTCCTGAAGATATCAATGAGATCCATCTCATCTAATGTATCATTTAAGACTTGTGTTTCCTTGTTAATTTTCTGTTTTGATGATCTGTCCATTGGTGTGAGTGGAGTGTTAAAGTCTCCTACTATTATTGTGTTACTGTCAATTTCTCCTTTTATGTCTGTTAGTGTTTGTCTTATGTATTGAGGTGCTCCTGTGTTGGGTGCATAGATATTTACAGTTGTTATGTCTTCCTCTTGGATTGATCCCTTGATCATTATGTAGTGTCCTTCCTTACCTCTTGTAATCTTCTTTATTTTAAGGTCTATTTTGTCTCATAAGAAAGCTATTCCAGCTTTCTTTTGCTTCCCATTTGCAAGGAATATATTTTTCCATCCTCTCATTTTCAGTCTATATGTGTCTTTAGGTCTGAAGTGGGTTTCTTGTAGACAGCATATATATGGGTCTTGTTTTTGCATCCATTCAGTCAGTCTGTGTCTTTTGGTTGGAGCATTTAATCCATTTACATTTAAAGTAATTACTGATGTGTATGTTCCTATTGCCATTTTCTTAATTGTTTGGGGTTGATTCTGTAGATCTTTTTTCTTCTCTTGTACTTCTTGGCTATATAAGTTCCTTTAACATTTGTTGTAAAGCTGTTCTCATAACATTTGCTTGTCTGAAAAGTTTTTTATTTCTCCATCAGTTTTGAATGAGATTCTTTCTGGGTACTGTAATCTTGGTTGTATATTTTTCCCTTTTAATACTTTAAATATATCCTGTCATTCCCTTCTGACCTGCAGAGTTTCTGCTGAAAGATCAGCTGTTAAGTGTATGGGGTTTCCCTTGTATGTTACTTATTGCTTCTCCCTTGCTGCTTTTAAGAGTCTTTTTTTGTGTGCTTAGTCTTTCCAAGCTTGATTAGTATGTGTCCTGGTGTGCTTCTCCTTGGGTTTAACCTTTATGGGACTCTTTGTGCCTCTTGGACTTGATTGACTATTTCCTTTTCCATGTTGGGGAAATTTTCAACTATAATCTCTTCAAAAATTTTCTTATACCCTTTCTTTTTGTCTTCTTCTTCTGGGACCCCTATAATTCAAATGGTGGGTTTGATATTGTCCCAGAGGTCTCTGAGACTATCCTCAGTTCTTTTCATTCTGTTTACTATATTCTGCTCTTCAGAAGTCATTTCCACCATTTTATCTTCCAGCTCACTGATTTGTTTTCTGCTTCAGATATTTTGCTATTGATTCCTTCTAGAGTATTTTTAATTTCAAAAGCTGTGTTGTTTGTCTCTACATGTTTATTTTTTAGTTCTTCTAGGTCATTGTTAATTGATTCTTGCATTTTTTCCATTTTGATTTCAAGCTTTTGATCATCTTACTATCATTATTCTGAATTCTTTTTCAGGGAGTTTGCCTATTTCCTCTTCATTTATTTGGACTTCTGTGTTTCTAGTTTGTTCCTTTTCATTGTGGCTTTTTTTTTTTTTTAATTTATTGTATCTGAGATCTCCTTTCTCAGGCTTCAAGGTTGAATTCTTTCTTCCTTTTGGTTTCCGCCCTCTAAGGTTGGTCCAGTGGTTTGTGTAAGCTTCTTATAGGGTGAGATTTGTGCTGAGTTTTTGTTTGTTTGTTTTTCCTATGGTGGGCAAAGTTGAGTGAGGTGGTAACGCTCTCTGCTGATGATTGGGTGTGTGTTTTTATTTTGTACGCAGGGTGCTATTGGTGGTTGGGTGATGCAAGGTCTTGTATGCAAGTGGTTTCCTTTGTGTGAGTTCTCACTATCTGATACCCCTAGGGTCAGTTCTCTGTTAGTCTAGGGTCTTGGAGTCAATGCTCCCTCTCCAAAGGCTCAGGGCTTGATCTCTGGTCAGGAATGAAGATTCCACAAGTGGTTTTTTTATGGCATTAAGAGATTAAAACATATATCCAAAAACAAGAAACCACAGATGAACCCCAGACAAATGGCAGTTACAAAATCAGGCGTATGATAATTAAAATAATGTAATATACATATATACCCATAAGCAAAATCAAAACAGTCCAACAAAAATAAAGTGCAAAAGATTGACCCAGCAAACAAAGGAAACCTAAAATTATGTCTACAGGAACAAAACTAACTAAAACACAGACTGGAAAACAAAACCAAAGCAAGATGCCAATTGGGGAATAAAGAAATGAAAATAAAACTAACAAATATGTTGAGAGGAAAAGTAAGAAAGAAAAGAAAGAATAGCTATGCAAAGTTAAATAGAGGTAGATGAAGATTTATATACATTGAAGATTAATTGCAAAGGGCAAAGAACAGTAGGAAAAGCAAACAAAGGAAAAAATGTAGAAAAATATAACAGGTTTAAGAAAATTAAAAATTAAAATTATAAAGTAGTGAAAAGAAAAAAACTGGAAGAAGAAAGAGAAAAGAAGAAAAAGGAAAACTCCACAGAACTGCCAAGTCCCAATGTAGAGGCAGAGGTTTATAACAACAATAGAAAGTGTGATTGAATATACACATAGACATATACACCCATAAGCAAAATCAAAACAGTCCAACAAAAATAAAATGCAATGGATTGACCTAGCAAACAAAGGGAACCAAAAATTATGTCTACCAGAACAAAACTAACTAAAACACAAACTGGAAAACAAAACTAAAGCAAGGTGCCAATTGGGGTATAAAGCAATGAAAATAAGACTAACAAATATGTTGAGACTAAAGAAAAGAAAGAAAAGAAAGATAAAATAGATATGCAAAGTTAAACAAAGGTAGATAAAGAAGATTTATATACATTAAAGATTAACTGCAAGGGGAAAAGAACAGTAGGAAAAGCAAACAAAGGAATAAATGTAGAAAAAACAATAATAGGTTTAAAAATTTTTAAATTAAAATTTAAAAAAGGAGAAAAAAACCCCAAAACTCCCCAGAACTGCAAAAGCCCAATATAGAGGCAGAGATTTATAACAATAATGAAAAATGTGACTGAGAAAAAATAGGGGGAAAAAAAAAGAAAGCTCAAAAGCTTAGTTAGATTTCATAGTGCCAATAAAATCAACAACTACAACGGGAGGCGGCGGGGAGGAAAAAAACGAAAGAGAAAAAATAATCCAAAAGAATCTACGGGTCAAAACAAGAATAGTAGATGTTTTTCTTGAGTCACTACTGTCAGAGTCCTTTTCCTTGCTGGGAGTCACAGTCCACCTCACCTGTCTAGGATGCCCTCTAACAGTGGGCTAGTCTCTGGGCCTGCTGTGAGGGCAGCTCAGATTCTAATCTGGCCCTACTCCTGTGTGTTCTTGCCTCCAACATCCACAGCTATCAGAACTAGTGCACTTTCTTTTGTGGGAACTCTCAATGGCCTTTTATATATTCCACAGACACAGAGTCTGCCTAGTTTATAGTGTGGATTTAACAGTTGGTGGGAAGGTTTTGGGTCTTCTTCCTTAGCCACACTGCCCCTGGGTTTCAGCTGTGGTTTTATTTCCACCTCTACATGTGGCTCATCTGCTGGGGTTTGCCCCTGAGGCTGCCCTGGAGGACTTGGGTTTGCCCCTGTGAGGGTCAGGTGTGGAGGTGGTGCAGCTGCTTGGGTCACAGGGGTTCGGGCAGCACCAGGTACTCATGGGAGTTGGGAGCTAAGGCAGCAGGAAGTTTGGTGCTCTAGAAGGGTATGGCAACCAGTATTGGCCAATACGCTCCAGTATTCTTTCCTGGAGGACCCCCCATCCCTGACAGAGAAGCCTGGCAAGACCACAGTCCACAGGGTCGCATAGAGTCAGACGCTATTGAAGCGACCCTGCATGTATAAGCCCAGGACATTTTTTGCCTGCGGCAGCTCTGCCCCAGAGAGAGTTGAGTGTGAGGGTGGCACAGCTGCTTGGCTTGTGGGGACCCTGGTGGTGCCAAGTGTGCAGGGACACGGACTGCCTCCACTGCGGGAGTCATGCCCTATGAGAGACTTTTTTCGAGCCCCTTGTAGCTGGCGATCAGAAGGCCTCTTTGGCCAGTCTTTCTCCATAGCTCCACCCATTCAGGCTCTTAGAGAGCTTCCTTGCCTGGGGTCCTTCTCTGTTGTTTGGCCCATCAGAAACATAGAACCCCCTCACCTGGAGGGTCCTACTCTGTAGATTGGCATGTCAGGCACTTAAAGGGGCACCCTGAGTGGGGTACTGCTCTGTAGTTCAACGCTCAGGCATTTGATGGGCCAGCCTCTCTATTGTTCAGCTGCCAATGCTGGCGTGTAGGGGGAGAGAGGTTTTGGTGATGGCTCCACCCCCTACGCGTGACTCAGCAGTATGCCTTGCTTTCACAGCTGCCCGGCTTTCTTCCATAGGCATTTCCGACCACAATCTCCTCCCTCACCTCTCCTCCATCCAGTCTCTCTGCAGTTAACAGCAGCCGTCACCCTGGGATTGCTTCACAATCCCTAAACTGCAGCTCCCAGCCGCTGCTCCTTCTAGCAGACCTGCATGCCTGTCCAGGTTATGTATGGCTGCAGCAAGGGCTGTCTGATTCTCATTCCATTTAGGCAGCCACAGATCAGCTGTTTCCCTCTCAGCTTTAAATGTTTCTCCTCTGATTCAGGCAATTGCCCCAATGTGGGTATCAGACCCCTGATTCAGGTCCCCCACCTGCCAAGGGCAAGTCCACTCCTACTAACACTCCTATTTTTCTCGCTAGTTCTTTTGTCCTACCAAGTTTTGTGTGGGTCTATATATTCTTTTCCACTGATCAGGTACTCCTGCACTTCTGTGTCTGAAGGTTTATTCCTGATGTATCCGAGGAGAGAGATGTATTCCACGTCCACCTACTATTCTGCCATCTTGATCCTCCTCCATCTTACCCATCTTGTTTCAGCAGGGTGTAGAAGGCACTGAACCATGATATACCATATCCATTGGTATATCCGTGGGCTAGGTAAGCCGAGCCCCACACTCTTGTGGAAGAAGAAGAAAGGCTGCTTAGGTGCTTCTCCTCCCACCTTCAATCTTTCCCAGCATCAGGGTCTTTTCAAATGAGTCAATTCTTTGCATCAGGTGGCCAAACTATTGGAGTTAAAGCATCAGTCCTTCCAATGAATATTCAGGACTGATTTCCTTTAGGATGGACTGGTTGGATCTCCTTGCTGTCCAAGGGACTCTCAAGAGTCTTCTCCAACACCACAGTTCAAAAGCCATCAGTTCTCTGGTGCTCAGGTTTATAGTCCAACTCTCACATCCATACATGACTACTGGAACAACCATACCTTTGACTAGACATACCTTTGTTGGCAAAGTAATGTCTCTGTTTTTTAATATGCTGTCTAGGCTTGTCCAAGGAGCAAGTGTCTTTTAATTTCATAATTACAATCAACATCTGCAGTAATTTTGGTACCCAAGAAAATAAAGTCTGTCACTGTTTCCATTGTTTCCCCATCTGTTTGCCATGAAATGATGGAACGGATGCCATGATCTTTCTTTTCTGAATGTTGAGTTTTAAGCCAGCCTTTTCACTCTCCTCTTTCACTTTCATCAAGAGTCTCTTTAGTTCTTCTTTGCTTTCTGCCATAAGGGTGGTGTCATCTGTGTATCTGA
Source organism: Odocoileus virginianus (assembly GCF_023699985.2). Classification (NCBI taxonomy): domain Eukaryota; kingdom Metazoa; phylum Chordata; class Mammalia; order Artiodactyla; family Cervidae; genus Odocoileus; species Odocoileus virginianus. The sequence goes on along the minus strand of NC_069691.1, from coordinate 19,615,635 downwards.
GGTTATTGATATTTTTCCTGGCAATCTTGATTTCAGCTTGGGCTTCATCCAGCCCGGCATTTCTCATGATGTACTCTGCATATAAGTTAAATAAGCAAGGTGACAACATACAGCCTTGATGTACTGCTTTCCCAATTTGGAACAAGTCCGTTGTTCTTTGTCTGGTTTTAACTGTTGCTTCTTGACCTACATACAGTTTTCTCAGTAGGAAGGTAAGGTGGTCTAGTATTCTCATCTCTTGAAGAATTTTCCACACTTTGTTGTGACCACACAGTTAAAGGCTTCAGTGTAGTCAAAGAAGTAGAGATACATGTATTTCTGGAACTCTCTTGCTTTTTCTATGATCCAACGGATGTTGGCAATTTGATCTCTGTTTCCTCTGCCTTTTCTACATTCAGCTTGAACATCTTGAAGTTCTCAGTTCACACACTGTTGAAGCCTCTTCCACTCTTCTCTAGCAGCATATTGGGTACCCACGGACCTGGGGAGTTCATTTTTCATTGTTCAGAGATCATCTTTTCAGTTCATCTTTCATCATATCTTTTTGCCTTTTCATGGGGTTCTCAAGACAAGAATACTGAAGTGGTTTGCTCTTCCCTTCTCCAGTAGACCATGTTTTGTCAGAACTCTCCACTATGACCTGTCCATCTTGGGTGGCCCTACACGGCATGGATCATAGTTTCATTGAGTTAGACAAGGCTGTAGTCCATGTGATCAGTTTGATTAGAGAATTTTGGGCATTATTTTGCTAGCAAGTGAGATGAGTGCAATTGTGCAGTAGTTTGAATAATCTTTGGCATTGCCTTTCTTTGGGATTGAAATGAAAACTCACCTTTTTCAGTCCTATGTCCACTGATGAGTTTTCCAAATTTTCTGGCATACTGAGTGTAGCACTGTAACAGCATCACCTTTTAGGATTTGAAATAGCTCAACTGGAATTCCATCACTTTCTCTGGCTTTGTTGGTAGTGACGCCTCCTAAGGCCCACTTGACTTCACATTCCACGATGTCTGGCTATAGGTCAATGATCACACCATCATGGTTACCTGGGTCATTCAGATCTTTTTTGTACAGTTCTTCTGTGTAGTCTTACCACCTCTTCTTAATATCTTCTGCTTCTGTTAGGTCCATACTATTTCTGTCCTTTATTGTGCCTATCTTTGCATGAAATATTCCCTTGGTATCTCTAATATTCTTGAAGAGATCTCTAGTCTTTCCCATTCTATTGTTTTCCTCTATTTCTTTGCGCTGATCACTCCTTGCTATTCTTTGGAACTCTGAATTCAGATGGGTATATCATTCCTTGTCTTCTTTGCCTTTAGCTTCTCTTCTTTTCTCAGCTATTTGTAAGGCCTCCTCAGACAACCATTTTGCCTTTTTGCATTTCTTTTTCTTGGGGATGGTCTTGATCACTGCCTCCTGTACAATGTCACAGACCTCTGTCCATAGCTCTTTGGGTACTCTATCTATTAGATCTAATCCCTTGAATCTATTTCTCACTTCCACTGTATAATCATAAGGGATATGATTTAGGTTATACCTGAATGGCCTAATGGTTTTCCCTACTTTCTTCAATTTAAATCTGAATTTTGCAAACAGGAGTTCATGATCTGAGCCACAGTCAGCTCCTGGTCTTGTTTTTGATGACTGTATAGAGCTTCTTCATCTTTGGCTGCAAGGAATATAATCAATCTGATTTTGGTATTGACCATCTGGTGATGTCCATGTGTAGAGTCTTCTGTTTTGTTGTTGGAAGAGGGTGTTTGCTATGACCAGTGCATTCTCTTGGCAAAACTCTCTTAGCCTTTGCCCTGCTTCATTTGGTATTCCAACATGAAGGCCAAACTTGCTGTTTGGCCAAATCCAAGGCCAAACTTGCTATTACTCCAGATGTCTCCTGACTTCCTACTTTTTCATTGCAGTCCCCTGTGATGAAAAGGACATCTTTTTTTGGTGTGTAGTTCTAGAAGGTCTTGTAGGTCATCATAGAACCATTCAACTTCAGCTTCTTCAGCATTAGTGGTTGGGGCTTAGACTTGGATTACTGTGACATTGAATGGTTTGCTTTGGAAATAAACTGAGACCATTTTGTCGTTTTGGGGATTGCACCCAAGTGCTGCATTTTGGACTCTTTATTGACCAAGAGGGCTACTCCATTTCTTCTAAGGGATTCTTGGCCACAGTAGTAGATATTATGGTCATCTGAATTAAACTCACCCATTCCAGTCCATTTTAGTTCACTGATTCCTAAAATGTTGATGTTCACTCTTGCCATCTCCTATTTGACCACTTTCAATTTACCTTGATTCAAGGGCCTAACATTCCAGATTCCTATGCAACACTGTTCTTTACAATATTGGACTTTACACTTCCATCACTGGTCATATCCACAATTAGGTGCTGTTTTCACTTTGACTCTTTCTGGAGTTATTTCTCCACTCTTCTCCAGTAGCATATTGGGCACCTACCAGCCCAGGGAGTTCATCTTTCAGTGTCATAGCTTTTTGCCTTTTCATACTGTCCTTGAGTTTCTCAAGGCAAGAATACTGAGCTGGTTTGCCATTTCCTTCTCCAGTGGACCACATTTTGTCAGAACTCTCCACTATGACCAGTCTGTCTTGGGTGGCCCTACACGGCATGGCTCATAGTTTCATTGAGTTAGACAAGACTATGGTCCATGTGATCAGTTTGATTAGTTTTCTGTGATTGTGGTTTTCACTCTGTCCACCCTCTGATGGATAAGCATAAGAGGCTTATGGAAGCTTTCTGATGGGAGAGACTGACTGTGGGGGAGACTGGGTCTTATTCTGATGGGCATGGTCATGCTCAGTAAATCTTTAATCCAATTTTCTGTTGATGGGTGGAGCTATGTTCCCTCCCTGGGTTTGACCTGAGACCAAACTATGGTAGGGGTAGTGAAGATAATGGCAACCTCCTTCAAAAGGACTTTTGCACGCACTGTTGTATTCAGTGCCCCTGACCCTGCAGCAGGCCACTGTTGACCCACACCTCTGCTGAAGACTCCTGAACACTCACAGGCAAGTCTGGCTCAGTCTCTTGTGGGGTCAATGCTTCTTTTTCCTGGGTCCTGGTGAACACAAGGTTTTGTTTGTGCCCTTCAAGAGTCTGCTTCCCCAGTCCTGTTTAACTATGGTAATCAAATCCCACTGGCCTCCAAAGTCAAATTCCCTGGGGATTCTCAGTCCCTTTCCCAGATCTCCAGGTTGGGAAATCTGTTGTGGGTCCTAGAATTATCTTAACAGAGTGGGAATTTATTTGGTATAATTGTTCTGCAGGTTGTGGTCATCTTCTCAGCAGCTCTATAGTGGGGTTAAAGGTGACCTCCTCCAAGAGGGCTTATGCCACATGCTGTGTGACTCAGGTCTGCTGCACCCAGAGTCCCTGCTCCTGCAGCAGGCCACTGCTGACTCATGTCTCTGCAGGAGATACTCAAACACTCAAAGACAGGTCTGGCTCACTCTCTGTGGGGTCTCTAGGTCCTGGTGTGCACAAGGTTTTGTTTGAGTGCTCTGAGCATCTCTGGTGGGTACAAGGTTTGATTCTAAATGAGATTTTGCCCCTCCTACCATCTTGCTGGGACATCTCCTTAAGAAAATTATATATTATCTTATTCTGAGAGAAATAAGAGGACATTTCACATCGATGAAACAATGGGATGCTATTTAAAAATCACTTGAAACAAGAAAAAACAAATAGGAAATCAAACTTTGATAACAGGAAGAAAACACAGTACCCCACTGTTCACAGTTTAAGGTAGCCAAGACATGGAAGCAACCCAAGTGTTCATGAACAGATGAATGGATAAAGAAAAGGGTATGTGTGTACACACACAATGGAAGTTACTCAACCACAATAAAAGAATGAAATATTGCCATTTGCAGCAATGTGGATGAACCTAGAGAAGAATATTATGTTTAGTGAAATAAGTCAGACAGATAAAGACAAATACTGTATGATATCACTTAAGTGTAGAATCTAAAATACAATGCAAATGAATGTATATATAAAAAAGAAACAGACTCACAGACCTAGGGAAAAACCTAGCGGTTACTAAAGAGGGGAAGGACAAATTCAGGGAACGAGAATAACAAACTACTGTGTATAAAATAGGTAAGCAACAAGAATATATTGTATAGCATGAGGAACTATAACCATTATCCTATAATAACATAATGGAGGTACGACCAATAAAAATACTCGACCAACAAGCTATACATCTGACTAATATACCATAAATCAGCTGAACTTCAATTAAAATAAACAGACCTTACTATGACTAAAGAAAATGTATTACTATGTTCAGAAAAAAAAATTCAGTAAAATAATTGGAAGATGAAGTTAAAAAAAAAAAAAACTCAGAAAGTGGAACAAATGATCAAAGAGATGGATAATGACAGAGAGGATGTAAAAATTGAGAAGCAGTTCAGAAGATAAGAATCTACCCAATAGAAATTTCAGAAAAAGAGAAGGGAGACCATGAAGAGTAGAAAATGATTAAAGAAATAAAACAAGGTCATGAATCTCAATTTTTAAAGGGTCCATCATGCATTATAACATTAAAATTTTTAAATTTTATTGAATTAAAGTCACAAATTAATAACAACAAACATATCAAGATACAGTATCATTGACACCAGGAACAGAGAGAGGACTCTAAAAACTTCTGGAGGCAAGGGGAAGAAAAAAGTCACACATGAAAACATCAAGAATCAGAAATGGGATCTAATTCCAGGCCCACTGAAAGCTAGAAACAAGTGGAAAATGCCTTCAGAATTCTGAGGGACAATTACTTCCAGCCAAAAACTCTTATCTCCTGCCAAAGTATCCATCAAATCATCTGTGAGGGTAGAATAAAGATGTGTTCAAACATGCAAGGTCACAGTGGGATCAGGTCAGGAATGCACAAAGAGGATAAGACAAAGTTAATAACCAGCTGGTATCTAGGGCTCCTCACTTGGACCTAAAAATTGGGTATGTGGCTGCACTGGATGCCCTGAGCTCTAGAGAGCTCTATTCCTTTTCTCATTATGCTTCTTTCCCTAAAAGTCCCCGTGCATGCTCAACGTGTCTGACTCTTTGTGACCCCATGGACTGCAGCCCACCAGGCTCCTCTGTCCGTGGGACTTCCCAGGCAAGAATACTAGAGTGGGTTGTCATTTCTTACTCCGGGGGATCTTCCCGACCCGGGGATCAAACTGGCAACTCCTGCGTCTCCTGCATTGGCAGGTGGATTCTTTATTACTGGGAAGCCCAAAAGTTTATTTATTACCTGGGAAGCCCCAAAATTCCCACCCCACGTTATCATTCCCTGCTGAACATGGGAATAAATATCCCTTGCCTCATGAAAGCATTGCAATTGAGAGAGAATTGACTCTCTGGTAGGCCCCTCGCCTAACAGAAAATTCATCATGCTTTATCCCACTTATCCTTTATCCCTTTTTAATTTTATTAAATTAAAGCCACATATTAACAACAAAATATATCAAGGTACATTATCTTTGATACCAGGGACAAAGTGAGGATTCTAAAATCTTCTGGTGCCAATAGGGGAGAAGAAAAGGATAACACATAGAAATATCAAGAATCAGAAGTAGCATCTAAATCCAGCCTCACTTAACCCACTTTATTTCATTTAGATGTCAGTTCTTTTGTTGTGTGTGTGTTTGGTCGCTAAGCTGTGTCCAACTCTTTGCGACACCATGGACTGCAGTACTCCTGGCTTCCCTGTCCTTCACTATTTCCCAAGTTTGCCCAAATTCATGCCCACTGAGTCTGTGATGCCATCCAACCATCTCATCTTCTGCCACACTTTCTCCTTTTGCCTTCAACTTTTCCCAGCATCAGGGTCTTTTCCAACAAGTTGACTCTTTGCATCAGGTGGCCAAAGTATTGGAGCTTCAGCATTAGTCCTTCCAATGAATATTCAGGGTTGATTTCCTTTAGGATTGATTGGTTTGATCTCCTTGCTGTTCAAGGGACTCTCAAGAGTCTTCTCCAGCACCACAGTTTGAAAGCATCAATTATTTGGCACTCAGCCTTCTTTCTGGTCCAACTCTCAGATCCATATATGACTACTGGGAAAATCATAGTTTTGACTATACAGACTGTTTTTGGTAAAGTGATATCTGCTTTTTAATATGCTGTCTAGGTTTGCCATAGCTTTTCTTCAAGGAGCAAACGTCTTTTAATTTCATGGCTGCAGTCACTGTCCACAGTGATTCTGGAGCCCAAGAAAATAAAATCTGTTATTGTTTCCACTTTCTCCCCATCTATTTGCCATGAAGTGATGGGACCAGATGCCATGACCTTTGTTTTTTGAATGCTGAGTTTTAAGCCAGCTTTTTCATTCACCTCTTTCACCTTCATCAAGGGGTTTTTAGTTCCTCTTCACTTTCTGCCATTAGGGCGGTATCATCTGAATATCTGAAGTTGTTGATATTTCTTCCAGTATTCTTGATCCCAGCTTGTGATTCATCCAGCTTGGAATTTTGCAAGATGTACTCTGCATATAAGTAAAGTAAGCAGGATGACAATATACAGCCTTGTTGTACTCTTTTCCCAATTTTGAACCAGTCCATTGTTCCATGTAAGGTTCTAACTTGCTTCTTGACCCAAATACCAGGTTTCTTAGGAGACAGGTAAAGTTGTTTGATATTTCCATCTCTTTAAGAATTTTCCACAGTTTGTTGTGATCCACACAGTCAAAGGCTTTAGTGTAGTCCATGAAGCAGAAGTTTTCTGCAATTTCCTTGCTTTCTGTACGATCCACCAATTGTTGTCTATTTGATCTCTGGTTCCTCTGCCTTTTCCAGATCTAGCTTGTACATCTGGAAGTTATTGGTTCATGTACTGCTGAAGCCTAGTCTGAAGGATTTTGAGCATTACCTTGCTACGATGCAAAATAAATGCAACTGTATGGTAATTTGAAGAATCTTTGGCACTGCCCTTCTTTGGGATTGGAATGAAAACTGACATTTTCCAGTCCTGTGGCCACTGCTGGATTTTCCAAATTTGCTGGCATAGTGAATGTAGCACTTTAACAGCATCATCTTTTAGAATTTGAAATAGCTCAGCTGGAATCCCATCACCTCCACTAGCTTTGTTTGTAGTGATGCTTCCTAAGGCCCACTTGACTTCACACTCCAGGATATCTGGCTACTGGTGAGTTTTTAGGGTATATTAATTTCAGTTTCTCTGGCACCAAGTAGAGATTCATAGTGAATTCATTTAGCTTTCAGCTTGCACTACTCTCAGCTTTGTCCTGTTCATTCTCCAGTTGGGAAGTGCTACTCAGTAACAAGCTGAATGCCCTTCAGGAAAAAAATAACCATTACCCAGCTAGTAGCCACAGGAAAGGAAGGCACTTCATATTGAATTGGGTATTCAGGAAAAAAAACAAAGACAATTTTATGCCAAATATCGTCCATGGAGCAAAAGGCTTATATTTTCCACTCATTCTTTCAATAAATATTTACTGATACTATGTCCTATACTTTACTACAATGTATATGGAATATTAGATAATGGATTCTGCCACTTACTGCCTTTAATTTTAGTTGAGAAATATCTGCTTATTAAATCAATAATAGAAGAGCTATAACATAAGAGATGTCACAATGCAGGATAAAAGTAACAAAGTATCAAGATATCAAGTATCAAAGTAGAATTCCAAACAGCAATTCCAGAATGGGGAGAGCCCTGTGGGCTATGAACCTCAGAGAAGGCTCCACAGAGGAGGTATGATTTCAGCTGATCTTGGATGGCTAAGAATCAGATTAGTACCAAGTAGCACTTTCCAGCCAAGGAGCAAACAGGACAAAGGTGAGAGCAGTGCAGAGTGGACGGAGCCCTGTGATGGCGCCAAGGAACACGGGTGGTGATCCTGGATCAGTGGAGACACATGGCTACAGGCCGGATGCTTGTGCTCTCTCAAAATTCATGTGTTGAAAACTTAATGCCCAAAGTAGTGGTATTAGAAGGCAGGGTTTTTTAGAGGTAATTAGGTCATGAGGGTGGAGCCCTCATGAATGAACTCATGCACTTTTAGAAGAGACCACAGAGCTGTCCTTTGCCCTTTCTGCTGTCTGAGGAAGAAGAGAAAAGACACCAGTCTACAAACTGGGAAACCCTTGCCAAATACAAAGTCTGCTGGTGCCATGATCCTGGACTTTCCAGCCTCTAGAACTGTGACAAATAAATTCTTATGCTTTATAAGCTACCCAGTTTGTGGTCTTTTGTTACACCAGCCCAAGGTGACTAAGACACATATATTGGAGACACCAAGAATGCCACACCAACAGTGCTGGGTTTTACAATGGGAGCCATATGTGAGGCCTTCTCCAATCTTAAATTCCTCCGTATTTATAACCACACAGAATCAGCAACTCCTTCCTCAATATTCCCACAAGTTCCTGCGCACGTTTTTCATAGCGTAACTGTCACAGTGAATGGTGATGGTTTGTTGTAGCTGGCTTCTGCACAAGACTGGGAGATCTTGACAGATGAGGCTGTCGTTTTTACCACTGCTTAGCACAGTGCCATGAACTTAGTGGAGGAAGTCCAGGGTACACTTATTGAAGGAAGAGAATGAGGGGAAGGTGAAGGTCAAGGTAAACTCAGTGCCCGGGGATGGGATGTCCTTTCTGTACCATCTTTTCTGCCACCACCTCCCACAGTCCCTGAGACCCCTCCTTATACACTAGTGCTACGAAAACTCTAGCCCTGGAGGGAAACACCGATGCTTAGTGCTTCTAACCCATTCAACATGTCAGCGCAGTTAAAACCAAAAGGAACTTTAAAAGTCTCTGTGCCTTGTGCTCTTCTTCATAGACGGTACTGCTGCTGCGAAGGTACTTCAATCGTGTCCGACTCTATGTGACCCCACAGACGGCAGCCCACCAGGCTCCGCCATCCCTGGGATTCTCCAGGCAAGAACAATGGAGTGGGCTGCCATTTCCTTCTCCAAGAAGGTACTACTTCTGATAAAAATTGCTTTGTCTTGCCACATTCCTCAGTGAGATCAGCTTTTCAATTCCTAAAGAACAGCTTAAGAAAGCAAATGTATCTCCTCTCCACCCACTTCCTGACCCAGAAGAGAGGGATCCCCTCTCTACACAAATATATATGATTTCTCAGGAGATCAGGCTTCAGATTTATTAGTAACTCTGGCTTGGAGAATTCTACTGCTAATTTAACATTTGTCAATTTCAGATCCCTCACTAAGGCCATATAGCATTAAGAGCCAAGTACTGCCTGCTCTTTTCAAAGCAGTGTTTTCTGCTCTGTTCGAGCTCCACCTATTTCTGGGAAGTGACAGGAGCTACGTAAAAATGAATGTCCTGTGGAGAGGGTTGACCAGATGAGTTCTCTGCATCTCTAATGCTTATAATTGTCACTTGGTGGATCTGATCTACATGCAGTTTCATTCCTAGAAGTTGTATCAGGAAAGTCTTTTAAAACTCCCTTAAAGATTACTATACTACCTTGTTTCCCCCAAGTAACACTTAACAGCTTTGTGAGTTCCCTTCTGAAATGGCATCAGAGTCAAGTGTAATTAACATGGAGGCACTGCCTTTTGTTTTTCCCCTGCCTCCACCTTCAAACCTCTCTTCCCTCCTTCCTCTTATGAATCAGCATACAGTGGGCAAACCAGTTCAGCCTTTCTATTCCTTTTATCTCATGCTCAAGCTATGAAGGTCTTGTAAGCATAATCTTTTTCTAAGTAAGTATAAGAGCTCTCTGGGTTCATTCTTTCAATAATTTCCTGAGCAGTCACTTTTGGTCAAAAAATGGCTTTTCTTAGGAAGACGCAATAGAAGAGGATATGGATTTTGCCCTTGAGCAGCCCATGAGGGAAGGCAGACATACACGGAGAATTAAAATTCAGTGTGCTAAGTCTACACAGAAGTGTGTACACTGTGCTGGGGAAACCTAGGTGCCAAATACCAGTCACCTCTCGGGATGCTCTTTCCAGGGGAAATAACATTTAATGTGGGTCTTGGGGTGGAGGACTACTGGGAAGGAATGGATCTTGCAGGCAAACAGTTCATGCATTTGTATAAAGATATCAAAGTCCCCACTTAGGGTTATATCTGCAGAAAGTTTAATGGTGATCAGCTAATGGAAAGATGATGTTACTCACTGAAATGCCCAACTAGGGATGAAATTTCCTTCTCTTGGCTTTTCTGTTTCTCAGTCACCCAGCTCCTCTCAGAACAAAGGACTTAATGCCCTGATTCTGTTATGAAATTCACATTGATAAGTCTGTGTTTGTAAGGTGTTCATGCAGTTTTCCCAGGAAAATATCAGTGTATGCTAGATGTCTTGTTTTAATTGGTAACAATACCCTCTTTGATTCTCAAACATCTCTGTGTTTGGACAATAAATAATGTGGCTACTGCACCTATTGAGAAAAAAATCCGTAAAATATTTATCTGACCAAGAGAATATGATTTTCTCTTGGTAGATCCATCTAACTTCATAGAACAAAAATGACCTCATACCCTCTAGGAATGAAGCACTTTCTCTGAGCTAGGTTACTTGTAGGGAATGAAGTGAACTTGGTGAACGCCAAAGTCACTCCCAAGCACACAATTCTGTGACCAGAGAGGTTTCTTCCCCAATTATTTTGAACTGAAAAACAAACAAAAAATCCTTGCTTCTTCTCCTACCTAGTATCATTTCTAACAGGCCAATAGACTACCTAGATATAACAGCAAATTTTTTCCTCCTGGGAAAAAATTCTTTTGTATCCTTTTCCCAATGGGCTTTGTATGAAACAAAATGATTTCTAGTTGTCACTAAGTCAAATTTAGTTCTCCTTGCCTCCAGCTAGGGCGAAAAAAAAATGGATGGACTATATTAAGGATATAAGATGAAGTCTCACAAAAAACTGGAGAATGTCCATCCTTGCAGTGTTACCATAGGAGTTAGAGAGCTCTGATTTTAAAATTTGACTCAACAATTCACAAACACTTACTGTGCCAGGATATGGGAAGTTCAATGAAAAATAATCTTGCCCTTATTTTTTAATCAATCAGGAAAGACTAAGTTTTACTGCTGTAACAAACAACTTTAAAATCTCAGACAATAAAAGTTTACTTCTCACTCAGACTCCGTGTCAATTGTCAGTTAAAAACTCTACTTTGCATAAATCTCATTTTGGTACCTATGCTAAGGAAGCAACACTATCTGGGACATTGCCAGTTTCTATGGGAGAAGGAAAATAGAATTTGGTGAAGCTCACATTAGTTCTTAAAGTTTCCACCAGGAAGTGACACTGTCTCACATTTCATTGGCCAAAGCAAGTCATATCACTACATCTAAAATTTAAAAGGGAGGAGAATGGCAATGCTACCATATGCTTCAAAGAAAAAAGAGGTGAAATAACTGTCAACATATTCAATGACTATGACAACCATCATAGAGGTTACATTTTAAAATGGAAGGTAGTCAAAGAACTCCATCACACCGAGCTAAGTTCACTAAGAGCCTCAGACAGAAATCTTCCTAAGCCCAGCATTTTATGAATATGCAGTCACAAAATATAATTCTCTTTGTTGGAAACTCTTATGATAAAATGCTCTGATATTTAAGGAACTAGCAGCAGGTAAGGACTATAGGAATTTCAAATGAATATACATGCATTATATAGAGTCAATGTTCAGTTCACTCACTCAGTCTTGTCTGACTCTTTGCGACCCCATGGACTGCAGCATGCCAGGCCTCCCTGTCCATTGCCAACTCCCAGAGTTTACTCAAACTCATGCCCATTGAGTTGATAATGCCATCCAACCATCTCATCCTCTGTTGTCCCTTTCTCCTCCCACCTTCAATCTTTTCTAGCATCAGGGTCTTTTCAAACGAGTCAGCTCTTCACATCAGGTGGCCAAAGTATTAGAGTTTCAGCTTCAACATCATTCCTTCCAATGAGTATTCACGGTTGATTTCCCTTAGGATGGACTGGTTGGATCTCCTTGCAGTCCAAGGGACTCTCAAGAGTCTTCTCTAACACCACAGTTCAAAAACATCAATTCTTCTGCTCTCAGCTTTGCTTATAGTCCAACTCTCACATCCATACATGACTACTGGAAAAACCATAGCTTTGACTAGACAGACCTTTGTTGGCAAAGTAATGTCTCTGTTTTTTAATATGCTGTCTAGGTTGGTCATAACTTTTCTTCCAAGGAGTAAGCGTCTTTTAATTTCATGGTGGCAGTCACCATCTGTAGTGATTTTGGAGCCCAAAATAATAAAGTCTGCCACTCTTTCCACTGTTTCCCTATCAATTTTCCATGAGGTGATGGGACTAGATATAATATCTTAATATCTTCTGCTTCTGTTAGGTCCATACCATTTCACTTAGAAGAAATGGAGTAGCCATCATAATCAACAAAAGAGTCCAAAATGCAGTACTTGGATGCAATAACAGAATGATCTCTGAGGCAAACCATTCACTATCATGGCAATCCAAGTCTATGTGCCAACCAGTAATGCTGAAGAAACTGAAGTTGAATGGTTCTATGAAGATCTACAAGACCTTCTAAAACTAACACCCAAAAAAGATGTCCTTTTCATTGTAGGAGACTGGAATGCAAAAGTAGGAAGTCAAGAAACACCTAAAGTCATAGGCAAATTTGGCCTTGGGGTACAGAGTGAAGCAGGGCAAAGGCTAATAGAGATTTGACAAGAGAACACACTGTTCATAACAAACAGCATCTTCCAACAACACAAGAGAAGACTCTACACATGGACATCACCAGATGGTCAACACCAAATCAGACTGATTATATTCTTTGCAGCCAAAGATGAAGAAACTCTATACAGTCAGCAAAAACAAGATCAGGAGCTGACTGTGGCTCAGACCATGAACTCCTTATTTCCAAATTCAGACTTAAATTGAAGAAAGTAGGGAAAACCCCTAGGCCATTCAGGTGTAACTTAAATAAAATCCCTTATGATTATACAGTGGAAGTGAGAAATAGATTTAGGAACTAGATCTGATAGCATGCCTGATGAACAATGGATGGAGGTTAGTGACACTGTACAGGAGACAGTGATCAAGACCATCCCCAAGAAAAAGAAATGCAAAAAAGTAAAATGGTTGTCTGAGGAGGTCTTACAAATAGCTGTGAAAAAGAGAGAAATGAAAAGCAAAGGAGAAAAGGAAAGACATACCCATTTGAATGCAGCATTCCAAAGAATAGCAAAGAGAGATAAGAAAGCCTTCCTCAGTGATCAGTGCAAAGAAATAGAGGAAAGCAATAGAATGGGAAAGACTAGAGATCTCTTCAAGAAAACTAGTTACCAAAGGAGCATTTCATGCAAAGATGGGTTCAATAAAGAGTCAACATTAGCACTGAAAGTAGAAGGATTTCAAATATGTAAGGGACTTCAGAAACTTTCTAGACTCCTTGTTTTATTGGCATGGGAATCTTACAGTTTCCGCATTATTGTGAACTAAATGTGAATTTCTCCATTCTCCTTCCTGACACAAATATGAACAAATTCATGATGAAAATTCTTTAATGAATGTAACTGAGCTTGATAAAAAGGATGAGAAACATTTAGATTCCAAAAAGTAGAATATATATATAATCAAAATGATGAGCATAGAAACTAATGCTGGGATATGGAAGGTAACATTAAACTGCAATGTGGATCCTGTTGGAAAGAGCCTGGAGTTTTGGATATCAATAATCCAAAACCAGATTTATATGTCAATAATTGCACTAAATGTAAGTGGACAAAACATGCCAATTATAAAAGACTACAATTATCAGATTCGATTTTTAAAAATCTTTAACTTGATTATCTACTGCACAATGAACATTAAGACAGACTTTGAAAGTAAAGGAATAGAAGAATATATACATGCAAACACCAGTGAAAATAAGTTCAAAGTAGCATTACTACTATCAGAAAAAATATACTCTAAAGCAAGAAATATCATTAAAGAAAGAGACAGGTATTCTATAATTATAAAGAGGTAAGTTAATCCTTTATAAAATGTAAATGTTTGTTAACTTATAAACATAACTTCAAATATATTTAAAAACAAAAAGTAACAGAATTAACCCCATAGCCTGTGTTGCTACACATCAAAAAAAAAAAAAAAAAAAAGAAAAGAAAAAGAAAATAACAAATGTTGACAAATTAGGATACTTATGTACTGTTGATGGGAATGTAAACCATGCATCTACTATGGAAAACAGTGTGTTTTCCGTAACAGTGTGTTTCCTATTAAAAAATAGGAAACAAAGAATATGATCTAGCTATTCCACTTCTGGGTATATACTCAAAAGTACTGAAAACAGTATCTAGAGGAGATATTTATACACCCACATTCACTGCAGAACTATTCACATTAGTTGAAAAAGAGAAGCATCTCAAATGTCCATCAAGAGATGAATGGATAAACACAATGTGGTATGTACATATGATGGAAAAATACCCATGCCACAACACAGATGAAACCTGAAAACATTATGCTTAGTGAAATATGTCAGTCACAAAAAGACAAATATTGTGTAACTTCACTTACATCAGGTATTTAGAGCAGTCAAACCCATCGAGACAAAAAGTAGAATGGTGGTTGCCAGAGGATGAGGGTAGGGGGAAATTGAAAATTACTTGCTAATGGGTACAAAGTTTCCATTTTGCAAGATGAGAAGAATTCTAGACATTCATTGCCCATAAATGTGAATGCTTGGAGTTGTGAACCTTCAGTTCCAAGACGGTGGAGTAGAAGGACAGGTGCTCACCTTCTGCTCCAAGAACACCAAAATTGCAACTAACTACTGAACAACCATTGACAGGAGAATATTGGAACCCACTAAAAAAATACACCCCACAACCAAGGGCAAAGGAGAAGCCCCAACGAGATGATAAGAAGGGCACAATCGCATTTAAAATCAAACCTCATACCCACCAGAGATGCTTGGAGGTCACAAACAAAACCTTGTACACAACAGGACCGAGGGAAAGGTACAGTGACCCTCACCGGAGACTGAACCAGACCTGCCTTTGAGTGTTTGAGGGTCTTCAGCAGAGGCATGAGTCAGCAGTGGCCTGCCACGTGGTTCTGGCAACAGCAGTCCTGGAAGTCACAGTGTGTGGCATAAGTTCTTTTGGAGAAAGTTGCCATTAGCTGCCCTATAGAGCT
The DNA here is from genome assembly GCF_023699985.2 of Odocoileus virginianus. Lineage (NCBI taxonomy): Eukaryota > Metazoa > Chordata > Mammalia > Artiodactyla > Cervidae > Odocoileus > Odocoileus virginianus. The sequence continues at coordinate 19,600,451 of NC_069691.1, read as the reverse complement.
GCCTGCCAGGTGACTCACAAACTAGAGAACAATTATACCAAAAAAGTTCTCACACTGCTGTGAAAGTTCTAGGCCCAACAGACTTCCCAACCTGGGGATCTAGCAAATGTACTGAGTATCCCCAGGGAACCTGACTTTGAAGGACAGCAGTATTTGATTACAGAACTTCCACAGGACTGGGGAAACAGACTCCTGGAGGGCACAAACAAAACCTTGTGTGCACCAGGACCAAGGAAAAAGGAGCAGTGACCCCACAAGAGACTGAGCCAGACTTGCCTGTGTGTGTCTGGGAGTCTCTGGCAGAGGCAGGGGTTGACAGGGTCCTGCCATAGGGTCAGGGGCACTGACTACAGTGGTCCTGAGAGGCCCAGGCTAATGGCATAAGTCCTTTTGAAGGAGGTCACCATTACTGCCATTGCACTTACCATAGTCTGGTCCCAGGCCAAACTACAGAGAAGAAACAGAGCCTCACCCATCAGCAGAAAATTGGATTAAAGACTGAGCAATCCAAAAAAGGGCAATGCCAAAAAATGTTCAAACTACCACACAGTTGCACTCATTTCTCATGCTAGCAAAGTAATGCTCAAAATTCTTCAAGCTAGGCTTCAACAGTACATGAACTGAGAACTTCCAGATACACAAGCTGGATTTAGAAAAGGCAGGGGAATCAGAGATCAAATTGCCAACATCTGTTGGATCATAGAAAAAGCAAGAGAATTCTAGAAAAGCATCTACTTCTGGTTTATTGACTACACTAAAGTCTTTGACTGTGTGGATCACAACAAACTGTGGAAAACTCTTAAAGAGATGGAAGTACCAGACTACCTTACCTGCTTCCTGACAAATCTGTATGCAGGTCAAGAAGCAACAGTTAGTACTTCATGGCAAATAGATGAAATAAATGGGGAAACAATAGAAACAATGACAGACTTTATTTTCTTGGGTTTCAAAATCACTGCAGATGGTGACTGCAGTCATGGAATTAAAAGACCCTTCTCCTTGGAAGAAAAATGATGACAAACCTAGACAGTGTATTAAAAAGCAGAGACATTACTACGCCCACAAATGTCTGTATAGTCAAAGCTATGGTTTTTGCAGTAGTCATGCATGGATGTGAGAGTTGGACCATAAAGAAGGTTGAACACCAAAAAATTGATGCTTTCAAGCTGAAATGTTGGAGAAGACTCTTTAGAGTCTCTTGGACTGCAAGGAGATCAAACCAGTCAATCCTAAAAGAAATTAATCCTGAATATTCATTAGAAGGACTGAAGCTGAAGCTCCAATACTTTGGTTCACCAGATGCAAAGAGTTGACTAATTAGAAAAGACCCTGATGCTGGAAAAGATGGAAGGCAGGAGGAGAAGGGAATGACAGAGGATGAGATGGTTGGGTGGCATCATAGATTCAATGGACATGAGTTTGAGCAAGCTCTGGGAGATGGTGAAGGACAGAGAGGCCTGGCAAGCTGCAGTCCATGGGGTTGCAGAGTCGGACATGACTGAGAGACTTAACAACAAGAATGGCCTTGCCCACCAGAGCAAGACCCAGTTTTCCCCACAGGCAGTCGCTTCCATCAAGAAGCTTGCACAAACCTCTTATCCTTACCCATCAGAGGGCAGACAGAATGAAAATCACAAACACAGAAAACTAATCAAACTGATCACACAGACTAAAACCTTGCCTACTTAATGAAACTATGAGCCATGCGTGGAGAGCCAAAGATGGATGGGTCATGGTGGAGAGTTATGACAAAACATGGTCCACTGGAGAAGGGAATGGCAAACCACTTCAGCATTCTTGCCTTGAGAACCCCATGAACAGTATGAAAGGGCAAAAAGATATGACACTGAAAGATGAATTTCCTACACAGGTCAGTAAGTGTCTAATATGGTACTAGAGAAGAATGGAGAAATAGCTCCAGAAGGAATGAAGAGGCTAAGCCAAAGCAGAAACTATACCTGGTGGACGGGTCTAGTGGTGAAAGTAAAGTCAGATGCTGTAAACAACAATACTGCATAGGAACCTGGAATGTTAGGTCCATGAATCAGGTTATATTAGAAGTGGTCAAATGGAAGATAGCAAGGCTGAACATTGACACTTTAGGAATCAGTGAACTAAAATGGATGGGAATGGGTGAATTTAATTCAGATGACTATTATATCTACTGCTGAGGGCAAGAATCCCTTACAAGACCTGGAGTAGTCCTCATAGTCAACAAGAGAGTCCAAAAGACAGTACTTGGGTGTGATCTCAAAAACGATAGAATGATCTCAGTTTGTTTCCAAGGCAAACCATTCAATATCACAGTAATCCAAGTCTATGCCCCAACCACTAATGCTGAAGAAGCTGAAGTTGAATGGTTCTATAAAGACCTACAAGACCTTCTAGAACTAAGACCAAAAAAAGATGTCCTTTTCATCATAGGGAACTGGAATGCCTAGGTAGGAGGTCAAGAGTTACCTGGAGTAACGGGCAAGTTTGACCTTGGAGTACAAAATGAAGCAGGGTAAACACTAACAGAGTTTTGCCAAGAGAATGGGCTGGTCATACCAGACACCTTCTTCCAACAACACAAGAGAAGACTCTACACATGGACATAAGTCAATAACTTGTGTCCAGATAGTCAATAAGGAAATCACATTGACTATATTCCTTATAGTCAAAGATGGAGCAGCTCTATAAAGTCAGCAAAAACAAGACGTGGAGCTGACTGTGGCTCAGATCATGAACTTCTTTTGCAAAATTCAGACCTAAATTGATGAAAGTAGGGAAAACCACTAGGCCACTCAGGTAGGACCTAAATCAAATCCCTTATGATTATACAGTGGAAGTGACAAATAGTTTCAAGGGATTAGATCTGATAGAGTGCCTGAAGAACTATGGACAGAGGTTCATAACATTGTGCAGGAGGCAGTGATCAAAACCATCCCCAAGAAAAAGAAAGGCAAAATGGTTGCTTGAGGAGGTCTTATAAATAGTTGAGAAAAGAAGAGAAGTGAAAGGCAAAGAAGAAAAGGAAAGATATACCCATCTCAATTCATAGTTTCAGAGAATAGCAAGGAGAGATAAGAAAGCCTATTTGAGTGAACAATGCAAAGAAATAGAGAAAAATAATAGAATGGAAAAGACTAGAGATGTCTTCATGAAAATTAGAGATATCAAGGGAACATTTCATGCAAAGCTGGGCACAATAAAGGACAGAAATGGTATGGACATAACAGAAGCAGAAATATTAAGAAGAGGTGGCAAGAATACATAGAAGAACTATACAAAAAAGATCTTAATCACCTGGCTAACCACAATGGTGTGATTACTTACCTAAAGTCAGATATCCCAGAGTGTGAAGGTATGTGGGCCTTGGGAAGCATCACTACAACCAGTACTAGTGGAGTTGATAGAATTCTAGCTGAGCTATTTCAAATCCTAAAAGATGATGCTGTTAAAGTGCTGCACTCAGCATGTCAGAATATTTGGAAAACTTAGCATTAGCCACAGGACTGGAAAAGGTCAGTTTTCATTTCCTTTTTTCCCCAATTTTGAACCAATCTGTTGTTCTATGTCCAGCACTAACTGTTGCTTCTTGACCTACATACAGGCTTTGTCAAGAAGCAGGTAAGGTGGCATGGCAATGCCAAAGTATGTTCAAATTACCACACAATTGCACTCATTTCTCATGTTAGCAAAGTAATGCTCAAAACCCTTCTAGCTAGGCTTCAGCAGTATGTGAACCTACAACTTCCAGATGTAGGATTTCAAAAAGGCCTTTCAAAAAGGCAGAGGAACCAGAGATTAAACTGCCAACATCTGTTGGATCATAGGAAAAGCAAGAGAATTTCAGAAAAACATCTACTTCTGTTCATTGACTATGTTAAAGTCTTTGACTTTAACTTAACTTTACTTTAACTTTACTGTGTGGATCACAGTGAACTGTGGAAAATTCTTAAAGAGACAGGAATACCATGCCACCTTACTGGCTTCCTGAAAAAACCTGTATGTAGATCAAGAAGCAACAGTTAGTGCCAGACATGGAACAACAGATTGGTTCAAACCTGGGAAAACTTGGGAAAGGAGTATGTCAAGGCTGTATATTGTCACCTTGCTTATTTAACTTAAATGCAGAGTACATCATGAGAAATGCCTGGCTGGATGAATCACAAGCTAGAACCAAGATTGCTGGGAGAAATATCAATAATCTCAGATATGCAGAGATTATGGCAGAAAGTAAAGAGGAATTAAACAGCCTCTTGATGAAGGTGAAAGAGGAGAGTGAAAAGGCTGGCTTAAAACTCAGCATTCAGAAAACTAAGATCATGGCATCCAGTCCCATCACTTCATGACAAAAAGATGGGGAAACAATGGAAACAGTGACAGATTTTACTTCCTTGGGCCCCCAAATCACTGTGTATTGTGCCTGCTGCCATGAAATTAAAACATGCTTGCTCCTTGGAAGAAAAGCAATGGCAAACCCAGGCAGCATATTAAAAAGCAGAGACATTACTTTGTCAACAAGGGTCCGTATAGTCAAGCTATGGTTTTTCCAGTGGTCATGTGTAGATGTGAGAGTTGGACACTAAAAAAGGCTGAGTGCTGTAGAATTGATGCCTTTGAACTGTGGTGCTGGAGAATATTCTTGAGAGTTCCTTGGACAGCAAAGAAATCAAACCAGTCAATCCTAAAGGAAATCAGTCCTGAATATTCATTGGAAGTACTGATGCTGAAGCTACTATACTTTGGCCACCTGATACAAACAGCTGACTCTTGGAAAAGACTCTGATGCTGGAAAGATTTAAGACAGGAGGAGAAGGGGATGACAGAAGATGAGATGGTTGGATAGCATCACCAACTTAATTGACATGAGTTTGAGCAAGCTCTGGGAGTTGGTGATGGACGGGGAAGCCTGGCATGCTGCAGTCCATGGGGTTGCAAACAGTTGAACATGACTGAGTGACTGAACAGTAACAACAACTAGTGAACTGTACATTTAAAAATTATTAACAGAGGAGGAGAAATATCATATGACTCCCCTTATATGTGCAATCTAAAAAGAAATTATACAAATGAACTTACTTACAAAACCAAAACAGACTCACAGACTTAGATAATGAACTTATGGCTGCCGTGGTGGAAAAGATGAAATTCAGTTCCATCCACTAGAACAGAGGCACAAGCTTCCCCAACCAGGAAACCTTCACAAGGCACTAGTTCAACCCCACCCAAAGGGAGCAGACTCCACAATTAAGAGGAATTGTGACCCTCCAGCCTGCAGAAAGGAGACCCCAAACATGGAAAACTAAGCAAAATTAAAAGGCAGAGAAACATCCAGCAGGCAAAGGAACATGATAAAAACCCACCAGATCAAAAAAAGAGGAGGAGATAGGGAGTCTACTTGAAAAAGAATTCAGAATAATGATAGGAAATGAAAGGTTGTTGCTGAACGATAAGATGCCAGGATTCTTGGCCTCCGGAGGAGAAAATTCAATCCGGGGTCAGAGATGAGGCTGGATCGCTCAGAGCTTTTGTGTTATGAAGTTTTATTAAAGTATAAAGGAGATAGAGGAAACTTCTGACATAGGCATCAGAAGGGGGCAGAAAGAGTACCCCCCTGTTAGTCTTCAGCTGGATGTTATATAGTCACTAGCAGTCTGTTAACGAAAGAAAGGAATGTCTTAAAATTCAGAATGGCACCAGACCCCTCGTCCATAAATTGCATTTTGTGATAATCTTGGCACCAGATGATTCATCCCAGGCCATAAAACGATTGACTTGAATCTTGCAGAAGGGCAGATTACCATACAAATAGTTTCATTTACATAGATTAGGGGAACAATATCTGAGTATAACATACCAGTTTGTCATGTAGGTTGAGCCATTTTGTAGAACCAACTTGAAGACAGAGTCTGGGGTACATTAGCACAGCTTAAGACAAACATTTCCATAAGAAAAAATGTATTGGTTAACTCAAGGTTTGAGAATCGTTAGCTTCAGGTGAAACCAGGTTTCATAATAACATAGCATTTTAAGAGAAACCTCCTTTTAAATTTATATAGAGAAGGAAAAAAATATCTCCAGTTTGTTTCCTCCTGCCGCTTAAGAGAGATAAAAACGTCTGGCACTTGCAGCCTATTTCCTCCGTTTGGAGACCCCTGGCCTTCCTGCCTATTACCCTCTCAGAAAGATGATCCAAAATCTTGAAAACAAAATAGAGACACAGATAAATAGACTGGAGACACAGAATGAGAAGATGCAAGAAATGTTTAAAAAGGACCTAGAAGAAGCAACGAATAGTCAGTCAGCAATGAACAATAAAATAACTGAGATTAAATACACGCTGGAGAGAACCAACAATAGAGTAACTGAGGCAGGAGAATGGTAAGTGAGCTGGAAAATATGATGCCAGAAATAAATGAAGTAGAGTGGAATAAAGAAAAAAAAAGAGTCAAAACAAATGAGGACAGCTTCAGAGATCTCTGGGACAATTTTAAGCATTCCAACATTCAAATCATAGATGTCCCAAAAAAGAAGACAGAAGGAAAGGGCATGAGAAAAATACTTGAGGAGATAATAGTTGAAAACTTCCCTAAAATGGGAAAGGAATTAGCTACCCAAGACCAAGAAGTCCAGAGTCCTTTACAGGATAAACCCAAGGAGAAACAAATAAAACTAACAAAAATTAAACACAACATATATTAAAAGCAGCAAGTGAAAAGCAACAAATAACTTACAAGGGTATCCCCATAAGGCTAATAACTGACCTTTCAAAAGAAACTGCAGGCCAGAAGGGAAAAGCAGGATATACTTAGAGTGATGTGAGGGAAAAATCTACAACCAAGATTATTCTACCCAGCAAGTATCTCATTCTGATTTGAAGGAGGAATCAAAAGCTTTACAGATAAGCAAAAACTAAGAGTTTTCAGCACTAAACAGCTCTTCAACAAATGCTAAAGGACCTTCTCTACACAGGAAGTGCAGAAAAGCCCTATAAAAACAAACCCAAAACAACAAAGTAAATGGTAACGGGATCATACTTATCAATAATAAATTTAAACATAAATGGGTTAAATGCTCCAACCGAAAGACATAAACTGGCCCAATGGATACACAAACAAGACCCCTAAACATGCCATCTACAAAAGACCCACCTCAAACCTAGGGACATATACAGACTGAAAGTGAGTGGATGGAAAAAATTTTTCATACAAATGGAGACCAAAAGAAAGTGGGAGTAGCAATACTCATATCAGATAAAATGGACTTTAAAATAAAGACCATTATAAGAGACAAAGAAGGACACTATATAATGATCAAGGGATCAATCCAAGAAGAAGACATAACAATTACTAATATATATGCATCTGACATAGATGCACCTCAATACAAAGGCAAATACCAGCAACTATTAAAGGGGAAATCAACAGTAACACAATAATGGTAGGGGACTTTAATGCTCCAGTCACAGCAATGGACAGATCATCCAGAGAAAATTTAATAAGGAAACACAAGCTTTAAACAATACTTTGGACCAGCTGAACCTAATTGATATCTATAGGGCATTTCACCCCAAAACAATGGATTTCACCTTTTTCTCAAGTGCCCATGGAACATTCTCCAGGACAGATCACATCCTGGGCCACAAATTAAGCCTTGGTAAATTTTAAGAAACTGGAATAATTTCAAGCATCTTTTCCGATCACAATGCTATAAGATTAGATATCAACAATACGAAAAAAAATTTAAAAAACACAAACACACGAAGGTTAAACAACATGTTTCTGAATAACCAACAGATCACTGAAAAAATCCAAAAGGAAATAAAAATATGCATAGAAACAAATGACAATGAAAACATGACAACCCAAAACCTATGAGATTCAGTAAAAGCAGTGCTAACAGAGAAGTTCATCACAATACAGGCCTACCTCAAGATACAAGAGAGACATCAAATATACAACCTAACCTTACACCTAAAGCAACTAGAAGAAGAACCAAAAAACACCAAAATTAGTAGAAGGAAAGAAATTGCAAAGATCAGAGCAGAAATAAATGAAATGAAGGAGACAAGATCAATAAAACTAAAAGCTAGCTTGAGAAGATAAACAAAATAGACAAACCTTTAGCCAGACTCATCAAGAAAAAAGGGAGATGACTCAAATCAATAAAATTAGAAATGAAAAAGGAGAAGCTACAACAGACAACACAGAAATACAAAGGATCATAAGAGACTACTATGAGCAACTATATGCCAATAAAATGAGCAACTTGGAAGAAATGAACAAAGTCTTAGAAATGTATAACCTTCCAAAACTGAATCAGGAAGAAATAGAAAATATGAAGAAATAGAAGACATAAACACACCAATCACAAGCACAAAAATCAAAACTGTAATCAAAAATCTTCCAGCATGGAGAAGGAAATGACAACCCACTCCAGTATTCTTGCCTGGAAAATCCCATGGCCAGAGATGCCTGGTGGGTTCCTTGGGGTTTCAAAAGAGTTGGACATGACTTAGCAACTAAACAACAACAACATACAAAAAATAATTTCAAAAGAGAATCAATAAGTTGGAGCAGCTGCTTTTTGTCTCCATATGAATATGTACAATGAAAACATGTGTGTCAATACCTGATTTATGTTCTAACTAAATTTAATCAGCTTGTCAAAAAAAAAAAAAAGATCTTCCAACAAACAAAAGCCCAGGACCAGATGGCTTCATAGGTGAACCATACCAAAAACTTAGAGAAGAGCTAACACCTATCCTGCTCAAACTCTTCTAGAAAGTTGCAGAGGAAGGAAAACTCTCAGACTCATTCTATGAGGTCACCATAACCCTGATACCGAAACCAGACAAAAATGCTGCAAAAAAAATATTACAGGTCAATACCACTGACTAATATAAATGCAAAAATCCTCAACAAAATTCTGGGAACAGAATCCAACAGCATGTTAAAAACATCATACATCATGATCAAGTGGGCTTTTTCCCAGGGAGGCAAGGATTCATCAATATTTACAAATCAATCAAAGTGATACACCATGGAATATTACTCAGCCATTAAAAAGAATTCATTTGAATCAGTTCTAATGAGATGGATGAAACTGGAGCCCATTATACAGAGCGAAGTAAGCCAGAAAGATAAAGACCATTACAGTATACTAACACATATATATGGACTTTAGAAAGATGATAATGATAACCCTATATGCAAAACAGAAAAAGAGACTCAGATGTATAGAACAGACTTGTGGACTCTGGGAGAAGGCGAGGGTGGGATGTTTCAAAAGAACAGCATTGAAACATGTATATTATCTAGGGTGAAACAGATAACCAGCTCAGGTTGGGTACATGAGACAAGTGCTCGGGCCTGGTGCACTGGGAAGACCCAGAGGGATCGGGTGGAGAGGGAGGTGGGAGGGGGGACGGGGATGGGGAATACATGTAAATCCATGGCTAATTCATTTCAATGTATAACAAAAACTACTGTAATGATGTAAAGTAATTAGCCTCCAACTAATAAAAAAAAAAAAAGTGATATACCATATTAACAAATTGAAAGATAAAAACCATATCATTCTTTCAGTAGATGCAGAGAAAACCCTTGACAAAATTCAATATCTGTTTTTGATAAAACTCCCCAGAAAGAAGGTGCAGAAGGAACATACCTCAATAGGATAAATGCCATATATGAGAAACCCACAGCAAACAATATCCTCAATGGTGAAAAACTGAAAACATTTTCTCTAAAATCAGGAAAAAGACAAGGGTGCCCACTCTCACCAATACTATTCAACATAGTTTGGGAAGTTCTAGCCACAACAACCAGAGAAGAAAAATAAATAAAAGGAATCCAGATTGGAAAAGAAGAAGTAAAACTCTCATTGTTTGCAGATGACATGATTCTCTCTATATAAAAACATAAAGATGCCACCAGAAATTACTGGTGCTAATCAATGAATAAAGTCACAGGATATAAAATTAATACACAGAAATCCCTTGCATTCTTAAACACTATGAAAAGTCAGAAAGAGAAATTAAGGAAACAGTTCCATTCAACATTGCAACAAAAAAAATAAAATACTTAGGAATAAATTTATCTAAAGAGACAAAAAACCTGTATACAGAAAACTATAAAACACTGATGAAAGAAACCAAAGACAACATGAACAGATGGAGAGATATACCATGTTCTTGGATTTGAAGAATCAATATAGTGAAGATGACTGTACTACCCAAAGCAATCTATAGACTCAATGCAATCTCTATCAAACTACCAACGATAATTTTCATAGATCTAGAACAAATAATTTCACAATTTGTATGAAACACAAAAAAGCCTAAATAGCCAAAGCAATCTCGAGAAAGAAGAATGGAACTGAAGGAATCAGCTTTCCTGACTTCACACTATACTACAAAGTTACAGTCATCAAGACAGTATGTGTGTGAAAGTTGCTCTGTCATGTCCAACTCTTTGGGACCTCATGGACTACACAGTCCATGAAATTCTCCAGGCCAGAATACTGGACTGGGTAGCCTGTCTCTTCTCCAGGGGATCTTCCAAACCCAGGGATCAAACCCAGGTCTCCCACATTGCAGATGAATTCTTTACCAGCTGAGCCACAAGGAAAGCCCAAGACAGAATGGTACTGGCACAAAAACAGAAATACAGATCAATGGAACAAAACAGAAAACCCAGAGATAAATTCATACACCTATGGACACCTTATCTTTGACAAAGCAGGTAAAAATATACAAGGGAGAAAAGACAGTCTCTTCAGCAAGTGGTGCTGGGAAAACTGGTCAATTGCATGTAAAAGAATGAAATTAGAACACTTTCTAACCATACACAAAAATAAACTCAAAAAGGATTAAAGAGCTAAACATAAGACCAGAAACTATAAAACTCATAGAGGAAAACAAAGGCAGAACACTCTGACATAAATCACAGCAAGATCCTCTATGATCCACCTCCCCAAGTAATGGAAATAAAAACAAAAATAAACAAATGGGACCTAATTAAACTTAAAAGCTTTTGCACAATGAAGGAAACTATAAGCAAGGTGAAAAGATAGCCCTTAAAATGGGAGAAAATAATAGCAAATGAAACAACTGTAAAAAGAATTAATCTCTAAAATATCCAAGCAGCTCATGCAGCTCAATACCAGAAAAATGTGTAAACCAATCAAAAAGTGGGCAGAAGACCTAAACAGATATTTCTCCAAAGAAGACATACTGATGACTAATAAACACATGAAAAGATGCTCAACATCACTTATTATTAGAGAAATGCAAATCAAAACCACAATGAGGTATCATTTCACACCAGTCAGTATGGCCATCATCAAAAGTCTACAAACAATAAATGCTGGAGAGGATATGGAGAAAAGGGAACCCTCTTGCACTGTTGGTGGGAATGCAAACTAATACAATCACTATGGAGAACAGTATGGAATTTCCTTAAAAGACCAGTAATAAAACTATCATATGACCCCAAAGTCCCACTACTGTGTATATACTCTGAAGAAACCAGAATTGAAAAAGACACATGTACCTTTTACACTACATTAGTGCTGTTCATTGCTGCACTATTCATAATAGCTCAGACATGGAAGCAACCTAGATGTCCATTGGCAGATGAATGGATAGAAGTTGTGGTACATATACAGAATGGAATATTACTCAGCTATAAAATGGAATACATTTGAGTCAGTTCTAATGAGATGGATGAACCTAGACCCTATTATACAGAGTGAAGTCAGTTAGAAAGAGAAAGAAAAATATCACATATTTATGCATATATACAGAATCTAGAAAGATGGCACTGTGGATCGTATACACAGGACAGCAAAGAAGACACAGACACAAAAAGCTGACTTTGGACTCAGGGGAAGAAGAAGAGGGTGGGATGATTTGAGAGAATAGCATTGAAACATAAACATTACCATATGTAAAATAGATAACCCATGCAAGTTTGATGTAGGACACACGGCACCCAAAGCTAGTGCTCTGGGACAACCTAGAGGGATGGGGTAGGGAGGGAGGTGGGATTGGGGGTTCAGATGGAGGGGACACTTGTATATCTATGACTGATTCATATTGATGTATGGCAAAAACCATCACAATATTGTAAAGTAATTATGCTCCAAGTAAAATAAATAAATAAAATTTAAAAAGAAAAATAAAAAACTACTTTTAAGGATTAACATTAAATTACCATTCAAAAGTAAAGTGGACTTCTCTTTTCAATACACATTTAGCTTAGTATCTGGACAAACCCTTCTAATGCTAAGAACTGAAATAAATGATAAAAGATAGAAAATACCTTTTAAAAGTATCTAAGAGGAAAATGGAGGGGTGTAAAAGTTAAAGAGATTTTATCAGTGCAAAATCCAAGTGAATGTAGAAACCCAAAGATGCAAGAGGAATACAGAAGTTGCTTTTGCCTTGAAGGCATTTATTAAACCTGATAAACTTGAGTTTAAGTATTCATGGGATCATATGCATAAGGGATAGAAAAGAAAGCCCAGACCTCCCCAAAGGAGGGAATCCAATACGTAATCTCTCATAAGATTGAAACACCCCCAGATGCCTGTACTTTTAAAAGAAGAGCAGGCAAATATACAATCAGATATGGATTTGTGGCCCAAATTCAAATCGCCCAAGTAGTTCAAAAACAAATACAGTGATTAACTTTTTAAAAAAATATATTATTAAAAGAACTCAGACTGTAGTACTCATGGGTTCATGGCAGAGAAACAACAAATTCTGTCCAGGGGAATGAATCTTTATCACAATCCTCAATTTTTCCAAGGGAAGTACACAAAAAACACAAATGTTTCAAGAACATGAAGTAGTGCTTCACAAACACAAAGAACATCGACAAAAGACAGAAAAAGACTCAAATATTTCAAATGCTGGCATTATCAGACATAGGTACTGTGTTTACATTATAAAAGACAAAGTTAAAATTGTCTATAGGGAACAGGACTATAACCAAGCAGATTTTTTTTTTAAATCAAGAAACAAAACCAAAAAATAATACTTTTAATTTTAAAATTCAAGTTTAACAGAAAATTAATTTCGCTGAAGAGTTAATGATTTGAAGCCTCAAAAATTACCCACAATCCATAAAAGACTATAAAATGGAAAATAAAAGTGAGCTTAAAAGACTTGAAGAAAAAAAATAAGGTCTAAAATTTATAGTTCTAATTAGATTTCATGGAGGAAAGGAGAAAAGAGAATCTGGTAGTGGCAATATTTAAAAGTATAATAACAAGATACTTTTGACAACAGATGCAGTGCCTGACCCATAAATTTTTTTTTCCTAAGAATTCCAATGAACCTCAAGCAGGATACACTGAAAGAAATCTACACAATGGCATGGCCTAGAAAAACTGTAAGACAATACAGACAAAGTCTGAAAACTTTGAGAAAAAGTGATATATTATCCAAATAACAGGTTGAAAGCTAACATCTCAGTGGTAAAATTGAAAGCTAGAATATACTGGAATGGTATCTTTAAGGTGCTGAGAAATAATAATGTTCAACCCAGAAAGCGGAAGTGTTACTCACTGCCATGTCTGACTCTTTGTGACCCCACGGACTCTAACTCTTCAGGGTCCTCTGTCCATGGAACTCTCCAGGCAAGAATAACGGAGGTGTCATTCCCTTCTCCAGAGGATCTTCCTGGCCCGGGCATTGAACCCAGGTCTCCTGCATTGTAGGCAAATTCTTTACCATCTGAGCCACCAGGGAAGCCCTGTCCAACCCAGAACTTCCATCCAATCCAAAATAACTTTCAATAGTGACATGAAATACAGTATTTTCAAGAAATAAGACCTGAGAAAGTGTACCATTACCAGACCTTCACTAAAGGACATTTTAAAGAATGTTCTTTGGGTTGAACAGAAGTGATAAAGTGATCTGTAATGGAAGGTTTGAGGTGCAAGAAGGGAAGAAGAGAAAAGAAAACACTAATATGTAGGAAATATAAATAGATATTGACTATAAATGATATTTAAGTTATAGGATGGTGGCAGTTAATAGAGTTAATAAGGTCTAAAAACTTGTAAGGCAGATGCTGAGTGTATTAAATATAGATGTACTAAATGTGTTTTGTAATTTGTAGGTTAACCATTGAGTGTGTGCTAAATCGCTCCAGTCATGTCCGACTCTTTGGGACCCCATGGACTGTAGCCCACCAGGCTCCTCTGTACGTGGGATTGTCCAGGCAAAAATACTGGAATGGACTGCCATGCCTTCCTCCAGGAGAGGTAACCATTAGTGAATTTAAACAGAATATATAACTTTCAAACAAATACAGGGAAAAGAAGGAAATCAGAAAAAATGCTTAATCAACGCAAAAGAAAACAGGCATGAGGTCAAAAAAGAGACAAAACCAAAGAGATAACACAAAATATGATAGTAAATAATAACCCAAACATACAAATGATTAATTATAAATGAACCACGTGGTCTAGTTAAAAGATAAAGATCAACATACTGGATAAAAAGCTAACAACATATTGTTTATGAGTCACATAAAATAAAAGAATATGGATAGTGAAATGAAGTGGGACCGTGTGGGCCTCCAGGGCACACAGCACACACAAGCCTTTCTATGTCCCTCATTTTTAGTTTGTAGGGAACAGCCTCCAGCCTCCATGACCTTCCCTGAGTTCCAAAGGGCAGAATTGAACAGCTGCTAGTCAGGAAACAGAGGGGAGGCAGAGGCAAGCAAGGAGCAGCCAAAAAACAATAGTGTAGCCTGGGGCAGGGTCCTGATGCAGCCTCAAGGGATACAGCTAACAACATCTTTCAAGCTCTTTACAGAACTGAAACCCTCAGTATATGGGAGATGAAGCAATCCTCATTCCAGAGAGGAGGACACATTTTGATGGCCCTAAAAACCAGAGAAGCTCATCTGAAGACCACCTAAGGCCAGGTAAAAGGAATGCAGGCCCTGCACACACATTAATCTTATCAGCAACCCCATCCTTGAGCTGTTGCTATAAAGTGTGAAGTGTTAATCAAACTTCTCATCAAATCCTTCCTGGTTGGCACACAAGACTTTTTGAGAGGTAGGAGCATGCCATGTCCCTCTTGGCTTGGCAAAGCAATAAAGCTATTCTTTTCTACTTCACTCAAACCATGTCTCCAAGATTTTATCCTGTACCAGCGTACAAAGTTTTGGGCATCAAAAGGTTAAAACGTTAAAGAGCAGAAAAAGATGTATCATTCTAACAAGAGACAGAAGTGTATATGTATATTAATGTCAGACAAAATAAACTTAAAGTCTTAAAAAACTACATTAGCCAAGCAGTTTATTACAAGTTAAATTTACCAAGAAGATATAACACACTTTAAAACTGTATGTCCATAATAATATAGCCTCCAATATATGTAAACCAAAATATAAAAAGAAAAAAGAAAAATTCTAAGAAGAAATAAATCCGCAATCATGTTGGGAGATATTAACACACTCTGTTAAGAACTAATGAAATAGAGGGCTTCCCTGGTGGCTCAGTTGTTAAAAAAATTCTGCCTACCAATATAGGAGGTATGGGGTCGATCCTGGATCTGGAAGATCCCACATGCCGTGGAGCAACTAATCCCATGCACCACAGCTATTGAGCCCCTTCTCTAGAGCCACAGAGCTGCGACGACTGAGCCCATGTGCCACAACTACTGAAGCCCGCATGCGCTAGGGCCCATGCTCTGCAGTAAGAGAAGCAATCACAACGAGAAGCCACTGCAATGGGAAATCTGCAAGCCATGACTAGACAGCAGCTTTTGTTCGCCACACCCAGAGAAAATCCCACACAGCAACAAAAACCAAGCAAGGCCAAAAATAAAATTACAAAAAAGAACTAACAAAACACAAAAGCCAAAAACCAAAGCTCTCATAGAAGATTTAAACATGAACAAATTTTATTTAATAGATAATCAGAGAGAGAGAGCGAAGGACGAGGAAGCCTGGTGCGCTGCAGCTCATGGGGTCGCAAAGAATAGGACAAAACTGAGTGACTGAACAGCAACAAAAATAGAGTGCTGTGCCCCAGAATTGCGGAAGATACAATTATTCCAAGCAAACATGAAACATTCACAAAAATTGGTCACATCCCGGACAACACTATACAGATCTCAAAGGACTGAAATTCTGCTATCTGACCATGGTGCAGTAAAACCAGTAGTCAATAACAAAAAGATGCCTAGAAATTTTCCTTTATATTTGGAAATTAAGAAATACTCTTCTCAAAAGCCCATATATGATTTCAAAGCAGCAATCATAATGTAAATTTGGAAGATTTTCAGCTTAGCTGTAGCGAAAGTTTCCAACCATATGGGATGCAATTTCGACAGTAGTTAGAAATGTATAGCTTTGAATATTTTAATTAGAGAGGAAAATAGGTTAAAAATTAATGAGCAAAGCATTCATCTCAAGATATTTGGAGAAAGAACCATACAATTAAAGACAGTAGAAGAAAGAAAATCATAAAGAGCAAAATTTAATGAAACAGAAACAAGCATAAAATAGAGAGGACTAACAAAGTCAAGTATTGGCTGTTGAAAAGCTAATATAATTCACAAACCTTTTGTAATACTGCAAGACTAATGGGGGGAGGGCAAAAAGCACAAATAACCAATTTCAGGAATGAAAGAGGCTACCACTATAGATGCTGCAGATATAAAAATATAAGTTATTTTGAACTTTATGTGAATAATTTAGAAAGTTTTGATGAAATTCATCAAAATACGTAATCCACTAAAACTGTCTTTGACCTGTGAGACAAACTCAGACTAAGAAACCATTACTCAAGCCCATTCTAAATTCCCTGAAAAGGGAACTTAATTGTACCCTCTTTAGTCCAGTGACCACAACAGATACAATTAATTAAAACCAGACTGTTGAATTAAATTGCAAAACACATCTGCCAGAGGTCAGTACTGAGGGGAGAGAGGGAGGAGAGTTTTCAGAGAAAATGGGTCATTGTCAGTGGCAGATATTCCAAAGAAAAATGTACAAGTGTGCACCACTTATCAAGATGTGTATGATCAGCTTTTGCTTATGTATTTGTTTCCCATCACTCAGCTTCTCCAAGATCATTCTCAATATCGTGGCTGGGATACAGCGGTGCTCAGATCATGTACACTGAATAAATACTTTAATGAACTTCATCTCTATGAGATTTTAGATTTTTATCTTTTAAATAGGAACAACAATACTTTATGCCTGGAGGAATGAACTTGGACCCAATAACGCTGAGGTTCTTTTTTTAGACCTATGATCACATGTGAGACTTTGAAATACATATTTGACAACAAAAACTTATTTTGTATATTTTACATGTATTTCTAAGATAAAAAACTTATTAAGTTTTATTAAAAACTTTTTTGTTTTTGTTTTATAAGGTATAATAAACAAAAATTGGTTTGTTTATTGAGGTATTGTTAATGAGGTATGATCGACAAAAAATGTATATATTTAAGGTGTACAATTGATGCTGGGGAAGATTGAAGGCAAAGGAGAAGGGGGAGGCAGAGAATGAGATGGTTAGATAGCATCATCAACTCAACAGACATGAATCTGAGCAAACTCCAGGAGATAATGAAGGACAGGGAAGCCTGGCGTGTTGCAGTCCAAGGGGCCACAAAGAGTCGACATGACTCAGCAACTGAACATCAACAACAGTGTGATGATATAAAATACATATACATTGTGAAATAGTGGCCACAATCAAATTAATTAACACATCTATCACCTCACACTGCTAGCATGCATGTGTATGTATGTGTGTGTGTGAGAAGAGTTATGGTCTACTCTCATAGCAAATTTCAGGTGTACATCACAGTATTATCAAGCCATTATTCTGTACATTAGATCCCCAGAACTTACTCATCTTATAACTGAAAGTTTGTACTCTGTGGCTAACATTAAAAAATATATTTTACTGACACAGATATCTTCAAGACTGAATTGGGCAGTCTTCATCACATTATCATTTCCAGAGGTGTTAACAGTATATCCACTGGCACAGATGTCAGGATATGCTCCTCCTCTCTGGGGTGGGAGGTGAGGCTTATATTTCTAGAAGACTCATATTCTGTCTCCCACGTGCACCCTCTCTCTGGTCCCTTGTCCCCTTTTACTACTTTCTGGAAAGATCGGATTCCCCAATTGCAATAAAGTTCATCAATGTCAGAAATTTCCTCAAACATTATCCTTCCTTTAACACGTCTCGGCATGTTATTTATTTCTTTTGTAAAATTTTTCATGGTGTGTATGTAAATTTTACTTCGCAGATTTGAGTGTTTGATGAATATCACATTTTTAAAAATCCAATTAAATCTAATTCTAAGCTCCTGTTCTTATAGCTAGCAGGAAATTCAGTCACACAACACTCAATGGAGGTCCTTCTCTTTCCTTAGAATAGTCCATGAAAACAGGAAGCTAGTTTCCAGGAACCACGGTGCCCAGAAAAATGGATGGCTTCCAACATTCAGTCGGTCACGATTGCCACCCATAGCCCCATTCTTCAAATCAACATGGGCCCTGAAATATGGGCCTCTCCAGTTGTTGTGCTACTGAGCTGCTTGTTTAGGAGAGCGCAACAGTGCCTAGGTTTGGTTTCTCTAAAGCATCTCTCTGAGTTCCTGACATCCAGGTCATCAGGTTCGTGTCTCTGACCTCTGGGTAGGTGACTATCTCTATTTTCTCCCAGACAGAGGGAATCTCTCTCTCCTTCCTCAGCCTTTCTTTCCCAGATCCTCTCCTCTTTCCCCTCCCCAGCCAGGATGTTGAACATAATCTCCTCTAAAATATGAGACTTTGAGCACAAAAGAAAGAATGTTGTTCTTCCAATACTTTCTCCTTTGGGCACTGCCAATGCCCTAGGGTGAGGGAAGAGAAAAGCTCAGGCTAGGAAATGGCAACCCACCCCAGTACTCTTGCCTGGAAAATCCCATGGACGGAGGAGCCTGGTGGGCTACAGTCCATGGGGTCACAGAGAGTCAGACACGACTGAGTGACTTTACTTTCACTTTTCACTTTCACGCACTGGGGAAGGAAATGGCAACCCACTCCAGTGTTCCTGCCTGGAGAATCCTATGGACAGAGGAGCCTGGCGGGCCTTGGTCTGTGGGGTCACAGAGAGTTGGACACGATTGAAGTGACTAAGCACGCACGCACATACCTTCCTGACAGAAGGAAGGTATATGGAAAATGTAAATTAATAATTGCAATAAATCTTCCACCACACCCTCAAATACTCTTTTTTTCTTCCAGATTAGAGTTCAAAATTCTTAGCCAGACCTCTAAGGCCTCTGTAATATGGATTCTGCCTGCTTTCCTAGTCTTTATTTTTCTCTCTCAAGCCCTGCAGAACAAGCTAAGATGATTGGATGGCATCCCTGGCTCAGTGGACATGAATCTGAGCCAACTCCAGTAGACAGTAAAGGACAGGGAACCTGGCCTGCTGCAGTCTCTGGGGTCACAGTGACTCTGACACAACTTAGTGACTGAACAACAATAACGATGGTTTTCCAAGGCACTGTCATGATTCAGGGGTTGTATTCAAGCCTCACTCTGTGGGCCCATCTCCCCAGGAAACACCACTTCATGCACCTGGAAAGATGCAACTCAATGGTTATCCCTTTGAGGAGACTTATCTTGACTTCCTCAGATAGGAATGGCCACTCTCTTCTGCAGACCCCACTACTCCTTGTGATATTTCAGTTCACTTTTAATAGAGATGACTGAATGCCTTCCTCTGCTAACGTGCAAGTCCTTGAGAATAACAATCATGTCTGTTTTTAAGGATCCTCCACGCTGTTCTCCATAGTGGCTGGACCAATTTACCTTCCCACCAACACTGTAGAGGGGTTTCCCTTCTCTCCACATCCTCTCCAGCATTTGTGGATTTTTTGATCATGGTTATTCTGACGGGTATGAGATGATGTCTCATTATAGTTTTGATTTGCATTTCTCTAATAACTAGCAATGTTGAACATCTTTTCATGTGCCTGTTGGCCATCTGTATGTCCTCTTTGGAGAAATGTCTATTCAGGTCTTCTGCCCATTTTTTTGAGTGGGTTGTTTGTTTTGATGCTGTTAAGCTTCATAAACTGTTTAGAAATTTTGGAGACTAATCCCTTATCAGTCACATCATTTGCAAATATTTTCTCCCCATCTGTGGGTTGTCTTTTCATTTTGTTTATTGTTTCCTTTGCTGTGCAAAAGCTTTTGAGTTTAAGTAGGTCCCATTTGTTTATTTTTGTTTTTATTTCCATTATTCTGGGAGATGAATTAAAAAAGATGTTGCTGTGATTTATGTCAGTGAGTGTTCCGCCTATGTTTTCCACTAGGAGTTTAATAGTGTCGGCTCTTACATTTAGGTCTTTAATCCATTTTGAGTTTATTTTTGTGCATGGAGTTAAGGAATGATCTTATTTCAGCTAACAAATGACCTTGCAATCCCACTTCTGGGCATATATCTGGGCAAAACATGATCCAAAAAGACACGTGTGCCCCAATAGTCACAGCAGCACTGTTTACAATAGCCAAGACATGCATGCATGCAAGCTAAGTAACTTCAGTTGTGTTCAACTCTTTGTGACCCTATGGGCTGAACCCTGCTGGGATTTCCCAGGCAAGAATACTAGAGTGGGTTGAATTTTCTTCTCATGGAACCTTCCTGACTCAGGGATTGAAACCACCTCTCTTACATCAGCCAAAACATGGAAGCAACCTAAATGTCCACTGACAGAGGAATGGATAAAGATGTGGCACAGATATACAATGGAATATTACTTTGAAAAAGAACACATGAAAAAGAATGAAATTATGCCATTTGCAGCAACATGTATGGACCTAGAGAGTGTCATACTGACTGAAGTAAGTTATACAGAGAAGGAGAAATATCAAATGACATCCCTTATATGTGGAATCAAAAAGAAATGATATAAATGAACTTGCAAAACAGAGAAAGGTTCACAGATTTAGAAAACAAATTTATGGTTGTCAGGGGGAAAGGATAGTTAGGGACTTTGGGAGTATGACATAACACACAGCTAAATTCAAAATGGATAACCAATAAGGACCTACTGTATAGCACATAGAACTCTACTCAATGTTATGTGTCAGCCTGGATGGGAGGTAGGTTTGGGGTAGAATGGATACCTGTATATGTATGGCTGAGTCCCTTCACTATTTACCTGAAACTACCACAACACTGTTAATCAGCTACAGCGTTAGTCACTCAGTACTGTCCAACTCTGCGACCCCATGGACTCTAGCCCGCGAGGCTCCTCTGTCCATGGAATTCTCCAGGCTAGAATACTAGTGTGGGTTGCCATTTCCTTCTCCAGGGGATCTTCCCAACTCAGGAATCAAACCCCAATACAAAATAAAAATTTTAAAGTTTAAAAAAAAAAACAAAACACGGAGAGAAATTAAACTCTCAAAAATACGAAATCAAAAAATCAAAAACAAAAAAACCCCAACCACGTCTATTCATGTACACCTATGGCTAACTCATGTTGATATATGGCAGAAGTCAAACCAATATTGCAAAGCAATCATCAATCAATTAAAAATAAATAAATATAATTAATAAAAAAGAGTCTGGTGGGCAGCTGTATTTTATGTGGTGGATGCCTGTGAGTGCATTTGTGTTTGGATGGAAAAATAAGCAGGAAAGAGAAGAAATGAGAGGGCCAGATGCAAGAGAGGAAACAGAGGGAAAAAACAGAACCTGTCACCTCTGCTTCCACCTTTTTTCTAGCACAGGGGTATATCTCTTTGAGATGATGTCTACAGATGGGCCTTTGCCCTGTGTCAGGAGAGTCATCTCAGCTTCCATTCCACTTGGGTGGCTTTTAACCATGCCTACATACAGTAAGTGTTTTAACTGATGCAATTCTATTCAGTTTAGTGAGTCATTATATTGAACTGATGCTGTGTTGAGCTATATCCTAGTGCTATTGGAATGATGTGGACATCCTTAGAGGGCACACAGTTTAGGAAGGAAGACTAACATGTGAACAGATCACTATCAGATAAGACAGAACTATGCAGAGGGTGCTTTGGGAATTTAGAGGAAGGGGCACTTGACATGATGTGGAGACTCAGGGTAGACTTTCCAGAGTGGGTACTCTCTATGCCAGGAAAAGAAAGACAACAGGGGCCCATGGTTGGAGTGGGGGTGGGGTTGCCAGGAGATAAGGCTAAGGAATAGATTATAAAGAGTAAAACATGCCAAGAATTTAAACTTTAATCCAAAGTCAATGGGGATCTCTAGAAGATTTTTTAAGGAGGGCAATGAAGTAATTAAACTGGAATTTTAAAAAGTTAGTCTGTTTCTCTAAATAGATACCCTACTTAAACCATTCTAAGACATTTTAATAAAAGCAAGATGAAGTATTTCCACATGCTTCTGTGTCAGTAATTATGCAATATACATGCATGTGTGCTTTTACAAAACCGTAGATGTTCTTTTTCCTCCCGTTATTTACTTTCTTGCTTTAGACACTAAGAGATAAAAGTAACCTGGTCAAAGATACTCAAAAGTTTCCAAAAGGAAAATAAAACCTAAGACACCCAAGTTCCAAGTTGTCACGTCAGTAAGTCCTGTGGAAATTGACCAGGTCCTACCTGAAATTTGTCCTACCCAATTCTTGTTATACTCTTAGTTCTACCTGGTGGCCGAGAGGGTAAAGCATCTGCCGCCAATGCGGGAGACCCAGGTTCAGCCCCTGGGTTGGGAAGATGCCCTGGAGAAGGAAATGGCAACCCACTTCAGTACTCTTGCCTGGAAAATTCTGTGGATGGAGGAGGCTGGTAGGCTACAGTCCATGGGGCACAAAGAGTCAGACATGACTGAGCGACTTCACTTTCACTTTTACTTTAGCTCTGAGGCCAACTCAACTCCAAATTTTAAAAAGATTAAGGATCTATAGTTGAGTTTTTGTCACTGTAGTAGAAGTTCTTTTATACATCTTTTTAAACAAATATCAGTTCTTACAAATTGATTCTTCATCTGTTTTCCATTAATATTTGCATGAATGATTAACAAATAGGCTGTCAATAAGGAAAGATTACAGGGTCTCTTTATAAGGATGTCACATTTTTGTTTACCTTCAAGTTATGGCTCACATCTTAAATTTTGCTCATATTTCTGAATTTGCTAACATTTGCTTTCACAAAACCAAGAATTCTAGCAACTAATATTGCTCAAAAGGGAATTTCCCACTAGGTCACTTTTTGTAAATCTGACGATAAATCAGTTTGAGTGTCTGTTTGCAGGGCAGGCTCTTTCCCTGCAATGAGGGAAGAAACTACATTTCATCTTTGTCCACCAACTCCCAAATGGGACAAGATATATGAACTGCAACTTCCATAGTTATTGCCAGAGGCTCTTTGCAAACATTTAAAATATTCCCTGGGTCAGATACATTTCTCTTTGTAAGAATTCTGAGTAGTTTTCAGTGGTGAGATTAGCAAAGTTTGTCTTTTAAGTTTCTGACTCTTATTTTGACCCTTTTGGGCACTATCTCTTGATCCCTGGGTGCCCACAATAACTGCCACCTCTGTCCTGAGTAATCCTGGATGATCCAGGGCAGGTATTCCCTTCTATTCTCTCCCAGTTCAATTTTGAAAGCCAGTTGGTTGGAAAATTTATTCCCACTCACCTATTAATGGTCAGAAGAATTTAGTGTCTAGAGATTTTTGTATTTTTGCTA
Organism: Odocoileus virginianus; assembly: GCF_023699985.2. NCBI lineage: Eukaryota > Metazoa > Chordata > Mammalia > Artiodactyla > Cervidae > Odocoileus > Odocoileus virginianus. Next base: position 19,576,720 of record NC_069691.1, on the reverse strand, counting down.
GATTGATTTGCCCTCATGCAAAGAAAAAATCTGCAAAGATTGTAGCAAAACTGATTTATTTTCTGAAGCAATTTACTTTTTATGCCTCTATATAGCAAACAGCTACAGTATTAAGTTACTACTGTGACAAAGGCACTTTCCTAGGAACTGATGGATATCCAGATGGAGCAGACATAGATCTTGTGTGAAAGCAGCTTACAGTTGACTAATCAGCAAGCTTTTCAGCTGGAGGCACCAGGCAGGTAGGGTGCTAGAGTCTGGGCACAGCTGTAGTTCAGCATCTGGAGAAAAGCTTACATTTTATAGGTGCTCAACCACATTTGTTGAGAGAAGAAATAGACCACTGAGAGGTGAAGAGACCAGAAGTAAGTTAGGCTCCTGATTATTCAGCAACCTTCCATGGTGGGGTAGAGGGGCAAGAGCCCATTTTAGAACTAGAAGTTTGGTAGGACACCTATACAAAGGCAAACACACATGTAGCTAGCTGGTGCTGCAAAGACAGAGACCAAAAACAAAATTAAACAAAACTGCAATGAGTAAGACCCATATATATATGTATATATATATGTCTTCCTAGGTGGCACTGTGGTAAAGAATCCACCTGCCAATGCAGAAGACATGAAAGACGTTCAGTTTTTGGGTGGAGAAGATCCCCTGGAGTAGGAAATGGCAACCCGCTCCAGTGTTCTTGCTTGGAAAATTCCATGGACAGAGGAGTCTAGCAGGCCACAGTCCATGGGGTCACAAAGACTCGGACACAACTGAGCAATTGAACCCATAAAGCTTGGAGCTGGATGCTGGGAAGGAAAATCCATTGAGGTTTGTTAAAGCTGTAACTGGAATCTTCAGCATTTTGGCTAAGAGCCAATGTGAGGAACCTAAATATAATCAGTACCCTATGAAGGAGTAACAGGCAAGTTTGGCCCTGAAGTACAAAATGAAGCAGGTCAAAAGCTAACAGAGTTTGCAAAGAATACACGTGTCATAGCAAACACCCTCTTCCAATAACACAAGAAAAGACTCTACACATGGACATAACCAAGTGGTCAGTACCAAAGTCAGATTGATTATATTCTTTGCAGCTGAAGACGGAGAAGCTCTATAGAGTCAGCAAAAACAAGACCTGGAGCTGACTGCAGCTCAGATCATGAACTCCTTATTGCAAAATTCAGACTTAAACTGAAGTAGGGAAAACCACTTGGCCTCTCAGGTGTGACCTAAATCAATTCTCTTATGATTGCACAGTGGAAGTGACAAATAGATTCAAGGGATTAGATCTGATAGAGTGCCCAAAGAACTACGAATCGAGGTTCATAATATTGTATAGGAGGCAGTGACCAAAACCATGTTCAAGAAAAAGAAATGCAAAAAGGCAAAATGGTTGTCTGAGGAGGCCTTACAAATAGCTCAGAAAGAAGAGAAGTGAAAGGCAAAGGAGAAAAGGAAAAATATACTCATGTGAGTGCAGTGTTTCAGAGAACCACAGGAAAGATAAGAAAGCCTTCTTAAGTGAACAATACAAAGAAATAGAGGAAAACAATAGAGTGGAAAAGACTAGAGATCTCTTCAAGAAAACTGGAGATACCAAGGGGACATTTCATACAAAGATGAGAACAACAAAGGACAGAGATGGTATGGACCTAATAGAAGCAGAAATATTAAGAAGTAGTAGCAAGAAAACATAGGCGAACTATTGAAAAAAGGTTTTAGTGACTCAGATAACCATTATGGTGTAGCCACTCACCTAGAGCCAGACATCCTAGAGTATGAAGTCAAGTGGGCCTTAGGAAGCATTACTACGAACCTGGCTAGTGGAGTTGATGGAATTCCAGCTGAGATATTTCAAATCTTAAAAGATAATGCTGTTAAAGTGCTATACTCAATAATGTCAGCAAATCTGTAAAATTCAGCAGTGGCCATGGAACTTGAAAAGATCAGTTTCATTCCAATTCCAAAGAGAGGCAATGCCAAAGAATGTTCAAACTACTGCACAATTGCACTCATCTCACATGCTAGCAAGATTATGCTCAAAATTCTTCAGGTTAGGCTTCAGCAGTACATGAACTGAGAACTTCCAGATGTACAAGCTGGATTTAGAAAAGGCAGAGAAAGCAGAGATCAAATTGCCAACATCTGCTGGATCATAGATAAAGCAAGGGAATTCCAGAAAAACATCTATTTCTGCTCCACTGAAGCTTTTGACTGTATGGATCATAAAAACCTGTGGAAAATTCTTAAAGAGACGGCAATACCAGACCACTTTACCTGCCTCCTGCATACAGGACAAGGAGCAACAGTTAGAACCAGAGAGGGAACAATGGACTGGTTCAAAATTGGGAAACAAGTACATCAAAGCTGTATGTTGTCACCCTGCTTATTTAACTTATACGCAAAGTACATCACATGAAATGCTGGGGTGGATGAGTCACAAGCTAGAATCAAGATTTCCAGGAGAAATATCACCAACCTCAGATATTCAGATGACACCACCTTAATGGCAGAAAATGAAAAGAAACTAAACAGCCTTTTGGTGAAGGTGAAAGAGAAGAATGAAAAAACTGGCTTAAAACTCAACATTCAAAAAATGAAGATCATGGCATCTGGTCCCATCACTTTATGGGAAATAGATGGGGAAAAAGTGGAAACAGTGACATTTCATTTTCTTGAACTCCATAGTCACTGCAGACAATGGCTGCAGCCATGAAATTAAAAGACGCTTGCTCCTTGGAAGAAAAGTTATGGCAAACCTAGACGGCATATTATAAAGCAGACACCACTTTGCTGACAAAGGTCTGGATAGTCAAAGCTAGGATTTTTCTAGTAGTCATGTATGGATGTGAGAGTTTGACTGTAAAGAAGGCTGAACACTGAAGATTTGATGCTTTCAAACTGTGGTGCTTAGAGAAGACTCTTGAGAGTCCCTTGGACTGCAAGGAGATTAAACCAGTCAACTCTAAAGGAAATCAGTCCTGAATATTCATTGGAAGGACTGATGCTGAAGCTCCAATACTTTGGCCACCTGATGCAAAGAGCCAACTTGTTGGAAAAGACCCTGATGCTGGGAAAGATTGAGGGTAGGAGAAGAGGGTAACAGAGGATGGGATGGTCGGATGGCATCACCAACTCAATGGACATGAGTTTGAGCAAACTTCAGGAGATGGTGAAGGACAGGGAAGCCTGATGTGCTTCAATCCATGGGGTCTTGGGGTTGGACAAGACTGAGCAACTAAACACCACCACCACTACCATAAGAGAAAGTGAAGTCGCTCAGTCGTGTCTGACTCTTGCGATCCCATGGACTGTAAGCTACCACGATCTCCATCCACGGGATTTTCCAGGCAAGAGTACTTGAGTGGGTTGCCAGTTCCTTCTCCAGGAATTGAACCCAGGTCTCCCTCATTGTAGGCAGACACTTTACCATCTGAGCCACCAGGGAAGCCTATGGTGGTGGGGAGCCACCACCATACCTATTATCAATTATTGCCTATTTTCTATGATAATCAGACACCTCTGAGCTGTTTGTTTTACCTTCTGCCCATTTAAAAGTTACGTTGATATTTTCATGAGTTGATTTTTGTCCTGGCAGTCATGATTGTGAATGAGATTGCTTTGATGTAGAAACCTGTCCAGAATATGGATGAAATAAACACAAAGCAATGTGTCAGGAAACGTAAAAAGCAGCACTTTCTAAGAAGTATTATGTCCTAAGTTACCAACCTTTGATCTTAGAAGTTGAATTCCCAGCCAGGATTAGGCTATACTATTCCAGTGACCCAGATGATAAAAGGAACATAGGTGGGCTGTTTTCTCTGAAAATTATGTACCACTGACCCTGGAATAAGAAAGGGATGCCCATGTACCATGTTGATGAAAATATATCTATAATTTATTATGGACCCTTCCAACCCAAGGTTCCTCAGTATCTGCATTTCCTCTGTATCATGGTTCTGCGATCTGTGGATTCAACCAACTGTAGGTAGGGTGGTGCTGTATTTACTTAGGGAAAAATCCAGGTACAAATGGACCAGTGCAGTTTAAACCCATGTTGTACAAGAGGCTACTGTATGGCGTCCTGACATCCTGAAATTTGTTCTGTCTTCACTCTGAAGGTCATTTATGCTCAATTCTCAAAGGTTTTGTTTGGATTTAAGACATTTCAGGCCAGGTTCCTCCTGCATACAACACTGACTTGTGTACATCTACTACTGTCTGTCATTAACACCACATCAGAGCTTCTTGCAAGTGCCATTCATTTGATGGCATTGTTATCTTATTTGTCCTAGGGAATTATTTATAATGAAAACTGATAGTGAGTTCTTACCACCATTGCTGGTACAAGAGCAATTTTTAAATACATTCCTGAGTTACATTTGTGAATTCTACTCCCCAAGTCTTGATACCATTGCACAAATTGGAGGGTTCTGCTGCTTCCTTTCCATTGAACAGGGTTTGCAGAACTAGCCTGGGCTCTGGGTCACAGTCTTCTCATTACCTAACCCCTCTGAGCCCCAGCCCCAATCTCCTCTTCTGTGTTTGATTGAGGAGGCTGGGCAGCGCTCTACAAAACTACACTGTCTTCTGAAGAGGGGGCTGATCAAAGGAAGAGAAAGACCTTTATCTGAGGGCTTCTGTAGGGCCTTTGTATTGCTGCAGAAATCAGTGGCTCTTTTGTATGGATTTTTTTTTTTTAGTGGCTCTAAAAGGGTTGTTCCCAGACCAGTGGCATAAACATCATCTGGGAATTGGAAAAAACCCATCTTCTCACCCACACCTACTTGCTCAAAACCCAGCAAGCTACATCATAAGGCCCCCGGGGGACTCTAAGGCTTGCTCCAACTTGAGAGCCACTGGGATAGGTCTGGAATTGAGTTTAGATGCAGAGGCTTGTGAGGACTGAACACCTGCTCTGCATAAAAGAGAGGCAGCTGGAGCTCTGGGTGTAGTCTCAGAAGTGCACAAACAAGGAATGGAGCCAGTAGGATGGAGAGTGGCCTAGATGGTGGGAGCCTGCATGAGGTCACATGAGCCGTGAGAAAGTTCCAGCCCTACTGGTGTGATGGCTGAAGGGACTTTCAGAGCAAGCCTGCCTAGACAGAGAAGGAGAGATATGACATCCCTTATATGTGGAGTCTAAAAAGAAATGATATACAAATGAGCTTACTTATGAAACAAATACAGACTCACAGATTTAGGAAATGAACTTATGACTGCTGGGCATGGGTTGGGGGTGGTGGTGGGCAGGAATAATGTGGGGAAGGGATGGTTAAGAAGTTTTGGATTGACATCTGCACACTGCTATATTTTAAATGGATAACCAACAAGGCCCTAAGGGGCCTCAATGTTATGTGCTAGCCTGGATGGGAGGGGAGTTTGGGGTAGATTGGATACATCTATAGGTATAGATTTGAGTCCATTTGCTGTTCAGCTGAAACTGTCACAACATTGTTAATCAGCCATACCCTAGTACAAAACAAAATGTTAAAAAAAAAAAAAAAAAGAGCAGGTCTGTGTAATACACTATTTGTTTCATTTGCTAGACAATGTGATTTTTGTACCTTCTGCCTCATACCTTCAAAAATTTAAAATTTTCTCCTGCATGCAATAACTTTGAATAAATGGGATCTTGTTTTAGGAAGGGAAGGATGGAAGTTTGGATAAACATCAAGGTAAGGTTAAAAATCAGTGGATTTCAGGAAATCAAAGTCAGAGATGGTTATACTCTAGGGCAGGGCTTCTCAGCTTCAGCACAACTGACCTTCTGGACTGGATAATTCTTTGTTGTATGGGCTCCTATCAATTGTAGGACTTTCATTCAGCAATATCTCTGGCTTCTAGCCTCTAGACACTGATAATACCTATACCCCAAACTGTGACCACCAAAAACATCTTCACCCATTGCCAGAACAGGGGAATATAGCCCCCTTTGAGAACCACTTGTTCTGGAATCTTCTAGGGGACACTAACTTTTCTTGCATGTCATAAGGTAGGTAATAGGGATATGGTGAGTCCATTTGCTCTGAATCAGAAGCAACCAGGCTATCCTAGCTGACATGTGCAGTTGGAATATCTCTCTTTACAGAGCAGTGGGAAAACTCAGTGAGAGTATTTGTAAAGTGCTGGCAGAGAACCTGGTGCCTAGTAGACATATTCCCTCTCTCTTTTCCATTTCTATTATAAAGAAACAGTCTTAGTAGTCTGTGACCCACGGTGATCCCAGAGATCTTGTGCACTCTTCTCTTTACCATTTGTCCAGAACTGTGAAGGGACTGAGACTACTTACAAGCTAACAGGTTAACTGCCTTAGGTTTCATGGACGCTGACAGAAGCCACAAAGTCCCTGGGTCAGAGAGAGAGGATCACTTATGACTCCACAGAAATAGCAGCAGCTAGAGTGACAGCATTTTCTTGGGCTGGTTTTCCAATCCCAGTCCTCCCATGGTGGCACAAAGGGGGCCACATGACACATGCACGCTCAGGGGGCTGCCTTCCAAGAGAGGGATGCTGAGCTTAGGGAGCCTCAGTCTTCTGTACTAGACTGTAAGCATGTCTGCGCTTTGTGCTACAGATACATACTATCTTTTAAGGCTATTCATTATACAGGCAGATATCCTTGAAAAGATAGTCTTGAGCAAAGACATTCTGTGACTCTGCTCATTAGATATGCAGAAAGCTAAGAGACAGTCTCCCAATACTAGTAGTCTATAATTATTCTCTAAGCTCTCTAGGGGAGCAGGATCATGTTTATTCATCTTTGTAACTAGCCCTGGTAGCCAGGAGGTCATCAATAGCACTTTTTAGATTATACAATAAAAATTCCTCAAATAAGTGCATGGGATGAGTTTAAGGAGTTATGCTTGGTCTAGTTCAACCTAGCTCAATCCATCCATGTGAGAGTTCTATTAATTTTCAATTGCCGCTATAACAGATTACTCCAAATTTAGTGGCTTAAAACAACAGAAATTTGGGTTAGAGTTCTGGAGGTCAGAAATCTCAAATGGGTCTTACTGGGCTAACATTAAGGTCAGGGCACAGCTGCCTTTCCTTTGTAGGATGTAGGGGCGAACCCACTTGTTCCCTTTTTCAGCTTCTAGAGGTTAACATTCCTTGGCTTGTGGCCCTTTTTGCCATCATTAGAGCATCTCCCAGTCTTTCTCTGGCTCTGATCTTCCCCTACCTCCCTTTTTCTCAAATAAAGACCCTTTTATTCTACTGAGAACACCCAGGGAATCCAGGATAATCTCCCCACCTCAAGATCCTTAGCTCAATTACAGTTGCAAAGTCCCTTTTGCCAGGCAAGGTAACATCCTCACAGTTTCTTGGAATTAGGATGTGAAAATTTTTTCTACCCTTTCGTAAAAAAAAAAAATCAGGTTTTTCATTTTTTTTTTTTTTTTAAATCTCTTTAATAAAACTTCCCTGAGGTGTAAAACAGAGTCATTCCAGTTTGGGAAATCAGGAATGAACTTTTCCCTTCACACTATTTTTTTCCTCTTTTAATTTACATTTGGAACATAGTTAAAAATATTTTTTACAAGTCCTCTATTTAGCACCAAAAGTATGTTAAGGAAAAAGTGTTTCAAAGAAGTAGTAGGCAGCATACCATGTTTACTCATGACTTTTCCATGTTATGTGTAGAGGAGATTATGTATGTTTCCTATTCTTTCATGAATTCCTTTCAGAGTAGATAGTTTTTCTCAATAGCAACCAGAATGTCTTTGTAATCTTGTTAAAAGTAGTTGAATGTGCTTTAAAGACCCTATTATATGAGAGGAAAAAAAATTCTTGAGCATATACAATGTGCTAGGAGCTCTACTAAGCATCTAACTTTACCAACTCAGCTAATTCTCAGAGTAAGTCTATTAGGTAGGTATTATCACAACCCTCGTATTATAGGTATATACTATATGTGTTGCCCAAGTCCCAGTACCTTGTACGACACAAATCACACCCCAGTTTTCTGATTCCATAGCCCTAAAGCTAAATACCCAAGCTAAACTTCTTTCATCAGTCTGCATCCTTCTTCTTGTGAATTATGGCATACATACCCCCAAAATGCATAAAATAGATAATCATAAAGCAAACACCTGTGTAACCATCACTTAGAACAGAAGTTGGCAAATATAGCCCACAGGCCCAATCCATTCTGCTGAATATCTTGTGATAAATAAAGTCTTATTGGAACACATCTATGCCCATTCCTTTATGCACTATCTATGTCTACTACTATCAGAGTTGAGTAGTTGTGACAGAAACCAATGGCCTGCAAAGCCTAAACTCACTACTAGCTAGTCCTTCACCAAAAAAGTTTACTGACCCCTGACCTAGATTCAATGGGACAGCATTACTTAGCACTCTGGAAGACTCCTGTTTGCCTTTCTCACTCACAACTCTGTCTGTAATCACTATCCTACCTTTCGTGACCGTGATTTTTTTAGTTGATAGTTTAACCTAAATGTCACTTATATTTCAGTTTTGCCGATTTTTTTTTTGAAACTTCTCAAGAATAGAGTCATACCATGACTTTTTCCAACTTGTTTCTCTTGCTCAACACTAGACATGTGAGATTAATTCATGCTGTTACATTTACCAGTTTGCTCATTATCATCAAATTGGACTCTATCCTATGGGTATCACATCACTTATTTATTCCTTCTATTGTTAATGAAAATTTGCATTATTGCAATATAATAACTCATGCTGCTACGGATATTTCTTTCCATGTCTCCTGGTGCACATGTACATGAGTTTCTGCTGGTATATATCTAGGAGTAGACTTGCTGGGTCATATTTTGAGCTTCATATTCTGATATGAATATGGATACTAGGAGTATTTTGGATACTTAGTCCTTCATAAGTTATATGTAGCATAAATAGCTTCTACCACTCTATGGCTTTCCTTTTCATTCTATTTATGTTGTCTTTTAATGGCCATAAGTCCTTGATTTTTAGTGTAGTTAAGTCAATCTTTTTGGTTAAGCCTTTTTTGTCTCAAGAAATTCTTCCCAATCTTTAAGATACTCTCCTCCATTACTTTCTTAAAGCTTTACATTGGTATTCAGTTGCTCAGGCATGTCTGACTCTTTGTGACCCTATGGACTGCATCATGCCAGGCTTCCCTGTCCTTCACTATCTCCCAGAGTTTCCTCAAACTCATGTCCACTGAGTTGATGATGCAAAGTTTTATAGTCTGCCTTTTACTTGAGGTCTTTAATTCAACTAGAATCCACTTTGTGTATGGTGTGACCTAGGGGTCAATACTTTTTCCCTATTACTACCCATTTGTCCCAACACCACTGACTGCAGGTAACTTTCCTTTCTGCTTTTCCCCGGGGCCTCTATATACATAGTGGCCATATGTGCACTGATGTGCTCTTTAGGTTACCTTTGCTGTCTCACTGTTGTATTTATGTATCTCCATGCCAATATTATACTGTCTTCATTATAAAAGAAGTTGTGAAACTGGTAGAACAATTCTTCCCATCTTGTTCTTCTTCAAGAGCATATGTGACTATTTTTGGCCATTTGTTGTAGCATATAAATTTCAGAATAAACCTATTAAGTTCCACAAGTCCTACTGAATCAAATAATCAACTTGGGAGATGCTATGATTTTTACAACATTCAGACTTTCAAGCCACAAACATATTCTAGCTCTGCATCTATTAGGTCATCTTTAAACTTTTTCAAAAAAGTTTAATCATTTTCTCTCTATAGGTCTTTCATATGTCTTGTTAGATTTATTCCTAAGAGCTTTGTAGTTTTTAAATCTTCTGTTTAATGCTGATACATAGGACTATAATTATTCTATATTGCATTATGTATCTGGGAATTTGTTAGACTCATTAATTCTAATCAATTTTTAGTGTATTTTTTAATAAAAAATTATGTTACCCGTGAGAAAAGGAGTTTTATTTTCAATGTTAATATTTTTTCTGACTTATTGCACTGACTAGGATCTACAGTGAAGTACTGAATGGAAATAATAATAAAAGGAGCTTCATTGCTTCTTATTTTAAAGGGAAAGTATTCAACATTTCACCATTAAGCATGACATCTGCTAAGTAGCATTTTCATAGAAACTCTTTATCTGAATCAGGTAGTTTCATTTTTACAACTAATGTGCTAAGAAATATTTTAAATCATAAAAGATATTTCATCTTATAAGATTTTTCATTGTCCACTGATGTGATTATTTTTCTCCATTAATACCTTAATATAGTTAATTACACTAATTGGTATTCTAAACTGATTTTTAAACTAATCTTGCATTCCTGAAATAAACCCAATTTGTCCTAATGTGTTGTCCTCTTTACCTATTCCTAGACTAAGTTTGTTAATATTTTGTTTATGACTTTTGCTCCTATATTAACAAGGAAGAACAGCCCTTCTTATTACCGTCCTACTGAAGTTTTAGTAAGAGGGTTGTGTTAATTCATAATACAGAAGTTATTCTACACTTTTAAATGTACATGTACAAAGGATCCTATTTATCTCTAGCAATGTATTTTGCCTTAAACTTTATTCAATACAGAAGTAGCAAAATCAACTATACTATTTACATATCCTTTTGTTTGTCAACTTTCCTGGTTCTGATATTTTAGGTATGTGTCTTGAAAATGACCTAGAGTTAGATTTTATTGTTATTATTTTCATTTTCTATCCAGCCTACAATCTCTGCCTATTAATTAGAGGATTTGATCCACTTATCTTAATGTAATTAATTACATACATGTTTTAAATCTATCATTTTGTTTTGTGATTTCAATTTTTTTTTTTTTTTTTTTTGCCTATTCTATGGTTTGTTTTTAATCTCATAGCCTTTATTCTTTGGATTGATTTTTTCACATTCCACATAGTTTTCCACTTGCTACAGTGGTAGCTATGTATTTTATTTCTCCATTTCTTGTGATTTATTACAAATATCAAATAACAATAAAATTTAAAGTTAATCAATACAATTATTATACTCTTAAATTTATGAATTCTCCTCTCTCCTAACTTATATACTACTGTTGTCTGATTATTACTTGTATCTTACTTCTTTTCAAATTTATGTGAAAATGTCTTATCACTTTATTCAATCTGAGCTCTTTCAGGTGTAATCATATATTTAAAATATTTTCCCCTGTATTTCTTTTCATTCCTTCCTGCATTTCAGGCTTCCCACCTTAGGCCATTTTTCCTCTGCCAAAAGTTTTTCATTTAAGCACGATGGAGGGCTAGGAGGTCTCAATACTTGTCTCCCCAACCCTCCCAAAAAAAAGAGAGAGAGGGAAAAAAAACCCAAACACAAAACAATAAATAAACTACAAATCAAAGGCAGTATCTCAGGGAAAACTCTGGACTATGAAGAAGCAGTAACAAATTAAGCAGAGCTAAAAAATCAAGGGTGACCACAGAGAAAATTCTAAGAGACATATTATCTGCATCACTCCATCTCCCAGTCAAAAGCAGTTCTGCATCAAAAAGGAGACTTGTGGACTCTGTGGGAGAAGGCAAGGGTGGGATGTTTCAAGAGAACAGCATCGAAACATGTATATTATCTAGGGTGAAACAGATCACCAGCCCAGGTTGGATGCATGAGACAAGTGCTCAGGCCTGGTGCACTGGGAAGACCCAGAGGGATGGGGTGGAGAGGGAGGTGGGAGGGGGGACCGGGATGGGGAATACATGTAAATCCATGGCTAATTCTTTTCAATGTATGACAAAAACCACTGCAATGTTGTAAAGTAATTAGCCTCCAACTAATAAAAATAAATGAAAAAAAAAAAAAAGGACTGCCTCCGAAAAATTTCACCCCACAGATAAAAGAAGAGCAAGAGAACCCAGGAAGCCTCGCTACTGTGAAAGTTGGCAGCCTTTGTTACAGAGTCCTATCATGGTCTTTACCAGCGCTGACCCCAGCTGATAGAGCTGCCTTGGAGTTCCACGGCGAAACCCACTCTCTGAGGCTGTAACTGTAGCGGTGGTGAGATCTGCCCTCAGGAGCCCCAGCAGCCGCTGGGCCCACTCTCCAGGTTTAGGACACCACCACATCTCACCATTCACAGGACAAGAGCTGTTATTGCTCTATATCCCAACCACCGCCCTAAGTCAAGACTCTATCTTATCACTACAAGGGCAGCCTCTATTGCCCTGAGCCCTGCCCCATCGTTTCTGGGGTAAATAGAAATAGAGTTTTCAACCGATCAATAACAAAGAGACTGAATTGATAACCAAAAGCCTCCCAACAAACAAAAGCCCAGGACCAGAGAGCTTCACATGTGAATTCTACCAAACACTTAAGAAGCATTAATACCCATCTTTCTCCTCCAAAAAAATCTGAAAAAGAGGGAACAACTATCAGACTCATTTTACAAGGCCAGCATCACCCCGATATCAAAACAAGATAATGACACTACAAGAAAATTAGAGACCAATATCCCTGATGAATATAGATGCAAAATTTTTCAATATACTAGCAAGTCAAATTTAACTGCACATTAAAAGAATCATATATTTATCTTTGGGATTTAAGAATGATTTTAACTTATAAAAATCAATAAATGTGATATACCATATTAATAAAAAATAAAAATCATATGATAATCTCAATAGATACAGGGAAAGCATCTGATAAAACATATCTTTTCACAGTAAAGTGTTAGTTGATCAGTCGTGTCAAACTCTTTGCATCCCCATGGACTGTAGACTGCCAGGCTCTTCTGTCAATGGAATTCTCCAGGCAAGAATACTGGAGTGGAATGTCATTTCCTTCTCCAAGGAATCGTTCCAACCCAGAGATTGAACCTGGGTCTCCCACATTGCAGGCAAATTCTTAAAACACTCAACAAACTGAGGATAGAGGAAATTTTCCTTAGCATAATAAAGGCCATAAGTGAGAAGCCCAGAGCTAATATCTTACTCAATGGTGAAAAATTACTTTTTTTCCTCTAAGATAAGGAACAAGACAAGGATGTCTACTCTATTTCTATTCAATATAGTACTGAAAGTCCTAGCCAGAGGAATAAAGCAAGAAGAAAGGCATATTAGAAAGTAAGAAGTTAAGATTATCTTTATTGGCAGAAGTCATGATTTTATATGTAAAAACCCTACAGATGTCACCAAAAACTGTTAGAGCTAGTAAATGAACTCAGTAAAGTTGCAGGATACAAAATCTGTTGCATTTTAATATACTAACAATGAATTATCTGAAAGAGAAATTAAGAAAGCAATCCCTCTTAATAATAACATCAAAATCAATAAATTTAACCAAGGAGGAGAATGACTTATACAGTGAAAATTATAAGACATTAATAGAAAAGACTGAAGACTGAAGAAGACAAATGGAAAGGTATCCCATGGTCTTGGATTGGAATAAGTAATAGTGCAAAAATATATTACCCAAAGTGATCTCCATATTTAATACAATCCTGACAAAAACTCCAGTGGTATTTTCCACAGAAACAGAAAACATTATTTTAAAAAATTGCTTGGAACCACTAGACACCCCAAATAGCCATAGCAATTTTGAGAAAGAACAACAAAAATGAAAGTACTACCTGAATTAAAGCTATAGTATAAAACTGTATTTTAAAACTACAGTAATCAAAGCAGCATGTTATTGACATAAAAATGGGCCAATAGACTCCTGGAACAGAATAGAAAGCCTAGACATAAACTCATGCATATCTGGCCAGTTAAGTTTGACAAGGATGCTAGAGCATACCATGGGAAAAGGAGTCTTTCCAATAAATAGTTTTGGACAAACAGGAGAATAAAATTGGACCCCTTTCTTAGACCACTCACAAAAATTAATATGAAATTGATCAAATATCTAAATATAAGACCACAAACCATAAAACTCATAGAAAAAACTCAGGGAAAGACATTTTCAACATTGGTCTTGACAGTAATTTCTTGGATGAGATGCCAAAAGCACAGGCCACAAAAATGAAAATAAGCAAGTGGGTCTATGTTAACTGAAGAACTTCTGTATTGTGGAGGAAATAATAAACTGAGAAGTCAAACTTGAGAATGGGAGAAAGCATAAGCAAACTATATACTGGATAAGGGGTTAATACATAAAATATATGAAGAAACTTATACAATTCAAAAGCCATAAAGCAAATAATTCAATTTAAAAAGGTGCAGAAGACCTGAACAGACATTTTTCCAAAGAAGACATGCCAATAGGATATAAAAAGATGCTAAAAAGCATTAATCATCAGAAAAATGCAAATAAAAACCACAATGAGACATCACTTTGTATCTGTTAGGATGGCTATTATCAAAAAGACAACAGATAACAAATATTGGCAAAGACATGGTAAAAAGGAAACCCTTATATGTTCACTGTTGGTGGGAATATAACATGGTACAGCCATATGGACAATAGTATGGTACTTCTTCAAAAATGCAATCCGGGGCATCCCTGGTGGTCCAGTGGTTAAGAATTTGTTGGTGCAGGGGACATAGGTTTGATCCCTGGCCCAGGAAGATCCAAAATGCTGCAAAGCAACAAACCCATGTGCCACGAGTATTGAGCCCATACTCTGCAATGAGAAGCTGCCTCAATGAGAAGCTTGTGGCAGCCCCACTTGCCAGCAACTAAAGCCCAGGCGCAACAACAAAGAGCCAGTGCAGCCAAAAATAATAAATAAACAATCCACCTGTTAAAAAATAAATAAACTGAACTACCATATGATCTAGCAGTCCCATTTATAGGGTCAGTTCAGTTCAGTCGCTCAGTCGTATCTGACTCTTTGTGACCCTGTGCCAGGCTTCCCTGTCCATCACCTACTCCTGAAGCTTGCTCAAACTCGTGTCCATCGAGTCGGTAATGCCATCCAACCATCTCATCCTCTGTCGTCCCCTTCTCCTCCTGCCTTCAATCTTTCCTAGCATCAGGGTCTTTTCCAATGAGTTAGTTCTTTCACATAAGGTGGCCAAAGTATTGGAGTTTCAGCTTCAACATCAGTCCTTCCAATGAATATTCAGGACTGATTTCTTTTAGGATGGGCTGGTTGGATCTCCTTGCAGTCCAAGGGACTCTCAAGAGTCTTCTCCAACACCACAGTTCAAAAGCATCAATTCTTTGGCACTCAGCTTTGTTTATAGTTCAACTCTCACATCCATACATGACCACTGGAAAAACCATAGCTGTGACTAGATGGACCTTTGTTGGCAAAGTAATATCTCTGCTTTTTAATATGCTCCATAGCTTTTCTTCCAAGGAGCAAGCATCTTTTAATTTCATAGCCGCACTCACCATCTGCAGTGTTTTGGGGGCCCCAAAACATAGAGTCTGTCACTGTTTCCATTGTTTCCCATCTATTTGCCATGAAGTGATGGGACCAGATGCCATGATCTTAGTTTTCTGAATGTTGAGTTTTAAGCCAACTTTTTCACTCTCCTCTTTCACTTTCATCAAGAGGCTCTTTAGCTCTTCTCCGCTTTCTGCCATAAAGATGGTGTCATCTGCACATCTGAGGTTATTGGTATTTCTCCCAGCAATCTTGATTTCAGCTTGTGCTTCATCCACCCTGGCATTTCACATGATATACTCTGCATATAAGTTAAATAAGCAGGGTGACAATATACAACCGTGATGTACTCCTTTTCTGATTTGGAACCAGTCTGTTATTCCGTGTCCAGTTCTAACTGCTACTTTTTAACCTGCATACAAATTTCTCAGGAGGCAAGTAGTGGTCTGGTATTCCCATCTCTTTAAGAATTTTCCACAGTTTGTTGTGTCCACACAGTCAAAGGCTTTGGCATAGTCAATAAAGCAGAAGTAGATGTTTTTCTGGAACTCACTTGCTTTTTCTATGATCCAACAGATGTTGGCAATTTGATCTCTGATTCCTCTGCCTTTTCTAAATCTAGTTTGAACATCTGGAAGTTCATGGTTCACATACTGTTGAAGCCTGGCTTGGTGAAGTTTGAGCATTAATTTGCTAGTGTGTGATATGAGCGCAATTGTGTGGTAGTTTGAGCATTCTTTGGCATTGCCTTTCTTTGGGATTGGAATGAAAACTGATCTTTTCCAGTCCTGTGGCCATTGCTGAATTTTCCAAATTTGCTGGCATATTGAGTGCAGCAGTTTCACAGCATCATCTTTTTTGATTTGAAATAGCTCAATTGGAATTCCATCACTTCCACTAGCTTTGTTCATAGAAATGCTTCCTAAGGCCCCCTTGACTTCACATTCCAAGATGTCTGGCTCTAGGTGAGTGATCACACCAAGGTGGTTATCTGGGTCATGAAGATCTTTTTTATATAGTTCTTCTGTGTATTCTTGCCACCTCTTCTTAATATCTTCTGCTGTTAGGTCCATACCATTTCTGTCCTATATTGTGCCCATCTTTGCATGAAATTTTCCCTTGGTATCACTAATTTTCTTGAAGAGATCTCTAGTCTACTACTACTTATAGGGTATATCCACAGAAAATGAAATCACTACTTGAAGAGATGTCTGTGCACCCATTTTTACTGCAGCATTACTCACAATAGTCCAGATATGAAAGTCACATAAATATCTGGTCAATGGATGAATGGATAAAGAAGTTTTATTTATTTATATATGTGTATGTAGGTACATGTCATGTAAGTATGTATATGCACACAATGGAATATTATTTAGCCATGAAAAAGGAAATCCTGCCACAACATGGATGGACCTTGAGTGCATATGCCAAACGACACAAGTCAGACAGAGAAAGACAAATCCTGTATGATATCACTGATGGATAGCTCCAAAGTTGGCTCATAGTTGGCCAACTATGGCTCATAGTTCTACTGATGATTACCATTTTGAGGGTTTGGGTCTTTTCTCTCCCACCTCTTTCCGCATTTTTTCTTTCTTCCTCCCTCTCTTCCCTCATCTTTGCCTCTCTTCTTTCTTGCATTTTTGCTGTCTCTTCTGTCTTCTTTCTTCTATTCTTTTCTCTTTCCATTTGAGTTTATATGAAATAGGGCAGAGGAATTTAGGAGTGGGGAATGAAGGGAGTTACATTAGTTTCACCTGAGCTGTGTTTTTCAGACTCAGGATTTGGTGTTTTAGCAAAAAAAAAAAACTCAGTTGAAGCCTGTGTGAACTTAGTGTAACTTGAATACCCCCAGGTCTTAGCATGTTTATGAATAAATGACACTAACTGTTAAATCTTCATGTTACTAACTCTAATGCCAGACCAAGACATGATTTCCAGCCCCATGAAAAGAACCCCTGCTGGTAACTTGGTAGGCCATCGAGGATTATCTTACATCCATCACTCACAATGTTCCTCTGATCCCTATCACATTCCCTTCCATGCCTGTCCCTGCGGGCGCACATCGTTGTAGATTACCCTGGCTGCCATATGCTTAATCCTCAAGTCATCTCAACAAATCAATGGCTTGAAAAACAAGAAATAGCTTCCTCTGTCTGCCTTACATTCAGACAGACCTCCGCAGCAGAGCCATTTGTCCTGACATGTTTGAATTTAATAATACAGTCACACTTGAGTTTATAGGCAGAAACCTTAGTCCCCAAAATGGACAAACTTCCAGAGAAGGAGAGTCAGAGAGGATCTCAGTACCAGCTGCCAAGCTTTACTCAGAGTAGTGCTCACCTCCCACCCAGACTCACAGATGCCTTCCTCCTCTTGGTGAAGGCTCGTTTTCTGAGTGGCTTCTGAGGTCCTCCACACCCAACCCCACCAAAGGGTCTCAAGGTCAGTTCAGGACATGCCATGATGTATGTCCAGGAGGCTCCTTGGCTCCCATGATAAGCAGAGGAGCAAGGAGACAAGCGGGCTGCAGAGATGAGCCCAAGTCTACACAGCTGTTTTTTCTAGATCTCGAGTCAAGGCCCATGAGAACTTTGGCTCATCCTGCTGGTTACTAATATCCATTCATCCCTTCTTTGAAAATGAAGTTTTAATTATATTCAAGGTGACAACTCACTCTGAAAGCCAAATGGCCCCACTCCCTTACAGGTAGGTGTGGCCACCTAAGTTCCAACCAATGAAGCCTCAGTGGAAGTGGGCGGGTGGAGACTCAGGAAAACTCCCCTTAAAGGAGGAGTAGACTGCTGCTCAAGTACATTTTGACCTTTCTCCCTTACTCTTAGCTTTCTGAAATTGGATATGATGGCTATGGTCCTAAAAGTATTTTGTATCATAAAGAGGGCTTACGGATCAAAGGCAGGCATGAAGTTATGATCTGAAGGTCCTGAAAGTGAAAGTCGCTCAGTCATGTCCAACTCTTTGTGACCCCGTGGACTGAATTCTCGAGGCCAGAATACTGGAGTGGGTATTTACCTTCTTAAGTGAATCGTCCCAACCCAGGGATCAAACCGAGGTCTCTTGCATTGCAGGTGGATTCTCCACCAGCTGAGCCACAAGGAAGCCCAATAATACTGGAGTGGGTAGCCTATTCCTTCTCCAGCAGATCTTCCCAATGCAGGACTCGAACACTGGGATCTCCAGCACTGCGGGCGGATTCTTTACCAACTGAGCTATTAGGGAAGCCCGAAGTTAGGATGGTGACCCAGAAATCTAATTTGATTTCTTCAGTAACCTGTTTGTTATTTAGACACCTATTGTTTAATCTCTATGTGTTTGTTTTTTACATTTTTTCCCCCTGTAATTGATACCTAGTCTCATACTGTTGTGGAAAACTGACCTTTTAGTCTTGTGGTCAGTGCTGATTTTTCCAAATTTGTTGACATGTTGAGTGCAGCACTTTAACAGCATACTCTTTTAGGATGATGAAATAGCTCAGCTGGAATCCCATCACCTCTATTAGCTTTGTTTATAGGAATGCTTCCTAAGGCCCACTTAATTTCATACTCCAGGATGTCTGGCTCTAGGTGAGTGACACCACCATTGTGGTTATCTTTAAGACCTTTCTGTATAGTTCTTCTATGTATTCTTGCCCCCTCTTTCTAATCTCTTCTGCTTCTGTTAGGTCCTTACCATTTCTGTCCTTTATCATGCCCTCCTTGCATGAAATGTTCCCTTGATATGTATAGCTTTCTTGAAGAGATCTCTAGTCCTTCCTATTCTGTTGGGCTTTCTTATCTCTCCTTGCTATTCTCTGGAACTCTGCTTTCAGTAGTGTATATCTTTCCCTTTCTCTTTTGCCTTTCACTTCTCTTCTTTCCTCAGCTATTTGTAAAGCCTCCTCAGACAACTACTGTTAGGTATAACTACTCCCTGTCTTTGGGGATCTGGTTCCTTCTTAGATTTCTGAGTCACCATCCAGGAAGTTAGGAGGTGTGAGGGAGGTCCAAGTTGGGGGGGACATACGTATACCTATGGTTGATTCATGTTAATATTTGGCAGAAACCAACACAATACTGTAAAGCAATTACCCTTCAATTGAAAATAAATTTATTTTAAAAAAAGAAAGGAAAGGTCAGTTTTCATTCCAATCCCAAAGAAAGGCAATTCCAAAGAATGTTCAAACTACTGCACAATTGCACTCATTTCACATGCTAGCAAGGTAATGCTCAAAATCCTTCAAGTGAGGCGTTAGCAGTACATGAACCAAAAATTTCCAGACATGCAAGCTGGATTTAGAAAAAGGCAGACAAGCAGAGATCAAATTGCCATTTGTTGGATCATAGAGAAAGCAAGGGAATTCCAGAAAAATGTCTACTTCTGCTTCATTGACTATGCTAAAGCCTTTGACTGTGTGGATCATGACAAACTGTGGAAAGCTCTTAAAGAGACAGGAATACCAGACCACCTTACATGTCTACTGAGAAACCTGTGTGCAGGTCAAGGAGCAACAGTTAGAACTGGACATGGAACAACAGACTGGTTCAAAATTGGAAAAACAGTATGACAAAACTGTACATTGTTACTCTCCCTATTTAACTTATATGCAGAATACATCATGCGAAATGCCAGGCTGGATGACTCACAAGCTAGCATCAAGATGGCCAGGAGAAGTATCAACAACCTCAGATAGGCAGATGATACCACTCTAATGGCAGAAAGCAAAGAGGAATTAAAGGGCCTCTTGAGGGTGAAAGAGCAAAGTGAAAAAGCTGGCTTAAAATTCAACATTCAAAAAACAAAGATCATGGCATCCAGTCCCATTACTACATGGCAAATAGAAGGGGAAAAAGTCAAAACAGTGACAAATATAATTTTTTTGGCTCCAGAATCTCTGTGGATGGTGAATGCAGCCATGAAATTAAAAGATACTTGCTCCTAGGAAGGAAAGTTATGGCAAATCTAGACGGCATTTTAAAAAGCAGAGACAGCACTTTGCCATCAAAGATCTGTATTGTCAAAACTATAGTTTTTCCAGTAGTCGTGTACAGATGTGAGAGTTGGACCATAAAGAAGGCTGGGTGCTGAAGAACTGATGCTTTCAAATTGTGGTGCTGGAGAAGACTCTCAAGAGTACTTTGGAAAGCAAGAAGATCAAACCAGTCAATCCTAAAGGAAATCAACCCTGAATATTCACTGGAAGGACTGATGCTGAAGCTGAAACTCTACCACTTTGTCCATATGATGCGAACAGAGGACTCATTGGAAAAGACTCATGCTGGGAAAGATTGAGGGCAGGAGGAGAAGGGGATGACAGAGGATGAGATGGTTGGATGACATCACCGAATCAATGAACATGAGTCTGAGCAAACTCCTGGAGATAGTGAAGAACAGGGAAGCCTGGTGTGCTGCAGTCCATGGGATAGCAAAGAGTTGGACATGACTTAGCAATCGAATGACAGCAACAAGTTATACCAACCCCGGACTGGCTACTTCCAGATTATTATTACTAGAAGGAATCAGAAAATAAACCTACATGTGTAATGGCTCATGGTTACTTACTGTTTTCTGTTAATATCAATACATGCCTCTGTCAAGTTCTAGCTGATAAGATCCCCTGGTTGTGACCTAGGTTTGGAGCAACTTTCACTGGAGTCCTATGCCAGCTCTCCCGTGCTTATCTCTGGGTCCTTGGACAGTTTATTCAAGCTCCTTGCACCTAATTTTCTCATGTGAGAAACAGGATAATTAAAGCACATATCTCACAGTAATAAGAGGGTCAGGTAAGATAACACTGTGAAGCTCTTAGATGAGTCCTTGGAAATCAGACCTCATTAAATATTGGTTATGATCACATGTGAGAGAAAACCTATCCCTGTATTGATGGAGTTGGACAAGTTCAGTGATATTGTACCTGCAGTTTCATTGAAATAGCCACATTTCACTTTTCTCCTCGTGTTTTAGAGGAGGCTGGACATCCTGGCTGGAACCCATGCCTACCCCTCAGATGTAGAGAGGCGAGAGGTGTGGGTATGTGTTTGTATACACTTCCCCCTTGGTTTCTGACATCAGAGAATGATCTCAAATTATTAAAAATCATAGATTTAGTATTTTGCTTTCAAGCTCAAGGTCAATGACAACCCTGGCAAGCCCACACTTTCTTTGTTTAGGATTCCAAGTTTTTCTGCAAACTTTCCATCAATGCCATCCCTCCCATTCAGCATGAAAATACAGACATGTCTGCAACATGGGGCAGGAGGGGTGGCTGTTGCAAAGCTTTGTAGACACAGGTCACTATTCTGTAAAGAAATAGAAGAGGCCCACTTCAATCCAAGGGCAGCATACCTCAAGCAGAAATCAGTCCAGATGCCCCCTGTATGCCTCCCTTGGACATGAAAAAATAGGAATGGTTGAAATTGAAAATGACTTGGGAAGAATGAGGCACCATTTGTGGGAGACACCCAGACACAAAGCTCATGAATGCTATTTGTTCCTACTCCATTATTCGGCATCTGCTGTTGACCCGTTGTCATTTGCATCCTTTTGTGCTGGGCCACCTCAGAGATTTCCAGTTTTCAGAGACAGATGATGAGTTCCAAACCCGCTCTGAATAGGCCGACTGCTGACCATTTGTTTCTCTAGCAAGGGTGAAGGTACAGGGCTTGTCTGTAGCAGGATGGCTGCACACGGCCTTCCTTCTCTCTCAATAATGGGGAGGTCGCAGGATGATGCCCAGCCCTCGAGGGCAGCCCCATGAGGACCCCCAGCCAGATGCACAGGATTGAGGAGGCTGGCTTTAGCTCATTTTTGGAAGGTACTGGCTCAGATTTTCCTGGGTTGGTTTCTTCAATCAAGACAAAGAAACAAACCTACAGAAAACAAGAACAAAATTTACCATTCTCCGTGAGCATCCTAGAGATGACAGCCACATCAGGCTGGACCGGGTGCATGCCAGGCAAAGCTCAAAGGCTCAAACTCCTCATATGTAGGCAGCCAGAATACAGACTCACAAAGGCCTGAACCAACGGCTCATTTCTTCAAGTCCAAATGGCCTGGCAGCTTAACTTGGGGGGAAAATGCATCTCCTCCTAAACCTGAAAAACCCCAGGAAACTCCTTTGTGTTCAGGGAGGTTGGTGAATTCAAAAGTAGCTGCCCGAAGTCCTGTTTGATATGCAGAGGTCAATGGAAGCTCCTGGTTTAGTCTACGGTAAGAGAGGGAAAAATTCAAAACAGCAGTTATGTTTTCCTGTCAGATTCCATGTGCTCCTCTGAGTCTTATCCTTGCTGTCTTCCTGATACTTTTGATAATTATTTAATTGGTCTCCAATCTAAATGGATGCTGTCTGAACTGCCTTTCAGGGCTGACGCAGTGACAAGTATACAGCTCCCAGATGAATAAATACACAGAACTTTTTCCCTTCCCTCTGATCATAGAAAAGCAGCACTTTGGATTCACCGATAGACACAAAATGAGACAGAGAATCAAAGCAATTTCCTGTATAACTTCAATATGCACTTTTTGGGGGAAATAGCTGGGTATCTAATGACAAAACAGTAGCTTTACAAATAGCACCTGGGCTAGGAAGAGCATAGGGCAGGAGAAAGGGAGGAAACACTGCTTTTCTTTCTTTTTTAAACTTTTTTGAATAGAATATGACAAAAAGAGAAAGTGACTCTTAGATCTAAAAAAAGTAATCATATGTTCCATACAAGCACTTATCCTGGATTTAGTGCTTCAATTAATATTTAGAGGATCCCTGTAAGAACTTTGAATTTGGACCATTTAAAGCTTGATGAAAGAATATAATGCATCCTCTTTCTAAACTCAGACCTCTTTGCTGCTATCAAATAAGAGAGTTTTTTAAATACCATATAAAAAAGTACAGTGCTGTTACAGTTGCTTTTTGTTATTACTAGCCACTTCGATGATAGTTAATCCCAAAGCAGCAGTATGTAAATGCCGTGAGAACTGTGATTTCAAACCTGCTTCTCACAGCGGGGCTAAGCAAACCAACTCCTTCCAGAGACTGGATTATACTCCTAACATGGGATCTTGTTAGGCATTGGAGTGGGATTTAGGGGAACTTTCAGTTTATATTGTCAGATCCCACCTCAGCTCTCTATCAGGCAGAATAATACCTGTGACTTTCTGCAATCCTAGGGTGTTAGAAGGATTAATGAAATAATCCTACTATAGAACATTTTGACATCAAAAGCAAAAATGGGAGCTAAGGATTATGCCTCTTGGGGGGAGGCACATCACTGTCCACTCTGAAGCCATCACTACCTACCTACACAGACCTAGGTGTCCCTTCCCATCTGCCTTTCTCTGTGGCACAAGTGTGTCCTCCATAGACCAGGAGAACTAGAAGTGGGTCTTAGGAATCTTGGCATCCTCAGAGTCGATGCAGCTCCAGGCAGAGCAGGTACTCAGTATTTGCTGAAGCCATGATAATTTATCAAACATCCCATCATCCTAAAGTACTGCCTTGACTCAACCTTATTTTAGATAAAGCCCCTGCCAGTTAATTTGGTGAGACTGACTAGGGCTGGACGTTGACCAGGAGAACCAGGCAGCCAGCTTCCCTTCCCTTTGGTACTTAATGTTCACTTTTTTTTTTTTTCTCATCAAGAACCACTCTGTGTTTTGATGAAACTTTCCTCTTTAGGGTCATTATTGCTGCTCAGTTCCACATAAGAGCTGGAAATTATGACCTACACGAGAGCCTGTATATTTGCTTCTGCCAGATGCTCTGAAGAGGAGAATACAGGAGGAAAAAAACAGCATCCCTACTGTGTGCCAACCATTTAGAACAACATGCTCCCTGCAATTATGTCAGACTGGTGACCTGCAGATACAGGTCTGAGAGGTCTGGACTGAGAGGTCTTTTTTGATGAATTGTTGTTCAGTCGCTAAGTCATGTCTGACTGTTTGTGACCCCATGGTCTGCAGCACACCAGGATTCCCTGTCCTTTACTATCTCCTGAAGTTTGCTCAAACTCAGTACCTATAATTTTATGTGATTTGATCTTGAATACCATAAGCCTAGCAGAGCAAGTCTAACCATCAGGAGTTCTCATATTCACTGCTCATTAACTCACATGTGACCCATTTCACAGATTAATATAATCTACTATACTCTGGCAGGCAGCTGAATTTACTGCCCTGATTTAGCTCAACCACCTGTAAAATGTTGTGTTATTAAACCAAGACCCAAGGCCACTTATTTGGAGAAGATTGTCAATCAGACTTCCAAAAGCCTCCCCATGGTCCTACTTTTTTTTTTTTTTTCATTTATTTTTATTAGTTGGAGGCTAATTACTTTACAATATTGTAGTGGTTTTTATCATACATTGACATGAATTAGCCATGGATTTACATGTATTCCCCATCCCGATCCCCCCTCCCACCTCCCTCTCCACCCGATTCCTTCGCTCTTCCCAGTGCACCAGGTCCGAGCACTTGTCTCATGCATCCAACCTGGGCTGGTGATCTGTTTCGCCCTAGATAATATACATGTTTTGATGCTGTTCTCTTGAAACATCCCACCCTCGCCTTCTCCCACAGAGTCCAAAAGTCTGTTCTATACATCTGTGTCTCTTTTTCTGTTTTGCATATAGGGTTATCGTTACCATCTTTCTAAATTCATTGCAGCACTGTTTATAATAGCCAGGACATGGAAGCAACCTAGATGCCAATCAGCAGATGAATGGATAAGGAAGCTGTGGTACATATACACCATGGAATATTACTCAGCCATTAAAAAGAATTCATTTGAATCAGTTCTAATGAGATGGATGAAACTGGAGCCCATTATACAGAGTGAAGCCAGAAAGATAAAGACCAATACAGTATACTAACACATATATATGGAATTTAGAAAGATGGTCCTACTTCTTGCTGTCCACTTCCTATATAATATGTATCACTTGTGTGGGGGCTGGATCTAGTGGTTTGCTTCTAACAAACACAATACAGGGAAAATGGAAGGAAGTCACTTCCCAGGATAGGTTATATGAGACAGACTGTGTCTTGCTCACATTCTGTCTTGCTAGCACCCTTGCTCATTTTCTTTCCTTCTTGGCTTGTTCACTTTAGTGAACCAAGTTCCCATGTTGGAGAGGCCTGCATAACAAGGAACTGAGGGTGGTGTCTGGCCAATATCGAGCAAGGAACTGTGGTCCTCAAGCCAATAGCTGGTGAGGAATTGGATCCAGCCCACAACTACTCAGTGAGCTTGGAAGCTGATCCCAACCTCACTCAAGTCTTGAGATGATGTGTCCAGACCCAACCTTATGACCGTCTTCTACAGACCCTGGGCTAACCCAGGATTATGGCTGTGGAGAAAGCCAGAAGCAGAAGACCCAGCTAAATCACACCCAGATTCAAGTTGTTGCTTTCAGCCATTAAGCTATTGTTACATAGCCAAAAGTGTTCTGGTATCAGTTTCAATGGAGGACTTGGGGTGGGGTTCTCCGTGTTAAAAAGTAAATCTCTGAGGAGGGTTTTTCCGTCACCAAGCAAGTAATCCTCTGGGACAACAACTGGGTGTCCTACAATTCAACTCCATTCTGACTCTATTATCCACAGACAGCGTCAGATTCCACAGACTCAGGCTCAGTCTTGTAAGACTGCCCTTCCCCCCCACCACTTCGAGGCCAATCCCAATCACCTGTGCTTCTGAAAGACTGGCTGTAAATCAGAGGTTCCCACAACTTTCTCCTTGAGTCTGATTAGCTTGCTAGAGAAGCTCACAGAGCTCAGAGAAACACATTTACTAGATCGCTTGTTTACTATAAAATGCTGTAACTCAGGAACAGACAGACTAAAGACACGCAGAGGGCAAGGTATGGAGAAAGAGCTTAGTATCCATGCTCTCTCCAAGCTTACTGCTCCACCAGTACTATGTGTGTTCACCAAACTGGAAGCTTCTGAACCCTGTCCTTTTGGGGGTTTTGCAAGGCATCCTTACATAGTCATAACTGATTAAATCATTGGCCATTGGCAATTGATTCAACCTCAAGTCCCTCTCTGGAAGTCAGGGGTGGAACTGAAAGTTGCAACCCTCTTATTACAATACTGGGTCTCCTGGCAACCAGCTGCCATCCTAAAGTGGGGTCCAAGAGTCACCCCAGTAACATAACAAAAACACTTTTATGGCTTTATTCCTTTAGGAAATTGCAAATGTTTCAGGAACTCCATGCCAGAAACGGAGTTGAAGATCAATGTTTATCTTGATACAAACCACAATATCAAAGCAGCTCCAAAGAACTAACATGGTGGCCAAGTGAGACATGGAGCCTCGACCCCTGCCTTCCATTCACCACTCTGTGTTCCACAGGTATTGGCAGCACGGGGTCCCTTTAATCAGCCAGCCGACATCCATGCTATCAAGCTCAGAGTAAAAAGAGTTGTCCTCCTTTCTTGGCTAGACAGAAAACTTCACAAGCATTAAAATAGCTGCAATTGATCAAAAATTAAATGCAGCAAGATAGAATATAAAAATGAACGCGAGTCACTGGAGTGTTCCACTGGCAATTATTTCTGTGTTCAGGGAGGGGAGTCTGGCTCTTCAAAGTTACTTTCAGAGGTCCACAAAGACAGAATCCCTCTCTCTGACCCCATTGTCCCTAACAGGGCCAGACTCCTTCCCAGTCCAGGAGGGAGCTGTGGGTGGGAAAAACCCATATGTGGCCCCACTCAGCTGAGCACGTGAACTTGCTGGATCCTCATTTCCATCAGATGTGAACTGAAGGCACAGTGGGGGAGGGGAAGTGGACATCAAGCTGTGGTCCCCACATCATGAGCTCCCTCGGGTCTCCTGCCTTGATCATCCATCATGACTCCCTTTCCAGCTTTCCAGCCTTGGCTTGGGGCCAGCCCTTCTGTCCTGTCATCTTCAGAGACTCTGAATAATTCCCTCCCTTCATTTATATTGCTTCTGTGAAGTGTAACTTTATCATGTTCCTCCAGAGCCTTCTTTTTCTAGGTTATATAAATTTAGCTCTTCACCCTCCTTTCAAAACTTGCCCTCTAATCCTCTTGCTAGTTTATTAATTTTTCTTCATTTCTTAAACATATGCACAGGTACACACCCTTTTGCAGGGTAAAAGGGCCATGGGAAACAGGACCAAGAAAAATGTGGAAAATTCACACTGAGAAGGGAGGAAAGAAAGGAAGCTTCTTTATTCTGATAGTAAATGCATGGAAACTCATTTGGGGGAGGTCACAGAATGAACATCATTTGGAAAAGATTATGGTTTTTGGAAAGTGTATTTAGTTTCTTTCTCAAGATAAAGAGTTCTAAGTAAGATGTTTTCAACATATGTGGGAGGGCAAGGGCTAAGAGATTTATTTTCTCTTACGTTTCTTTTCCTCCTCCACTCTCAACTCTCCCCCAACATCTCACTGAGCTCAACCTACTCAAACACACTCCAAGGCATGGAGAGAAACAGAGAAGCCACCTTTTCTGGGGTGAAGGCAAGAACAAGAGTTCTAACTCTAATCTCTGCCTCAGGGTAACCTTAAAGTCAGCAGAGTTTCTCTGGGTACATAAACCCTCCCTGCCCTAACTGCAAGTTTCTAACCCACAGGTAAGTGCATTTAGGGGATACCTACATTGTTTTATGGCATTACAGAAAATACCTGAGAATCAATGAATTTATGCCTTGTTTTTGTTTTCCTAGAAACCCTCTTGAAACCCACGTTCTTATTAATTTATGATTTTAAAAGCTTTATTTTTTTTCCTGCCCTTTCCCCTTTATCTTTCTATTTTAGGGAGTTGAAACTATTTCTGCTACTCAGGACTTAAATGCAGCCCTTCTGGCATTAGGGGCTAAGGAGGATGACCATGTCCTCCCCAGACTTTTTCTCTTATGGTAAGTTAAAGTCACCCCATCGTGTCCGACTCTTTGTGACCCCATGGACTATAGCCCGCCAGGCTCCTCTGTCCGTGGGGATTATCCAGGCAAGAATACTGGAGTGAGTTGCCATGCCCTCCTCCAGGGGATCTTCCCGACCCAGGGATTGAACCTGGGTCTCCTGCATTGCAGGCAGATTCTTGACCATCTGAGACACCAGTGAAGCCCCTCTTATGGAAGAAGGCAACAAAAGGGGCCGTATCTTTTCTCTTTGGGCAAGAGAGAAGGATTTAGCCAAGCAAACACGAAGTTCCTTAGGGACAAAGAGAGAAGGCAAATGAAGAACCTGCTCTTGTTTAGTGTTAGGTTAAGCCTCCAAAGAGCAGATGGTGGGTGTTGTTGCCACAGGTTACGTATATGTCTGTGGCAGGTAGAACAACACATCCCTCCAAAGATGCCCACATCCCAACCCCAGAACCTGTGACCCAAGTCACCTTCCCCGGAGAAACGGACTCTAGAGATGGGATTAAGAGGATGAGCCTTGAGATGGGGAGGTTGTCCTGGGTTATCCAGGTAGACCGAACAGGATAAGGGTCCTTAGAAGAGGAGGTGGGTTCAAGGAGGGAAAGTGAGGTGACAATGGAACCAAAGGCTGCAGAGATGCACTGTGGAGGCAGGGGTCACGAGCCAAGGAAGGCAGGCAGCTTCCAGAAGATGGAAAAAACCGGAAAACCCTCTCCTTTAGAGCCTCTGCAAACCATGAGCCCTGCTACCCCACTTTCCCCCAGTGAGACTGATTTTGGACTTCTGACCTCTAAAACCTTACAAGAGTACATTTGTGTTGCTTTTAGTCTCTCAGTTTATGGCAATCTGTTGTAACCAGCAATAGGAAATCAATACTATGTCTTTTTCAATTTTTTATTGGGGTATAAGTCACATAATATAAAACATGCTATGTTAACCATATTTAACTGTACAGTTCAATGGCACTATACATTCACATTGTTAAGCGACTTTCACCATCATCCATCTCTGGGATTTTTCACTTTCCTAAACTGAACCTCTGTCCCCATTAAACACTACCTTCCCATTCCCTCCCTGCCCCCATCCCCGCCGCGGGCCCAGCATCATCCAATCTGTAAGGCAGGTGCTATTACTCCCATATACCAGAAGAGAAAAAAAGAAAAAATTACTCATCCAAGTTCACAGAAACCAAAGCCTAATTACAAAGTCTCACGCTTGCAGGATAAAGATTCCCTTGGGTGACTATCCTGATGTTTACATTCTGTCCACTAGATGAAGCACAGCATTCACTAGTGACTATGAGCACAGTCATTTCTTATGACTTGCTTTTTTTTATGGCTCTCATCTGGGCAGTAGTTTGGTTTAGTGAGCCTTGGAGTCAGAGCTCTCACTGAATCCCAGCTCTGGCTGTAAGATCTTGAATAGTATAGCAAAGTGGCTATTGAAATTATATACAACCTTTGACTCAGCACTCAACCCTGAGGATATTGTCCTTAGAAGTAAAAGAACCAATCACTTAAGACTATACATATAAGGATGATTTGTTTATAGTAGGGGGCAAAAGGAAAGATGAATGCCTACTACACAGAAATGGCTGAATTAATGGGCTAAATCCAAACAATGGATTATGCAGCCGTTGGAACCCTGAGCTGGATCTATGTGAGATAACTGGTGAATTCTACAAAATGCTATATACTGAAAATACAAGATACAGATAAGTGTGTACATATAATATATATACAGGTATATAACAATCCCAGTTTTATAAGTCAATGACAAAACTCCTTGAGATTATTTAAGCAAGGGGAAAAGGTATCTAAAGTATTACAGACAAAATTAAATATCCATTCTTAATTTTTAGAAATGGCAAGGAAATAGTGTTAGATAAATTAGATTGTTACAAGATAAAATACTTCTGTTGTAACCCCAAAGGAAGTGTTATGCCTAATGGGAAGCACTAGAAATACTCCCATTAAAGTAAAAAATAGAACTTGATGTTGTGCTACAAGTATAAGAAATACAACTGGGTAAGAAAAAGAAATAATTCTAAAAATTGAAAAGGAACATGAAAAATTATTTGCAGGTGCTATGACCTGAAAAGTTACCATAACCAATAAGAGAATTCAAAAAGATATTAGGGATATAAAAATATAAATGTCAGCTTTCACAAATACAACCACATGGATGATATAATCTAAGAAAAGACTACAGGAATATGGCAACCAGAACAGGAATTAGTGAGAATATGTAGGGCCCCTAAGATAACATTTACAATACTCCTGAAGAACTAAGAAGGTTTTTTTTTTTTTTTTTTTTTTTTTAATGGAAACACACACAATGACACAGGTGCGAAATTTCTATAACCTAATTTATAAGTTCAATACATCCCAATTAAAACACCCCAAAGGTTACTGGGTAGGAGGGGAAGCTTCTAAAGCTCACATGAAAACATAAATTGCAATAACCAAGAAAACTCTGAAAAAGAACAATGGGGTACAGCGAGGGAGGTGGAAATAGTCATATGAGATATTAAAACATGTTTTAAAACCTTCTCTTAAAAAACACCTTCTCTTATTAGAACAAGATGGTAGTAATATGTTAATAGATCGATGGAAGGGAATAGGAAGTACAAAGTATGCACACACACACACCTATCTATAGAGAGACTTGAAATCACATGACAAAGACATCTCAAATCTGTCACAAACTGGTTCAATAAATGATATTGGGGTAATTGGAAAACTACCTAGAAATACATAAAGTTGGATGCAGGTTTCAACAGACACAGTGGGATTGTTGCCAAATGGATTAAAGACCTAAATGCATTGAAACCATCAAAGTTCTAAACATAAACATAAGGGAGTTAGAGCCTTGGAGTGATGATGCTCTAATTAGGACTCAAATTTAGAAGTGATAAAAGAAAAGACTGGTAAAGTTGACCTAAAATAGAAAGTTTTCTATGGGGAGAAACACTATAAAAGACCAAAACAAGAGAGAAACTAAGAAAAGCTATTTGCAGTTCATATCAGAGTGCGCTATCTCCCTAATATATAAAAAATGCCCAATAGAAAAATGGATAGAGAATATGAATAAGTAATGCATGGAAAAGGAAATACATACCTCTCATCTCCAACATGAAGAGATGGTCAACTTTATTTATACAAAAAAGAAATAAGTCAAACTACCCTGACTTAGTTTTCACCTATGAAACTGACAGAACCCCAAGAGTCTGATGAAAACTATTGCCAAAGCAATGGGGAAAGAAGCGTGTTAAACTCTGCGGGTTAGAGGACAATTGATCAGTACCTGCCAGAATTACAAATGCTCCCGTTTACCTCTGATGCAGTAATACAACCTACAGATACCCTAACACTCACTGGGAAAGACACGTGGCTCAGGAGACGGTGGCTGATTTCACCATTGTCTGCAGCAGCACAAAATTGAGAACCACCTCAGAACTTTCATCAAGTTATGGAGTGAAGTAATTCAGACAGAGAAGGAGAAAGATCATTTGACATCCCTTGTATGTAGAGTCTAAGAACAAATGATACAAATGAACTTGCTTACAGAAAGAGACTTACAGACTTAGAGATCAAACTTATAATAGCCAGGGGATAAGGATGGGGGGAAGGAATAGTTAGGGAATTTGGGATGAACATGTACACACTGCCATATTTAAAATGGACACCACCAAAGACCTATTGTATAGCACAGAGAACTCTGTTCAATGTTCTGTGGCAGCCTGCATGGGAGGGAGTTGGGGGAGAATGGATACCTGTGTATGTATGGCTGAGTCCCTTTGCTGTTCCCCTGAAACTACCACAACACTGTTAATTAGCTACACCTCAATACAAAATAAAAATTCTTTAAAAAAAGTTAAAATTCTGAAATTAGCTTTTATAAATTAACGAAGTAGAACATGATGCAACTATTTAAAAAGAAAACTCTTCATGCTCGGATTTGTAAAGAACTCTACGATATCGTTAAGTAAAAAAATAAAAAGCAACTTACGGTATAGTGTGTCCATGCTATCATGACTGTACAAAGGCAGAAAGCCATCCATATATGCATGAAAAGCCTCCAGAAAGAGACGACAGATCAACAACAGTGCTTCTCTTTTGAAAGAGTTTTTGTTCTTCTATGTATGTAAAGGTATTGCAAATTCAGAAATTAAATATTTGAGAGTATTTCTGCATTGATTTTTTTTTTTTTTTGCCATAGGCATACATTATTTAAACACGAAAAGGGTATTTTTATTTTGAGAAGAAGGGAACTTCAAAGTTCAAATTTGGAAGTTAGATTAAGTGCCTCTAAATTCTGGTTCCACTTCTGAGCAGCTGTGTGATATTCAACCCTCCAAGCTTTACTTCTGACATGCATGTTATAGCTCAGCATGGGCTGTTCTGAGATTTCACTGTGGTAATGACTGTAGGAGTCTGGGCCCAGAGTAAGCCCTTGAGAAAGACCACTTATTATTCCCTCACAGGTTGTTGTGGAGAGAAGGCCGTGAGATGAATTACCTAAAGCTGCTGGTGCAGGCACTCAGGGAATATTCATGCCCTCCTTCCCGTTCTCCTCTGATCCCCCTGTATCCCACATCACGACGGGCCTCATTGCCGGCCAATGCTCCTTGTCTACTCAAACTCCCAAGTCATCTTTCTTGACAGAATGTCACCATGAAGGAAAAAAAAGCTAAAGACTGGAAATAGTGATAAATTACTTGTTGTTTTGGAGGTTTTCCACCCTTCAGACCAACTTATTGACCAGAGACATATTAATACATCTTTTGTTACCCGAACATCGCTGACCAGAGATGTTTCAACATTCACTTACATAACAAATTGCCAGCCACAGGCAGTTTCTGCAAAAATCCCCTAGTCAACAATGTGTTACACTGAACTTCTGTAATAATTGCAAACTGCAGACCTGGTCAAACTGCTTGGCTGGAAGTGGGACTACACACACAGTGGAAGAAGCTCAGGGATTCAATCTGGATGCAAAGGAGTAATTATGCTGAGAACTTTTGATTTCCAAGTGACCAAAATTTAGAAGGTATAGAGAATTAATAAACCCATGCTTTTCAGCCTCTTCTGTTTTCTTCTCAATGTTAATATTTGAGTTGAACGAATCCTCTCAATCTGATATAAGAAGCAGTCAAAAACTCAAGAGATACTGGTCATTAATTACTTTAACCAATATTTATTAAGTACTTCTAAGTGCAAAGCATAATGCTGGTCTCTGTGTGTGGTCTGAAGAAAATGATTAAAAGTTATGATTTTGCTCTAAAAGTTGAATAAAAAAGGAACCCGGTCCTTTAAGAGTAGGAAAATAAAATATCAGTAATTCTAGTCCTATTAATGTCAAGTTTTTCCAAGAAGAGATTATTATGCTTTAAAAGTTGAACAAAGTAACCCAGTCCTTTAGAGTAGGGAAATAAAATATCAATAATTCCAGCCCTATTAATTTCAAGTTTTTCTAAGAAGAGAGATTACTATACCAACAATTTATATAAAATACAGACAGAAAATGCCTTAGATTCTTCTACTGTAGTCAGCTTCAACATTTTTCAAACAGCAGTTATATGTAAATGATACATGTGGATTTTGAATCATTTTTAACTGCTCCATTAGGGAGCTCTTGTAGGTGTTTACTATGCAGTGCTTTATAGGCAAAGTTTGCCATTTGAAGATAAAAATCTCTACAGATGACGATAGATAGATGTGATACTGTAGATAATGTGATCTACAATGCAGATATCATCTGGAGCCTGGAAGAGGAGAGGAGTCAGGTGTGAGGAACAGTTTTGCACAACCTCATTTACTCCCACAGCCCTTTAACGGGGGCATTATCATTTCCGCTTTACAGACAGTGCTGTGGAGCCTTAGGAAGCGCATGGCAGAGCCAAGTCTCCCCAAACAATAAACAGCCACATCCCGGATCTACCGACTACATGACATTCTCTTTGTCTTTTTCACCCCAATGCTTAATTCCCCTTGCATGGAACCCATTAGTGAAACAGAAGTCTGAGGCTAGGAGTGTCCAAGACCATGACACAACCAGAGTATTGGCAGCTGGCCACAGAAGAACCCAACTTCTTGCCGACCTTGATTTTCTATAATAAGTCCTTAGAGATGCTGGTGATTGAGAGGGGGGACTCTATTTTTCAGGCTTTTTAAAAATGATCACTCGCAATGGGGTGTTTTCAAAGTTCAGAACCACCCCTGCCACAGGTTCAGGGTACTGCAATCCCTACCCACGGCCTGTACTTTGCGAGCCTCCCTTCCCAAACTGCCCCTCCCCAACAGCAGTATGTTAGTTCTTCAACAGATTGTATCAGTAACATTTCCATTGTAGACTTCTGTTTTATATCCTAACTGATTTTTCATAGAAACACCCATTATTTTAGAAAGCTCAGGGCAACTTCAAGTTTCCAGGTTGATCAAAATAAGACTATTTTAGCTATTCTAGTCCTTGCTCCATTTTGCAAACTTCCTATGCATTCTTCTTTAAACTGTGTGATCTCTCCACCCAAAAGTAAAGGAGCCTCAAGTTGATCTGGCAAGAAAAGTAGAAGAAAAGCTGCTGGTGGAGGGGTACAGATATAATCTGATCTTTTCAATAAATCCTTCTGGACTTGGCCAAGATAGAAAAACAGATCTTGCTGTGACTTATCAGAGGTAAAACTTCGGACAAAATAAAAATAGTAACCTCTTAAGGACTCGGAATAGTCAACAGAAGCAGGTGGGCGATTTGCAGAACAAGTGAAAACTTGAACAACTGATGTGGTAACAGTGAATTTCCTGGTTTTATGTTTTTGTTTTTTCTCCCTGTATCTTCTAGCTTTGAACCAAAGGCAAACCAAATAGGGAAACTGAACAACAAAACTCACAAAATCCATCTTTCTGGCCAAAGGACAGACAATAGGGGCTCATTAGAAGCTGTATAGTGTGGCAAAAATCCTTACTGTTTTCCCCTCTTCCTTCTCTACCCACCTGTCCCAATGCCAGTCACAGTTGCCACAGTAGCATGAACATCTGAAGATCCTGAGATAAAACCTCTCTCTCTTAAGAGAGGGACTAGGGGAAAAGAAGTCCCACACAAATAGATGGAGGGCTATATCATGTCCTTGATTGGATTGGAAGAATCAAAATTGTGAAAATGGCTATCCTACCCAAAGCAATTTACAGATTCACTGCAATCCCTATCAAATTACTAATGGCATTTTTCACAGAACTAGAACAAAAACAATTCACAATTTGTATGGAAACACAAAAAAACCTGAATAGCCAAAGTAATCTTGAGCAAGAAGAATGGAACTGGAGGAATCAACCTTCCTGACTTCAAACTATACTGCAGAACTACAGTCATCAAGACAGTACAGTACTGGCACAAAAACAGAAATATAGATCAATGGAACAAGATAGAAAGCCTAGAGATAAACCCACCCACCTATGGGCACCTTATCTTTGACAAAAGAGGCAAGAATATACAATGGAGAAAAGACAGCCTCTTCAATAAGTGGTGCTGGGAAAACTGGATAGCTACATATAAAAGAATGAAATTAGAACACTTCCTAACACCAGACACAAAAATAAACTCAGAATGGGTTAAAGACCTAAGTGTAAGGACAGAAACTATACAACTCTTAGAGGAAAACATAGGCAGAACACTCTTCGACACAAATCACAGCAATATCCTCTTTGGCCCACTTTCTAGAGTAATGGAAATAAAAACAAAAGATAAACAAATGTAAGTAATTAAACTTAAAAGCTTTTGCACAGCAAAGGAATCTATAAACGATGAAAAGACAACCCTCATAATGGGAGACAATAATCGCAAATGAAACAACTGACAAAGGATTAATCTCCAAAATATACAAGCAGCCCTTGAAGCTCAATCCCAGAAAAACAAACAACCCAATCAAAAAACGGGTGAATGGCCTAAGCAGACATTTCTCCAAAGAAGACATACAGATGGCCAACAAGCACACGAAAAGATGCTCAACATCGATCATTATTAGGGAAATGCAAATCAGAACCACAATGAGGTATCACCTCACCCAGGTCAGAATGGCCATCACCATAAAGTCTACAAACAATAAATGCTGGAGAGGGGCTGGAAAAAAGGGAATGCTCTTGCCCTGTTGGTGGGAATGTAAATTCATACAGCCACTATATATATATATATATATACACACACACACACACACAATGGAATATGAGCCATGCAAAAGGAATGCATCCGAGTCAGTTCTAGTGAGGTAGATGAACTTAGAGCCTTTATACAGAGTGAAGTCAGTCAGAAAGAGAAATACAAATATCATCTATTAATCCATATTTATGGAATCTAGGAAAAAATGGCACTCATGAACCTATTTGCTGGGCAGGAATAGAGACGCAGACATAGAGAACAGATGTGTGGACACAGCAGAGGAAGGAGAGGAGGAGGAGGAACTGAGAGAATAGCACTGAAACATGTATATTACCATATGTAAAACAGATAGCTAATGGACAGTTGCTGTATGCCAAAGGGAGCGCAATCCAGTGCTCTGTGACAACCTAGAAGGGTGGGGTGGGAGGGAGATTCAAGAGGAAGGGGGTATATGTATACTTATGGCTGATTCATGTTGCTATATGGCAGAAACCAACACAACACTGTAAAGCAATTATCCTCTGATTGAAAATAAATTTAAAAATAAAAAATAAATTTAAAGTTCTTGTTGTAAAAACAGTATGAAGGTGATTCTTGCCATTTTTTTTTCTTTCCCTCTTCATTTCTCCCCAGGTGAAATAGGGATGGTGGCCGCAACTCTAAGAGAAACCCTGTATTTCCAGCAGGATGAGTTAGGAAAGAGGGCTGATCTGCAATAAACTATGTATAGTCTGAAGCAATGATATACAGGATATAATGCACAAATCCACCTCTGCCGCAGATGTCAGTTCCACTAAGTCAGTCATGGTCTTTGTCTGAGAGGAAGGAACCCAAAATAAGTCTGCCTGCCACCAGATGTCTGGGTGGTCTCCCTAAGGATGGTGCCAGCTGAGTTGGTAGCTTTACCTGCGGCTGATGTTTTTGTGATTCACACTAATATGAACCTTAAAGATCCTCACAATGTGTGCTCACTCTCCTGGATCCATCCCACAGTTCTCAGATCCCCCAGTCACCAATTTCAACCTACACCAAAGATGATGCGCCAATATGCTTTCTGAGCCCAGGACAGTGAGAATAAGAAAAAATAGGGTTAGGCACAGAGGATAGAAAGCGATGAAAGGTACAATGTGCTACCACCTGGACACTGGTTCACAATGAGTTGTCAGTTTTTTTACGTACTCAGCCATGTGGGACACCTCCATACAGGTCATTCTTTGCTATAGCCCGTGGTAGGGAGGGAAAGAATTGATCTGCTGGCTGCTTCCCATCTACCACTGGTAAACATTTGCCCAAAGATTTATTAGGGTTGGCTTTGCCTTTTCAGCAGGTGCTTGGGAAACTACAGCACACACTTGTGCCTTTGGAAGTGGCAGGAAGAGCAAAAGGCTCTGTGGTTGGTTGTCTGCAGGGAGCAGAGCCAAACGGTCTCACAGGGAGTCAACTGGCCATAGCGATGGTTTAGGTGGAGCTATGTAGCCTAAGGACTATAGGGAGACAGGTGAGACCAAACAGTCTCAAGAGGTGCCTAACATACGCTCACAAAGAAGCTTTGCATTTTCATTTATTCAACACTTATTACATTCCTATGCACTGTACAGGATCTTGGGAAAACAGAAATGTTTTCTGCCATCAGGGAATTTTGTCTAGTGAAGATAACACAAACCCTGCACAATGTTTAGTACTATGAGTTTTTAAAAATGCCAAAGCTTTCCAGAAGAGGATATTCAACCATGCCCAAGAATTTGGGAAAAGTGGTTCCTGGAGAAAACCATGAACTGCATTCAACTGTGTAAAATCAAAGTCCTCAGTTAGAAAAGAAACTCCTAGCTCATCTGGCCAACCGTTTACTTCAATCACCTGAGTCTCTATTATTCCAAGACCCAAGACAAGTTAAACACCACCACAATCCCCACTTGCCTTGGGCTGTATTACATATTTGGGTATTATTAACAATGTACACTTTTCATACCAAAGACACTGCATGTCTCTGAGCCTTTGCAAGTAAAATCCCCTCTCCAGGGTGCCCTTTTGCCTTATTCAGTACAGACCAACCTTTTTTCTTTTTTCAGATCTTTGTTTTTGTTGATCATTTTTAATGTCTTTATTGAATTTCTTACAATATTGCTTCGTTTCATGTTTGGGGTTTTTGACTGTGAGGCATGTGGGATCTTAGCCCACCCACCAGGGATCAAACCCACACCCCCTGAA
The DNA here is from genome assembly GCF_023699985.2 of Odocoileus virginianus. Taxonomy (NCBI): domain Eukaryota; kingdom Metazoa; phylum Chordata; class Mammalia; order Artiodactyla; family Cervidae; genus Odocoileus; species Odocoileus virginianus. The sequence continues at coordinate 19,538,230 of NC_069691.1, read as the reverse complement.
CTGGAAGGCGAAGTCTTAACCACTGGACTACCAGGGGAGTTCCAGAACAGACAAATCTTTTGCTGCCATATCATCCACTCTGAAATTTCATGGCTTTAAACAACACGTTTCTGCTCATTGTCATCACTCAAAAAGAGTCTAGATTGATGACAGCTTTATCTTAACATCATTTCCACAGTTTCTGCAGTAGGGAAACAGGAAAATGGTCAATCACTACTGGCAGCTAAAGCTTCTACCTAGCAGAGACACGCATCACTTTCCCTCACATCTCATTGGCTCAAACACAACTGTCTGTCAACCACACTTCAAGAGGATAAGGACATGCTACTGTATTGTGTGCCCAAAAGAACCAAAAATAGTCAAGGAAAGAGTATTTCACAACTCATAATTCTAAAACTTCTTCATCTGTTGAATTCCTACTCAAGCCTCTAGATTCAGGCCAGGTGTCGTCTATTCAAAGCAGCCTCCCTGCTGCATCCCTGGTTAAGGAGATCTCACCTGCGCTCCACACACCGTTCCCTTACCTCCTTGCACCACAATGCCGCAGAGATCTCCTCTCTCTGCTTCTGTCCCCCAGAGTGCTGAGAGCTCCCCAAGGTCAGCAGCTCCTCCCCACTCACCTCAGGGTGCTCAGCACCCAGCACAGAGTCTGATCTCATCAAATGACACTCAGTGCATGTTTGTTGAACTGAACAAAATTAACACCAACGGAACTGAAAATAAAGCTTCCTTAAGAATCCACTGTAACAGAACTAAATGAAGCAACACACAGTGTCTTAAGCTTTCTCAATGCCAGTCTCTCCACCCTCGCTGTTTATCAAATTAAAGTGACACATTCGGGTGACAAACAAAACTTCCCTTGTGCAGAATCTAAACATAAAAATATAAGTATAAAAAAAATCTAGAAAACCTTTGCCATAATCCCTCTTGCTAGTCAAATGTACCTTGCCCAAATCCTCAAGTTTTTTTTTTCTTAAACTAAGTTCAGCGAGGAGGTAAGGGCCTAGATGGGGAAAGCAACTCATTTCCTGAGCTCTTTGCAAAGACGAAAATCAGGTCATAAGCAAAAGTCATTTGGAAATCTGATTTCTCTGTGGGCTCATCTATTCTACTCTACTAAGTGGGTGAATCCCACGAGCACCAGTCCTGTCTTTTCTGGGCCGTTAAGAAAGAAGGAGAAATTGTACTCACAAATTTCTTCAAGCCCAGGCCTCTTCGTTGGTGGTCACAAAAACGTAGGCCGGGCCCACCATGGCACCAAACAGAATAAAGGCCAGCTCTGCGGAGACCTTCTTGGAAGAAAAGCTATGACCAACCTAGACAGCGAATTAAAAAGCAGAGACATTACTTTGTCAACAAAGGTCCATCTAGTCAAAGCTATGGTTTTTCCAGTAGTCATGTATGGATGTGAGAGTTGGACTATAAAGAAAGCTGAGGGCCGAAGAATTGATGCTTTTGAACTGTGGTGTTAGAGAAGACTCTTGAGAGTCCCTTGAACTGCAAGGAGATCCAACCAGTCAGTCCTAAAGCAAATCAGTCCTGAATATTCATTGGAAGGGCTGAAGCTGAAGCTCCAATATTTTGGCCACTTGATGCAAAGTGGAAAAGACCCTGATGCTGGGAAAGATTGAATGCAGGAGAAGGGGATGACAGAGGATGGGATGGTTGAATGGCATCACTGACTCAATGGACGTGAGTTTGAGTAAACTCTGGGAGTTGGTGATGGACTGAGAAGCCTGGCATGCTGCAGTCCATGGGGTCACAAAGAGTCAGACACAATTGAGTGACTGAACTGACTACAGAGACACCAGGCTGGTAGTGAGGCAAAGGGGATACCTTACCACATCTTCAAGCAGGCACCCTGCGAGCAGCCTGAGGAGTCTGAGGAACTGTGCCTAGGCCACTATGTAAAGTGTGGTTCATGGGCCACACCTGGGGCCTCATTAGCAATCTGGAATTTCGGCTCCTTGCTGCACACCTGCTGAATCAGAACCTGCCTTTGCAGCAAGACTTCTAGATGAGTATTGGGTACCTTAGAACTAGAGATGCACTGAGCCAGGCTCCGAGTACACTTTATGGAAGAGTCTGATGGGTGTAAGGACAGCTGGACCCATCGCACCCCCATCTGTCACTTGGGAGAGGTGAACACTCCTTGACCCATGCCGCATAGCACTGTGTTGAGTGTAGGAGGCAGGAGGGGTGGAGGGAAAGGAGGAAAGATGGATCCGAGGATCTCAGGGTCAGGTGATCCATGGACAGAGCTCTTTATTACCTTGTGAGGCTCAGCTGGGGTAAAAAGGTGGACAGCCAGTTTACCAAGGGGTGACCCAAGAGACCCAGAGACGCTGCAAAACCATTTCCAAAGGCTCCAGACGCTTCTGGCCTCTTGTTCTGAGAGCTGCGGCTGGTATGTCTGTCACAGCGTTCACCTTAGGTGAAGGGGATGGGGAGATAGGGTAGAAGCAGGATTTGTGCGTTGGTTCAGAGCCCCCAAGTCATCGCTCTCCCTTCGGCAAATACCAGCATCTCCTGTGCGTGTTGATCTCCTCCTCTGACTGTCGTTGATTTCTGAGTGCCATCTGTCTGATGTTCATGGTGTCTCCTTTCTCCACTGCAGTCCCTCTCACGTCACTGCCCTTCACATCACTTGATTGACTAGTAACTTGACTATCCTTTGATATGATCTTGTTTAATTCATCATTTTACATTTTCGAGATAGACTATTTTAGTCCATATAATTCCATCTACCCTGAGATGAAGACATTTCTCTATCCAGCTCTTCTTTCAACATATTCTTATACTGTATACAATGACATTAAATATTTTGTGTGTTCTTTTTCAAAAGAATTGATATGACACATTGCTCGTAGTTACTTATAAGTAGCTCACTTGAGGCAAGGTTGGGTAAAAAACTTGCCACATCAATTCTCTCTACTCTCTCCTGTCTTGACAATCTCTCCCTCTCCAGTGACAACTGACCTGCAACCTACAACATTAAAATCGCCTCCATCTTTAAAAAAAAAAAAAAAACAACTTTCTTCAATACTGTCCTTCCTAAAGCCTGTTACCCCACCTCTTTCTTCCTTTTGGTGCCCTTAACTATCTTCTCTGCCTTCATTCCTCTTTTGCTGCCACCTAAGTGAAACATACACTGAAACATACACTGTGACTGCACTCCTCTGCTTGAAATCTGTGAGATCTTTCTTCCCTTAATTGTGATAGAAATTGACACAGGCATTGCCCTTTGCAGCTGAGTTTCGGCCCCACTTACCAACTTTTATTTCAAGTCACTCCTTTCATACTCAAATCATACATGCTCAAGCACATGGTGCTTTCAAAACAGTCATGGTTTTTCTTGCTCCCTACCTGCATTCATATCAATTCCTCTATGTAGATGACTTTTCTCTATTCATGCCTGATGAAGTCTGCTTGCCTCTCAATACTCAGCGCAGGTCACCTCCCTTGCTGAAGCCTAAAGCCTTGCCTCATGTCCTCTGTGTTTTAAAGTGTGTTAGCCATCCATGCCTGTGTCTTTATTCATAGCTATAGTGAATAATTGCACTCTGCAGTATGACCTTCTTGAATGCTTGAATTTTTATTTTGTCTTTATACCCCAGCTTCTAATATAATGTCTGACATATGAAGGCACACAAATGTTCATTAAACTACATTTCAAATGGGTTCCAATTTTTTTTATCAGTTTATTACATACTGTGGTTTAGATTCCTAAGATGTTAAGGATTTAATCTAGAGCATCATGTACAGTGAGAAGCATAACTGTCACCAAGCAGTAGCCTGTGTGGCCTTCCCAGGGCCCAGGAGGGGTGAGGACCCTCTCACCCCACGCCCCTTCCAATGTCCTCTGCCTACCTCTTGTTTATAGAAAAACCTTAGTCTCCCAGGCCTTCCCTGAGTTCCAAAGGACAATTTAATCAAAGTGAGAAAATGCAGAAACAAAGGAAAACAGTCAAACAAAACAAAATAATAATAGTTTAGCCATTAAACAAAGTCAAGGACTTCTCATTCCTCTTCAAGGGCTGTAGATAACATCCTGCACGGGTGTTCAGTTCCTCAGTTATGCCTGACTCTTTGTGACCCCGTGGACTGTAGCCCACCAGATTCCTCTGTCCATGGAGTTATCCCAGCCAAAACACTGGAGTGGGTTGCCATTTCCTCCTCCAGGGGATCTTCCTGACCCAGGGATCGAATCCGCACCTCCTGCAGCTTCTGCATTGTCAGGTGGATTCTTCACAGCTGAGCACCTGGGAAAGCCCAGATAATATCCTGAGCCATGAGGGAGAGGGTTGCAGCGCACAGATTGGTCCATGGACATTTTTCTGATTGGTTGGTGGTGAGGTAACTGGGAGTCAGCATCGTCAACCTTCTGGTTCCAGACAGTCTGGGGTCTGCAGGCTTGTGGGCAGCATATTGTTAACTTCTTCCACCTGGTGGGGATTTAAGTATCTGCAAAACAGATCATGTCTAAATCTGATGATGTTGACTCCCAGTTACCTCACCACTAACCAATCAGAAGAATGTCCATGGGCTGATTTGCACCCTGCAACCCTCTCCCTCACCCTGTCTTTAGAAACCTTTCCCTGAATACTCGAGCCTTTTGAGCATTAGCTGCCTGGACTCCCTGCTTGGCACCTGCGATAAAAGCTGCACTTTCATCACAACTTAGTGTCTGTAGACTGGGGTTTTACTGCTCATGGGCAAGCAACCCAGGTTCGACCTCCAGGAACACAGGATGGCTCCAGGGAAGTGTACACATCTGGATGGGCTCCATCCTCCCAGGGGAAACAGGTCATGGAGAATGGCCAGGCCTCTTAGCCCTGACCTTCCTCTCATCTGCTTTTGACTTGATCTGCTGAAAAAGCAGCCTCTCTAGCCTCCCTAACTGCCAGAGATGAACCTGGATGATTTGACTACCTGGAAGGAGGAAATGCTAGACCTGTCCCCCTCTGGCCAGATGGCCACTGAAAATTAGGCCAAGCTAGAGTAGGCAGCCGTGAGGCCTCTGCACTTGGGGAATCTGAGTAAAGAGAAAGGAACCTGGGGAACTGCAGGTGATTTTCACTTAAAACTTCACATTTGGTTTATGGAGCAGAGCAACAGATTCAGGCTCTGTTGGAAGCTCCTTACAAAACCCCAATTCACTTTGCTCAGTCTCAATTGCCCACCTGGCTGCCTCCAAACTTACTCTGTATGCTTCCTCAACTGCATTGAGTCCAGCTATTCAGAGCTGTGCTGTGAGAATTACCGAGTATTCTGAGGACTCAATTCTGAATGTAGCAGTGCTGCAGGTGGGCCAGTTTCTCAGCTGGCTCAGGGATCCCGAGGGGGCCAATGGGTTTTACACACAAAAATATAACCCACAGCTGCCCCCAAGACCAGAGTGTGCAGCCGTGAGTTTCAGCATGTGCCCAAGTCTAAATTTGGGTACTTTGGAGTTTTCAAACTTTCTGATGCTCTGATCAGCCTTCCTGTGGCCAGATATCAGGGGAACTTTTCTGCTCTCAGGAGAAGAAATACCTTCTCTCCACATGTCACACTGGGCTTACATCATCATGAAATGATTGTGAAATGGACAAGAATTTTGCTAAATTCTCAGATGTGTTTGTATGTGAGCCAGCCTCTTGTGATCCTTATGGCCTCTATGTAAACAATTGCAGTGCAAGCTTTTCATTAAGTATTGAAATACTTATGTTTTTACTAGAGCAACACTTTATATATGTATCCATATTTTTAAATTCTGAAATTTGCTTTTTTTTCACACCTTGAGATATACCCAGAAATTTATTTGCTGCCCTAAAATTTCAAATCTAACAAAACTGCATTCATTTAGAAACCATTCATCTATGCCTCGGAAATCCTCAAGAGAAGAATGAAAGTGACATCAATGAAGTCAACTTCCTGTTGCGACGAATGTTTCTTACTCTTGTTCAAAGAATTTTTGAAAAAGTGGAACATAAATATGACAATTGAAATTGATGCAGGAAGCTCTGCATCAGATACTCCATCTACACATGAGGAAATTGAAAGAGTCGAATGCAAGCTGGCAATGCTCTTGAAACAAAACTGTAGCTTGCCGTCCATGAAATGATTGTGGTTCCTGAAGAAGAAAAAGCTTTTCAAAAACACCTCCTCAAAGTTGTCAAACAAGAGATGAGATTACTTGAAATTGTTAAGTCAAAGGGAAAATGTTTGGAGTCAGTTTATAAACAACCTCATCATCAGCCTTCCTATAAAGAATCGAAGATTTATCAACAGCTGGAAAACTGCACCAAGGTAAACTCTCATCATGACATTTTAATATAAACTTAACTTTTGAGTAATATTTAATTTTCAACTTCCCATGGTTGTAAACTTTTCCTTTTATACAGTGTTTTTTAATATAATTTATGCTATTAAATTGTAAAGTGAATTTAGAATAACAATAGCTTTCCAGGTGGCTTAGTGGTAAAGAATCCGCCTGCCAATGTGGGAGATACAGGTTCAATCCCTGGGTAGGGAAGATTCCCTGGAGAAAGAAATGGCAACCCACTCCAGTACTCTTGCCTGGGAAATCCCAAGGACAGAGGAGCCTGGCAGGCGACAGTCCCTGGAGTCACAAAGAGTCGGACACAATTTAGCAACTGAGCTGGTGATGACAGTCCTGGCTTGATTGAAAGGGACGAGAAAACTCCTCCACCCGACGTGGAGGAGGGGCTCCTGATGGAAGTCTGATGCCTACTGAAGAGTGAGGAAGAAAGTGGTCTTTTCCCTCTCCTCACTTTCCCTTTGATTATAAAACTATAGCACCCTAAGTTCTTGGGGCAAGTCACCTTCCCACCCCACCCACCTTTCTGCTCATAAGGAAGAAAAGACTAAAGGTAAAGGAGCTATACATTGCCCTGTCTTGCCTTTTTTTTTTTTTCAGGTCATCATTTTTTAGCTCAAATGTTTGGCTAATCCAAGGAAATAACATGGGTAAGATAGGATTTCTTTGTCGTCCTTATTTCTTAGGACACCTTTGCCTTCTTCCCATGTTGGAAGCAAGTTCTGATTAGAGCAGCAAGTTCTCCAGGCTGTCAGCATCCCCACTTAGTTGTAGAGGTAACACTCTTACCTTGTACTTACTCATCTGGAACTTTCATGCATAGTGAGCCCCCCAGAGTTCTGTGCTAGAGAACTCCTTGAACACTACGGGTGAATGAGACAACAGAGAACAGACACACTCACACAGTAAGCATCTCATCTGCTCGTGCGTGAATTCCACTATTCCATCAGGCTTTACTTGCAAAACCCAAGTTCAAAGGCACAATTACCAAACATTTTGTTGTTGTTGTTGTTCTACTACTCATTTTTTTTTTAAATTGAAGTATAGTTGATTTATAATTTTGTGTTAGTTTCAAGTGTACAGCAAAGTGATTTAGTCATATATTCTTTTTCAGATAGTTTTCCCTTACAGGTTATTACAAAATATTGAGTATAGTTGCCTGTGCTATATAGTACTCTTGCCTGGAAAATCCCATGGATGGAGGAGCCTGGTGGGCTGCAGTCCATGGGGTCGCGAAGAGTCGGACACGACTGAGCGACTTCACTTTCATTTTTCACTTTCAGGCATTGGAGAAGGAAATGGCAACCCACTCCAGTGTTCTTGCCTGGAGAATCCCAGGGACGGGGGAGCCTGGTGGGCTGCCGTCTATGGGGTCACACAGAGCCAGACATGACTAAAGCGACTTAGCAGCAGCAGCAGCAGGTATATAGTAAGTCCTATTTTTTTTTATATAGTAGTATGTATAGATTAATTCCAAATTCCTAATTTATCCCTCCCTCCTTTTGCCTTTTGATAACCACATTTGTTTAGTATGTCTGTAAGTCCATTTCTGTTTTGTATGTAAGTCCATTTGTATCAGTTTTTTTTTAGATTCCACATATAGGTGATATCATACAATGTTTGTGTTTCTCTGGCTTATTGCACTTAGTATGATATTCTCTAGGTCCTTCCATGTTGCTATAAATGGCATTATTTCATTCAAGACAGTGATGGCAGAGTATCAAACCGTCGTGGGACTCTCCTGAGTGTGGTAACCTGAGCAACTGCACACGTTATCACAGAGCTGACTCTGACTTAGGTATTTAAACGAAGAGGCGTAAAATGTGAGGTTATGAAGGGAATTGCGGTCTGAGAGAATCAGGCAAGGTGGACAGATGCAGGGGTGGGGAGGTAGGGATGGAGGGTGGAGGGGGAGGCACACATTCAGTACCATATAAATGTAAGGGGAACTCATTGTCCTTCTCAAGAGAGAATGACTTTGGATCCATGTCACTGTCAACGGTCCAGGGATCTAGCTGACTGGGAACAGATTATTATCTTGAGAAAGTTGCCCTCAACATCTAAACATCGAGGCAAGGCAGTTGTTTGATTTTTCGTTATTCTATTAAAAATAAACTTAAAGTCATACATAAGAATAAAAATAAATGTGAGATTGTTTTATTTTTATATGCTATATTTTCTCTCAAAACAAAAAACCTTTTCATGAAAGCTGTATATGTTATTGATCAGTGCAATAAAAGTATCAGAAGATAATTTTCAGTTTTTGATTATCTAAAAGACATTTGAGTTTCTTTAATAAAATTGTAAAGAAATATTTCCACTTGTTGGTTAGTTTTTTTTATATGAAACTATGTTTCTTAAATCATATTGTTATTACTCTCTCTCTCCCCTTGGTTATTACTGTGAAATATTTAGGCACAATGCCCAGCCTGTTGTGGATGGTTTTGTAACAAAGCTAATATTTTGTGAAAGAGTAATCTATCTTTGCTTTCCAAGTTAGTAACATGTGAGCTAAAATTGGGCCTCATTTCTACTTGTGCTATCCAAACTAGGAGAAAATTCTTATGAAGCTCCATTATCAGATATAAAATACATTCCCTGTTTGTCCAGCGATTAGATGTTGTATTTATACCTTAAAATAATATAAGAATTCAGTATTTAATTTTTTGAGATAAATTTAAAATATTATGTCAATTACTCTGTAATGTGTCTTTTAATACACCAAGTTGACGTGTCAAAGTTCAAAACTAAATTCTAATATTTGACATGAAAGCATAATTTGTAAATTTTTACCTTTTAATATTAAATTGAAATTATGCAAGTAATGTATGAGTCCTTACTCATTGTAAAAGATGCAAACAATACAGATAAATAGCAGTCCTCCCTAACAATACCCCTCCAGAGGTGACAATTCTTATGTGTTACCTGAATCATTTAAATTATTTTATTTGCATTTATATCACAATGTGCATATGGAAATTTGGACTTTAAAAAAATGTAAGTGATGTTATTTCGTGCTAACTTCTGAAATTTGCTTTCATTTTGAATTATCAATGTCAGAAGATTGTAAGCAGGTGATATGTATATACATGGATTTAACAGATTCTTTTGGGCTTCCCTGGTGGTCTAGAGGTTGGGAGTCTGCCTGCCAAAGCACAGGATACACATAGGTTAAATTCCTGGTCTGGGAAGATTCCACATACTGCAGACTAAGCCCATGCACCACAATTACTGAAGCCTGCATGCCCTAGAGTCCATGCTCTGCAACAAGAAAAGCCACCTCAAGGAGAAGCCCACACACTGCAAGTAAAGAGGAATTCCAACTTGCCAAAATTAGATAAAGCCCGCCTGTACCAAAGAAGACCCAGTGCAGCCCAAAATAAATAAATAAATAAATAAAATTTTTTTTGAAAACTAAAATTATATGACATTTTTATTTTAGGCTGCAAAAACAAAAATGAGCAAACAAACAAACAACAAAAAACTTGAAATAGGCTTGTCAAATGATGTAAATTCATCCTTTCCAGGAAAGCAGAAGGTAGATCAGTGCAGGTTATCCTCAAGGCCACATACATCCTGCTTCACTGCTGCTTGCACTCTGCTGGATTTTGATCCTTCTTTGGGTCATAGTCTGGATCATTTTCCTCATCTCCTTCTTCTTCCCCTTCCTCATCCGCTTCTTCACCTTCATCATAATCATCGTCATCATCTTCAACAGCTTCTCCATTAAAGTATAACACTGATCTTGGGATTATACGCTCATGTAAAAAGTGACCAATTTCAAAGTCTGCAGCAAGGATAGCTTCAGAATCATCATCCAGATCTCCACTCTCAGGAACTTCAGGAGGGGCAAAAAAATTAAAGAAAGAGTCATTAGAAACTGTTTTGGTCACAGTACGAACTGTCCCACGTCCCTTGTGTTTCTGCTTCTTCTTATTCGTTTTCAAAGTGACATTCTTCCCTTTTTTCCAATCTATCTGGCACCCTGTACAACCCATAATTTCTGGTCCATCAAGAGAAAAGGGATCAGAATCATCTGGTTCTGACCTCATCCTATATGTCTTTGTCAACACTTCATTTGTGAAATATTCATTGGGTTCAAAGTGAAATTCTAAGACAAAACTCATAGGTTGACCAGCATCTGAGAACTTCACTTTAATATCTTTCAAGTGCTTCAGAATAGGTTCATCATGTTCCTGAACTATATCACTGAGCAAGTCAACATTCTTAAAAACGGTCAACCAAAACTTAGGAATTCCCTCGGGATCGTCTTTTCTTCATCCTTTTTCTCATCTTCAATTTTGGCCTTTTCTTTTAGCTCCTCCGAAATTTCATCTTCCTCATCTGGTTTCCATTCACATTCTTCTTCTGTAGGTTCATAAATGGCATTAATGATCTCAAATCGCTTATCAAACAGAGGCTGATAAAGAACAGCATACTTTCTTTTAAGATCATGAACTTCCCTCATAGAATTTGGCTTCTATCTGTGCACATTTAACTTGAAGGTTTTTAAGAGCATTCACTTGTCTTTTAACTACCCTAGGGAAAGCTTTCAATGTATCCTGTTGGTGTTTATACCAGACCATCAAGTCTTTCTTGAAGGGCTGCAAGAATCTGAGGATTTTGCATCATCTGAACAGTCAGCTGACACGCTTTGATTTTTGTTTCTTCACCAGTCTCTTCTTCTTCTACTTCTTCAACATCATCCAAATCTTGATCAAGTTCAGACTGTTCTTTGTTGTCGATGTGTGCCATGTTGTACAAATGCCAAATATCGGTGGCAAGCGCGGGGAGCCAGGCGGCCCGAGCTGCGCAGGCAGTGACTCAGGGCGGCGAGAGGAGCAGGAGGCGGCGCTGCGAGCAGATGGCACTAAAAAAGGATAGATTTTTTTAAACAAACATATTCTTTTGACTCTGCCAGTCCTCAGATATTTCATTATTCATTTATCCCCAGCCTAATGATACTCTGATTGTTTCCAATTTGTCACTCCACATACAACACAAGAGTAAACAACCTTGCCCATCATGCAAAGATATTTTCAAGGAAACAAGGTAAACAAATTAGAACTCATATGTCATAAGGGATGTACTTAAAATTTTTTATGGATCCTGTCAAATTATTCTCCAAAAAGACTTTACCGCTTTATATTCATGTTCCAGTATCCATGCCAAAACTTCTTATTGTGAATCTTTTAAAATACTGGAAATAAAGTGGGTGAAAACTGGTGTTAATTCTCTTAGGAACGCAAGGAAAGTCTAATATTAAAAAAGCCTATTGAAAAAATTACCTATAGTAACAGAGGAGAAAAATCATACAATACATGCCAAAATGCACTTGATAAAACACAGCTCCTTCTCTATGATGGTTAAGTGCGTGTGTCAACCTAACTAGGCCATGGTAACCAGATATTTGGTCAATATTCTGGATATTTCTGTGAAGGTACTTTCTGGGATGAGATGAACATTTAAATCAGCAGACACGGAGTGAAGCAGAGGACTCTTCTTAATGTGAGTGGGCATCATCCAATCAGTCCTTCAGAGAAAAAAGTCCAGCCTCCCCTGAAGAAGATGGCATTCTGCCGGCAGACTTGACTTGACTTGACATGGACTTGAACTGCAGCATCAGCTCTTCCCTGGGTCTCCAGACTACCAGCATTCCCTCCAGATTTTAGGCTTGCCAGCTTCCACAATCACAAGAGTCAATTCCTTAGAATAAATAAATCTCTCTCTCTCACTCTCCACGCATGCATGTATCTAGGCAAACACAGAGATACACAGATACACACACCACATCTAAGATACAGAGACAAAAAATGCACCCAGATAGACACCATCACCCCCAATCCCTTGACTCTGTATGAACACAGTCCAGAATATGCTTGGTGCTATGCTTGGTGTCAGAACACCTGGGTTTCAGGTCTGGTTTTGCCACTTACCAGCTAGCTCTTTGACCTTTTACAAAGTTGTCTATCATCACTGAGCTACAGTTTAATGCCTTACAATTTAAGAAAGATCAAAAATATCATCCTATTCATAGATTGACAGTTTTTAAACTATTGTTCATTGATTATAATAGAATACACAGTACATTTTAAGTGCTTGCCTTATTTTTTAAAGAAAAAAAAAGATTTTTAAATTTATTTATCTGAGTCACATCTTTGTTGCACAGGATCTTCATTGCATCACATGGATCTTCTGTTCCGGTACACAGACTCTCTCTAGTTATGGCTTGGGGGCTCAGTAGCTCTGCAGCATGTGGAATCTACCCACGTCCCCTGCATTGCAAGGCAGATTCTTAACCACTGGACCAGCAGGGAAGTCCTAAGTGCTTGCTTTTTAAGAAACAGGTATTTACATTACACACAGCATACACACTGGCCTTTCATTCTTATTACAAATTTTATATTCACAGAGAATTCTGTCTGTGTGTATGTATGTGTATTTAATGAAACTGTCTGCTATGAGACTACTCTGGGGTTTGTCTGATCTTGTTTTGTTTCTGTTTTTGAACTGACATGAGCAAAGATTAGTGCCCCAAGTTTTGGTTGAGTGTGTGTGTAACCTTTTTTTTCCAAGCAAAAATACACCACCACTGATGGGAAGAGTCAAAAATAAAACATAGACTCTCAGTTCAAGGAACTATCCAGACTCTGAATTGGGGATACCTTAGTTATAATATTCCAGCATTCCAGAAGTCAGGCCCAAGAATTCCCCAGCTGACAAGAAGACAGCCAACAGATTTGATCACACAAAAAATCATAACTTCTGAGCAATGGAAGAAACCATCAACTAAGTTAAAAAGACAACTGACAAATAGGGATATTTGTAACATATATAACAAACAAAGGATTTGTATCTAGAACATATAAAGAGCTTCTGCAAATTGCTATGAAAGACAAATATCCCAGCAGAGAAATAAGCTCAAGATGTAAACAAACAATTCATAGAAGAAAAGCAAAAAAGTCCAATAAACAGATGAAAAGATGTTCAACCTTACTAATAATTAGAGAAATGCAAATTAAAGCCATATGAGCTATCTTTTTCTATTCTCATCACATTCGCAAGAACTTGAGAGCTTGACAGCATGTAGTACTGATTGAGGCGCCTGGCATTCTTGTGCACTGTCAGTGAGCAGGTAAAGATTGGTAAGTCTGATGTGTTTTAAATGCATACACCCTCCACCTCACAGCTCCCTCTTTCTCTCTCTTGTAGATGAGGATGTTACAGGAAGATGGCTACTGTGCAAGCCTGGAGCAGTGTTCTCACAGAAGCTGAAATCTGCTGGCACATCGATTTGGGACTTCTCAGTCTCCAGCACTCTGAGAAATAAATTTCTGTTGTTTAAGCTACTTGGTCTATGACATTTCCTTATAGTAGCCTGATCCGAATAAGACACCAAGGAAATGGTGAAAATCAGTCACACCCGGTCCAGGCTATGAGGCTAATGAGCAGTGAGTCAGGTAAGCACATCAGCACTGGGCAGTACCACTGCTCTCTCCCTTCATGGGGGGCATCGCGTGGGTTTGCCCTCTCCTGGAGGCATGCCACTCAGCCACTGTCACTCTTAGTCCTGGCTTTATCAACGCCACTGAGCATTTGTGATTCACAAATCCAGTTGTCAAGACCCCATGAGAGCTGGGAAGAGAGAAGGCTAGAATTCAAGCTAATCCTTGCCCGTTTGAATTCTGCACACTATCCTCTCTCAACCACACCACCTGTTCCTCTTTTGTGCTCAACAAATGTGTGTTTCACTGGATGCAATAAAATAGCAAACACAAGTTCATTCTATTTTCTTCCCCACCCTCTGGCTGAAACAAGCAATTTCATCACAGAAAATTGTATCGCTGTGTTACCCACTCTGGTGTGGATATTGGATATCTCAATCACTCAGTAGCAAGTAGGTTTAGATTCAGCCCAGGTTCTGTCTTTCTTCTCTTCAAAGGATTTTTCTACCTTAGAGTTACCTCCATTTCACAAACCTGCCAAATGATAGTGATAACAAAAACAACGACCATTTAGTAAGCAGTCTACGTGCCAAGTACTCTGTGCGCTAAGCACTTCACACACATCATCTCATTTAATCGTCACAACAACATCTTTATTATCCCCATTTTTATAGCTCGGGATAGAGAATTAGGCCTCTTGCCCAAGATCACACAGCCAGGCAGTTCAGTAGCTGGAATTTGGTCTCAGATTTGAATGATTCTCTATACTCTTCCCCAATTTGTGATGTGATTTTTAAAATATTCTGTAAGCAGGAGATTAAGAATTATGACTGTTGGGGTCACCAGTAAGAAAGACCTCAAACTTCATTTCAGATGACGAGTTGATTTCACACAGCAAAATCTTCTCTTCAAAGTTTATATTGAGATGGTTGTCTTGTTTTTCTGGTTACAGTAGAAGGACACAGATTCAACACAACCTACCTTCTTCTGTGGGGCTTCCTTGGTGGTTCAGACAGAAAAGAATCTGCCTGCAATGCAGGAGACCTAGATTCGATCCCTGGGCCAAGAAGATCCCTCGGAGAAGGGAAGGACAACCCACTCCAGTATTCTTGTCTGGAAAATTCCATGGATAGAGGAACCTGGCGGGCTACAGTGCATGGGGTCACAAAGAGTCAAACATGACTAAGCACACACACAGAACTTCTCCCGTAAAATCTTTTTTCCTCTCCCACCCTTACCTCTAATGGGAAACAGGAATGCAGTTTAAAACAAGTGAAATGCTAATAAAACATGAGTACCATTTAAATTTGAAGAGATGTATTCAGATGTAGATAGAGATATGATTATTTGTACCCAGAAGAGAACGCTTCCTGTTAGCATTAGCATGCTGTTACATGGCCTGGTGATTGCAACGGAGATCAAAATACCTGACCAAAAAAACAACGACATAGCATAATCTCATCAGACTGGAAGGTACACTACTTAACTGAAAATGCTTTCTTTAAGAAATACAGTATAATATCTGTCGGTCAGGAGAGACAAGGCTATGCTATGGGGGAGTCAGGCTAAATTATCATTGTAAGATGACCTCCTGCTTATCCAGAATGTCTGGGTTGTGGAATGCTATGATAATCAAATATTGACTGTTGATTAGTGGACCAAATACTTCAGAGAACTAGGCAGATCACTGATATGCCCTCAGCCCGGCATTTCCTCGCATTTATTTATGTATTTTTACTCGTGTTTGCCTGTGCTAGGTCTTCGTTTCTGTGTGAGGGCTTTCTCTAGCTGGGACGAGAGGAGGCTGCTCTTCATTGAGATGCTTGGGTTTCTCATGGCTCTACTTGCTGCAGAGTGTGGGTTCAAGGTTGCGGGGGCTTCAGACCAGGGATCAAGCCCGCGTCCCCTGCATTGACAAGAGGACTCCCAATGACTGGACCACTAGGGAAGTCCATTTCCTCACTTTTAAAATGAAGCGTTGCTTGTCTCAAAATTTAATAGTTTGAGACTGGCAGAATGTTGACAATTAAAGCTTCGGGATGGGAACATGGAGGCACACCATAGTATTCTCTTATTTAGGGTAGGTTCAAAATTTTATACAAGATTCACAAAACGAACTATGTTTAAACCAGTTTTCTGGGATGTCAGATATAGCACAGATGACCTTTGACCCATATATATCCCAAGACTGTTCTAGTTCTTCAGATTCGCAAAAATCATGATGGCTTAGAATTTGCTCTGACCACCACCACTCCCTCAAAATCTGAGCAATACAGAAGGTAAATATAAATTAAATTGATGTGTTTTTCCAGACCCTCAGTAAGAGTGATTTCACATACAGGAGCAATTGAAAAATGGGTGATCCGGTAGCTTCAGATGAAAAACTCATGTCCCTGTATAGAAGATGTAAGTTTTTGCCTTATAAAAGTGACACCTTGTGTAAGCCAGGGACATGGGCCAACTGCAAATGTATCACTATTAAGCAGAAATTGCAAAGTGCAGTCCCCTAACTCAGACATGACCAGAGTGGGATTTTCTTTATTTTTCTACAACTTAATCTGATTTCTATTGCAAGTTCCCTTTATGCCGGAAGAGCATACACTGAATCACAATCTATCGGAATATTACCCCCTTTTTTAGGGGTGTGTGTAAATCTGAGGGGAGGGTTCAAACAGAATCATTGTGAGAGGGGAGACATCATCTCTTCGGGTTGGCAACTGTTGAGACATTTCAGTTCCATCAGGACTTCACTTACCTATCAAAGCATTCCTGGGTTGTCCCTCATCTGCACAGAAAGCTTGGGTGCAGCCCTCTCAGCTGCAGCCAGGCTCCACTGAGGGGCAGTTCTAAGGCTACAGCTCTGCAATGCAGGAGACACAGGTTCCATCCCTGGGTGGGGAAGACCCCTTAGAGAAGGGAATGGCAGCCCACTCCAGTATTCTTGCCTGGAGAATTCCATGCACAGAAAATCTTGGTGGGCTACAGTCCATGGGGTGGAAAAGAATGGGACATGACTGAACAACTAACCGTTTAACTTTTCAGCACCACACTGAGCCAGGATAAGACCAGGAGACTGTATAGGACTCCACATGCCTCAAATTATCACACAGGCAGCCACTTCTCTCGTCCCTCCCACTTCTCTGCTCTAGGATGCCATTTTGGGCTGGAGGCTCAACATCTCTTTCTTCTTGGACTTCCCCAGTTGAAAAGGAAGTGCTCTCACCACCAGATGAGTGATGATTGAGAACACACCCCCCGTCCCCTGACACCAAGTCACCACATACACTCATTCTTTCCTTCCCCTCCATTTTTATACCTTCAGGCCAGAATACTGGAGCAGGTAGTCTTTCCCTTCTCCAGGGAATCTTTCCAACCCAGGAATCGAGCCGGGGTCTCCTCCATTGCAGACAAATTCTTTACCAACTAAGCTATCAGGGAAGCCCTCTACTTTTCTCCACCCCTCACCCAAATCTTGGGAATCTAGAGACAGCTAGAGCTAAAATGTCTACCCCTCACTCACCAGACATCAGTCCAACATATTGTTCATGCCTTAAGTATCCTCAAAGCTAAGCTTTTGAAACTCAACCTTTTTTTCTGTTTTTGCAATAACATCCATTCTCCACGGCAATGAATGCCTCACTTGAAGAGGGAAAGGTTGAGGGGGTTGCAGGGTAACAAAAAATAACAGGAAAATTAAGACTGCTATTAATGTATCTTTAAGAGTCTGTTTATTCATTTATTTGTTTTTGGGTGTGCTAGGTCTTTATTGCTGTGAAGGCTTTTCTCTAGTTTCAGTAGGTGAGCTTCTCATACAGGTGGCTTTTCTTGTTGCAGAGCATGGGCTCTAGGCGTGGGCTCAGTGGTTGTGGCAGAGCAGCTTAGCTGCTCCACGGCATGTGGGATCTTCCTGGATCAGGGATCAGACCCATGTCTCCTACATTGGTAGGTGGTTTCTTAACCATTGGAAGCACCAGGAAAACTCTGCTGTTAATATTTTAAAATATTATTTCATTACAGGTGATCTCGGGTTTGGCTGCAAGCCTCAATTTCAAGAGCCTCAGCGCACCTTCAAAGCTCTTCATCCCTTCCATTCTTCAAGGGAAGATCCTAAAATGTGCTTTCACTGTTGTTCCCTCCCCCTATTAACTGCCAGCTCAGGCTCAGGAAGCCTTGGGGGCCCCCCTGTGCCACTTTCTAAGGCTGCCCAAGCCCAAGGCCCCTGGACTGCCAAGTCAGCAAGGCTTTTCTGCACTTTTGATGCCCTCCTGGGGATTTGAGAGAAACAGTTCTTTTAGCTTCCACTCACTGTTTAACTTCCTTGGCCGTGAGCCGGAGGGACTGGGGCAGCGGCTGATCTGAGTGACAGACGTGGTCCCTGCCCATCTCCAAATGTCATTTAACTTCTTGTGCTCTGAGCATGAAGTTCCCACACTTTCCTCTGGCAGTAAGAGAGTCCTGTCCAGCAGGAATGGCCTTTGGCATCCTTCTCACTTCTAGGTGGTAGAGGCTCAAAGGCCAGGACTAAGGAATTTTGTCTCTGTTCATGGACACAGAGACACTGGAGAAGGAAATGGAAACCCACTCCAGTATTCTTTCCTAGGGAATCCCAGGGACAGAGCCTGGTGGGCTACAGTCCATGTGGCTGCAAACAGTCGGACATGACTTAGCAACTAAACAGCAACAGGATGGACACCAGTCTGCCTACCTCTGCCTTTGCTCTGAACTCAGAGACTAAGGTGGGGGGCACACCAGTGAGGACAAGACAGGCCCCCGAGAAAGTCTTGGATGTCTTTTTCCCGCTTCTTGGCAATGCAATGAGCTTTTGTACTCCAACCCTCCCATTCTCTCATCTGATAAATTCCTCGACAAGTAAACATTTTAAATCTCTCTTTAAGTCACTAAGGCTAGGGATTTCTCTGGTGGTCCAGTGGCTAAGACTCTATTGTCCCAAATGCAGGGGGCCCAGGTTCGATCCTTCGTCAGGGAACTGAATCCCACATGCAAGAGTTTGGATGCTCATCTAAAGATCCTGCATGCTGCAATTAAGACCTGGTGCAGCAAAATAAATAAATATATATATATTTAAAGTCACTGGACCTGATACACTAGGAAAAGAAAAATTTCCTCTTTGGAAGACTAAATAATGGCCCCCAAATATGGTCATGACCTAATCTTTGGAAGCTGTGAATATGGCAAAGGAGGCTTTGCGTGTGTGATTAAATAAGAATCCGTGAGGTGAGGGAATGATGCTGGATTATCCAGTAAACCTGACAAAATCACAAGGGTCTTTATAAAAGGATGTAGGAGGAATCACAGTCAGAGGAGAAAGCAATGTGAGGATGGCAACAGAGACTGGTGTGATGTGACCACAAGCCAAGGAATGCCAACAGCTTCCAAAACCCAGCCAGGGAAAGGAAAGCATTCCCCTCTGAGTCTCCAGAACAAACCAGCCTTGCCAGTGAAACCAAGTGGGGCTCCCAGACACACAGGTTTTTTTGACCACCGTTTCTTGTAGGGAAGACTCCAGCCTCCATTACCTTCCCTGAGTTCCAAAGGGCAGATTCCAATAGTTGCTAATCAAGAGAAGAGCAGCCAAGAAACCACCTGAGGTAAAATTAAAGGGAGTTTGGGAAGGTTCTGTACACACTGCTATATTTAAAATGGGTAGACATCAAGGTCCCACCGTATAGCACATGGAACTCTGCCTCAAGGTCGTGTGCCAGCTGGGTGGCAGAGGAGTCATGAGAGAGAATGGATACATGTATATGCGAGGCTGAGTGCCTTCACTGTTCACCTGAAATTATCACATTGTTAATTGGCTATATCCCAATACAAAATAAAAAGTTTTTTAAAAAAAGATTACAGGGACAGGAGAAGCACACCCAGATTAGAAGACCAACGACCTGAGACCCTACACACACCCTAATCTTTTCAGCAAACCCATCCTGGAACCACAAAAACTCATCAAACTCTCCTGGGTTGGGACACATGGTTTTTCAAGGCAGGAGTCCACTGTGTCGCCCTTTGTCTGGCAAAGTAATAAAACTATCCTTTTCTCAGTTCCAGTTCAGTCGTTCAGTTATGTCCAGCTCTTTGTGACCCCAAGGACTGCAGCAGGTTTACCCAAAACTGTCTCTGAGGTTCAATTCAGCACCAGTGTATTGAGAAGCTGAGGTTTCAGCAGCACCAATGCCTCGATTTTAGATTTGTTAGACTCTTTTTGCACTTTTGGCTTCCAGAACTGTAAGTCTTCCAAAGTACCAAGTGTGTGGAAATTTGTTATAGCAGCAATGTGTAACTAGTACAGCCTCTTGACATGAGGTAACATGGAGTTCAGACCCAGTCACAGCTCAGGAGAATTATTGAGACAGCGGTGCTAACTTAAATCTGGAATGTTACCACATAGCGCTGAAGCCGTGCAAGTGATAGAAGATTGAGAAAACCTGGAACTGATGTTTCTTATCAAGAGATGCTTGGGGTTTGCCTATTTGTCCTTTATGGAATGCACATGAGGCATAGCGCCCTAAACATAAAATCAGTAGACCACTTTGAACTCAGGTGGCTGTTTGCTAGCTGAACAATTCAGGGCAAGTAACTTAACCTTTGTAAAATGGGAGATCTCATGATCTATCTAAAAAGATACTATGATGGACCTCCCTGGTGGTCCAGTGGATAAGAACCTGCCTGCCAATGAGGGGGACACAGGTTTGATCCCTGGTCCGGGAAGAATCCACATGCTACAGAGCAATTAAGCCCATGTACCACAAGTATTGAGCCTATGTGCTGCAACTGCTGAAGCCTAGAGCCCATGCTCCACAAGAGAAGCCCCACCCAATGAGAAGCCTGCACACGGCAACTAGAGAAAGTCCATACACAGCAACAACAGTGCACCCAACAATAAATACATAAATGGATAAATTTTTCATTTAAAAAATAAAGAGATACTGTTAGAATTCAATGAGATAGTATAAGTGAAAGGATTTGATATCCCACAAAGAGTCTAAGATACTCTCACGATAAAAATATGGCATAGAATGTATAAGATTCCAGATATTTGCATGTCCTGACTGTTTACCTTTCAGATAAATGAGAGTTAACTAAAATCTGCCTCAGGTGTTTCAAGGTGCTCAGATTTCATGGAAAGCTTTGGACTTCATCTGTAAGGACCCTCCACCTCTGCCATTCTGTAATTTTAAATGTCAGCCTGAACAATGCTAGGATAGCAACATTAATTCTCTCATGGCAGATAGATAGGCCCCAAAGCCCAAGAAATACATTAGAGCTGATCAAGAATGAAGGATGGTGCAGGCCAGTGTACAGACTTCTGAGTAACAGTGTTTTATTCATGTATTCTTTATTCATATATTCACTGCACATATAATCACCATGTGAATACAATATATGCTAGTGGCTGTGCTAGGCTCTGGTTAGGATGGAGTCAGAGTGATTCAAGGACAGGGGAGGATTATGAAAATGAATAACAAGCTCACGACCACCACCACTATACAATCAAGTGTGCTGTGCTTAGTCGTTCAGTTGTGTCTGACTCTTTGCAACCCCATGGACCATAGCCTGCTAGGCTCCTCTGTCCACGAAATTCTCCAGACAAGAATACTGGAGTGGGTTGCCATGCCATCAAGTAGGGAAGACAAATATGTAAACCCCAACAGCCCAACTATCTCTAGGCTTCACCTTGCTGGGGTCTCCAGGGAGGTCACAGTACATCTCCTTGATTTCCAGGGATGCACCTACTCAGGCAGAAAATCAATCCTTTGCTTAATCTTCCAATATTCCCAATATCCCCAGGGCCTCTGGGGATTATGAGGGCTTCCCAGGTAGCTCAATAGGTAAAGATTCTGCCTACAATGCAGGGGACATTGGCAGACATGGGTTCGATCCCTGGGTCAGGAAGATTCTGTGGAGAAGAAAATGGCAATCCACTCCAGTATTCTTGCCTGGAGAGTCCCATGGACAGAGGAGCCTGCGGGCTATAATCCATGGGGTCACAAAGAGTCAGGGACACGACGAAGTGACTGAGCATGCACACTGGGGATTCTCACCTGAGCTCACCAACATCGTGGGCCTCTGGCTGCGGCCACACCAGGGGTGTCCCATGCCTGCTGCCATCACGGCCATCAGGTACGCCCCTCTGCATGTCAGTGACGTGATTAGCTTTCCAGCCAACTTTCACTCCGGGGCTTGTGGCCACCTAAGCCTTCCCATAATTTCTGTGAGTTGCCATGGTTTCCACTTCCTTACCTGCTTTGTTTATCACTCACATACCTCCGACAGCCTTCCCCACATTCCTGCTGCAGAACTCAGCTCCTTCTCCTGTTTCTAAAGAGATCCATGCACATCAAGCCCTTTGTTCTTCCCTGCCAACTCCTGTCCTCCCTTCTTCCCTCTCTTTGGTTGATTTTACTGACAGTTTGTTAGGAAGGGAAAGGACAGAGAGGGGATTCAAAGGGACAGCACAGTGCAGAGGGATGTCCTTCCTCCAACCACAGGCTCCAAGTCCCTCCCCCCTCCCTGCTCTCTCCCCTTCCACTACTAAGCCACCAAGCCGACCCTTCCCCCTGGATTTCCACCCAGTTGCCTCGGAGATTCAGCACTTAGTGCAGGTGCTTAGCCAAGTATTTTCCTAAGAAAGATGTGTGGAATTCAGAGAAGAGGTTGAGCCTCACATACAGAATCTTTTAGGACACAATAGAATAGATCCAGCCCATAAAAGTGCTTCCATTTCATCACCTAAGCCTCAGCATCCATTCTTTCTTTTTAAAAATTTATCCATAATTTTTTAAAATTTTAATTCACGGATAATTGATTTACAGTGTTGTGTTCTGCCATACAACAACGTGAATCAGTCATACATATACATATGTCCCCTTCCCCTTGAACCTCCTTCCCACCCCCACCCCACCCCCATCCCACTCCTCGAGGTTGTCACAGAGCACCAGGCTGAGCTCCCTGTGTGACACAGCAATTTTCCACTAGATACATATTTTACCCACAGTAATGTATATATTTCATTTTTAGTGCTGAATGGGCTTCCCAGTGGCGCAGTGAGAAAGAATCCACTGGCCAATGCAGGAGACACAAGAGATGCGGGTTCCATTCCTGGGTCCGGAAGATCCCCTGGAGAAGAAAATGGCAAGCCACTGCAATATTCTTGCCTGGAAAGTCCCAGGGACAGAGGAGCCTGGCAGGCTGCTAAGAGGGTCGCAAAGAGTCAGACACGACTGAGCAACTGCTCTCACGCGCATGCGCCCGCGCGCGCGCGCGCACGCGCGCGCGCACACACACACACACACACACACACACACACACACACACACACACACACAGTGTATATATTTCAGTGCTACTCAATTTGTCCCACCCTCTCTTTCCCCTCCTGGGTCCACAAGTCCGTTCTCTACGTGTGTGTTTCTATTCCTGCCCTGCAGATAGGTTCATCAGCGCCAGTTTTCTAGATTCCGTCTTTAATGCATTAACGTAGGATATTTTTTCTCTTCCTGGCTTGAGGCATCCATTCCTTCTGGGTTCCAGGGTCATTTGAGATGATACAGACAAGAGTACATGAGCAGGACGTGAGGACACGGTGACTGCTGTTTGTGTTTCGAGGACTGTGGAATGTGGGTGGTCCCGGCGCCTACATCCCGTAAGGACAAATCAGACACAGGGGACCTCGCAGCGAAGGTAGAGCAGGTGCCTCTTCCCTGTTTTAGGATCCTGAGTGTTTCAAAGTATCAGTCATGCACCAGATGTCACTAAAGCAAGCTTTTTTGAAACAATCTGACTCAAAATAATGAGGCTCAGTTTGTTGCTATGAGCTCAGTGGGAAAAAAAATATAAACACAAGCTGAAGCGGATTTAGCCTGAAGCTAATCAAGCTCGAACTTCAGGGTCTGTCACTCTCGAAGGTTTTTTTTCTGGGGCCCTGTTCCTAATTTGGTTTTTGTCATTTTTTTATCCATTTTCTTACAAAATCTCCCCCAGTTGTTAAGTCTCAGGTCCCGTGAAACCCACCGCTCCTGGACACCGCCTGACCACGGGCTTTCCGAGGAACAGCCCCTGCAAGATCAGGCAACGTGAGAGCTCCGTGGCTGCCATCACGCCACCCCTCCCGTTTCGGATCCTGTGGCCCTGGCCCGTAGAGTCCTCTGTGCCCCCCACTAAACGTGAGCCACCTTCCTCCAGGTGCACTCCGCTGCTGGCCGTCTCATCATCTAACCCAGCTATCTGCAAACAACTGCCTGGGGGTCCAATCCAGCCCAGCTCCCATATTTGCAGAAACTATTTTAGTGGAATACAGCCACACTTTTTGCATCCACGTGTTATTTACAGCGCGAGGCAGAATTGAGTACCTGCCACAGACACCAAACCTCCTCAAAGCCTACTGGTGTTTACTTTTCTAGCCCTTTGCAGAAAATCTTGCCAACCCCTAATGTGATCTTAATAACTTCATAACAGATCTCGAGAACTTATTCCATCAACCAGAGATCTGTTTAAAAAAGAAATCAACCCCTGCTCTCTCTTCTTCCTCCCTGTGAAACTTAAAGTGAAATCCAATTCCTTGGACTTCCCTGGTGGTCCACTGGTTCAGATGCTATGCTTCCACTGCCGGGGTTCGGGTTAGATCCCTGGTCATGGGAGCTAAGATCCCACATGCTGTGCCGTTCAGCAGGGTAAAAAAAAAAAAAAGAACAACTTTTTTAATTAAAAAAAAAAAAAGAGGAAATCCAGCTGCTTACCAGGCCCCACAAGCATTTCTGTGATCAACACGTAAACCTGACTCCCCGTTATCTTCTCCTGCCCCTCACCCTTCCCCTTACCGTGACTCTCTCTCTCTTTCTTTCTGTGCTTCAAACACTAACTGCTTCCGGCTTCGAGTCTTTGCACTTGCTCTTCCTTCTTCCTGGGAGCCCTCCTCTCAGATCTCACATGGCTGGGCCTTGGGATTCAGACTGCAACTCAAACACTGTCTCCCCAGAGAGGCCTTCCATGACTGTTACCAAACCAAACATGGGTCCACTCACCTGCGTGCAATAAAGCGAATCTACTGACAGCGGTTGTGTTGAGGGAAAGTGCAGCATGTAACTGCAGGTGCCCTGCAAGGGGTTCAAGACAGCTAGTGCTCAAAACACTGGAACTCTCCCATGGGTTTCAGGAAAAGGTGTTAAGGTTTGGTGAGGGAGAGGGTATGTGATCGGCTCATGCACAGTTCTCTGATTGGTTGGTGGTGAGGTAACAGGGATTAGCATTGTCAATCTTTAGGTGCCAATAGGTCAGGGGGCAACATGCTTATGGTCATCAAGTAGTTATTTCTTCTGTGTGGTGGTGGTTTTAACAACTGTGAAACGACTTGAGAAATGTGCATTAGATAGTTATTATCCAGGTCCTTCAGAGAAGAGCTAAAGCAGTTGATATGGGCAGGGGTCTATCCCAGGAAGACCCCGTGGGGTCCTACTGATTTACATGTTTGTTTATCAGTTATCATCTCCTACCTTCAGTCACTTTGGGTTATATGCCCTGGTTTCTTTCTTTTTTTAAAATAGCTCTTGCATCATCATGTTGGTTTACTTGTTTACCATCGATATCTCCCGTTAGAGCATAAGCTGCTCCAGACCAGGGCCAGGGTGGGACTATCTTATCCCACGTTGGAAAGTACATAGAACAGTGCCTGGCACATGCTAGGTTCCCAAGAATTGTTGGTTGAATAAATGAATGAACAGAATTGTTATACCTTAATAGGGGGGTTCTGAAATCTGAAAAAGAATCACCTTGAACAGAGAAATTTCAGAACCTCACACACTATATGGTACACTGCAGGGAGACCAGCATCAGGGTCAATCAGAATCTCCTTCTGGGAATCTCAGGATGTGGGTTTCAGGTTTAATCCATGACCAGAAAACCACCCAAAGCTGAGATGCATTTAATGCAAGTCACACCTTTCATATTCTTGCCAGAGAAAGAAAACTCACCTTAGGGTTCAGTCTGGACTAGTGAACCTATTTTTTTTTTTTATCATGATAGATTTAATAAACAGCCTCTGACACTGAAGCAATAACCAGAGGTGAAGCCTTCTTCACCTTGAAACCGCCTTCTTGGTAGCAACAAGCATCTCCAATTTCAGGCGTTGCCCTGACATTATCCAGTGATTTTTTTTTTTTTCCAGAAATCTCTTCCCCCTGCTGTTTCCACCCACATCAGCCTCTCTAGTCACTCCAGATCAGCTTAGGACTCTCTCTACGTGCTCCCACCGCCCTGCTGTCCTGCTGTCCTCCCCGCATTGGTTACGCTCTCCTCATGGCCTTCACCTCCACTTGACCATGGCCTGCCTTCCCCAAGGTCATGTTAAGTCCCATCACTCTCATCTCAGAGATCCTCTTCTTCCCTGTCATCCTACCTTACTTTCTACTTTACTAGTTGACTACCACTGCACAGCAGACCACCCCAAAATTAGTCAGCTTAAGCAGCCACCATTTTATCTCTGACTCCGTGGATCAGAAATTTGGGCCAGGCTCAACCTGGTGGTTTTACTGCTCCATATATGGTGAAATGAAGTCATTAGGTGGAATTCATCTAGTGAGTAAGTCAGTCTGGTCTGAGGTAGCTCCCTCAGTGTTTAGCACCTCGATGGGCTGGTGGAAGGCTGGACTCGGGGTGGGGGTGTCCTCTGGACTCCCAGCTGGTGGAAGGCTGTCCTCTGGACACCTACACGTGGCCTCCAGCATACGCATATAGGTAGTCAGACTGCTCTGGTAGCAACTCAAAGCTCCTGGAAGAGTGATCTAGGAAAATAAATTAAATATTTAAAGAAACCAGAAGGTGTTGGAGGCAGGGGTTCCTCCAGCTGCCCCAAACTCAAAAGCCAACATACAAGCCAGGTTGGTGGGAAGGAAAGTTTGCTTTATTTCAGATGCCGGCAAGTGGATGTGGGGGGAGTGGGGAGAGTGGCAGACACCTGTCCAAAGGCCGACTACCCCCACCCTTGACAAGCAGAAAGTTAGAGATTTTATAGACAGAAATGGTGGGGGAGGGGAGGAAGACTACATATAGAAAAAGCAGAGTCATCTCTGACAGTCATCTTCAAACTGGTCATCATCAGGGGTCTGACCAGGGTCATCTTGGTTGTTTTAGGTGCAGTTCATCTTCAGTTCCAGGGTCCATTTGTTCCTATTTCTTAGTGGCCAGTTCTTGGAACTGTGCAGCTCATGTCCTGGGTATAGTCTGGCCACCATGCAGCTAGCTTCTCCACCTGGGGTTTTGGTGTCCATAGGACAGCTCACAGGATGTGGCTCAGAATATTACCTACCGCCCTCGAGAAAGAACGAAAGGTCCTTGACTATGCTTAGGGACTCCATTATTACTATTTAGTCTCTTTTGACTGTTTTCCTTTGTTTCTGCATTTCTTATTTCTCTGATTAAACT
Organism: Odocoileus virginianus; assembly: GCF_023699985.2. NCBI lineage: Eukaryota > Metazoa > Chordata > Mammalia > Artiodactyla > Cervidae > Odocoileus > Odocoileus virginianus. Next base: position 19,511,029 of record NC_069691.1, on the reverse strand, counting down.
TATTCTTTGACTAAAGTTTTCCACAGAAAAAAGGCAAACATAGGAGGTGGGGCGGGGTGGTGCGGGCAAGGACCATGGAGTCCTGCTCCATTTCAGTATCTTTATATGAATAACTCTTTTGGACAAAAATTCACTTTTTAAAGTCTTTAAGCAGAGCTGTTTCTCTTCCTCTTTTTCAAGGTAGCTTCGGGGGGAAGGTAAAAGCTTGAGAGCCTTTCTGTTCACCGAGGGAGTGGGGATGCAGAAGGGGGTGCTGAGGCAGTGAGAGGCAGCTGGCCCAGGTACTGTCCCTCTCTGCAGACCTGGACAGGGTGGTTGTGTGGATACAGCCTCAGAATTGGCATCTGCTAAGGACAGTACCATCTGTATAGCAATGAATTTTCCTAGGCAGAGATGTGAGATAACTTGCCTGAATACACACCTTTAATAAGAGGCAGAGCTTAGATTTCAATCCAGGTCATTCTAATTCTGATCTTCTTCCGTAATTGCTGTTTTGTACCAGCCTATCTTCTCACCAATGAAATGGCAACATACAACACTAAGCCTTTAGTTCCCAGCCTAAAATAATTTTGTCTAAATTATTTGCAGTCAGTGGGCCCCACTCTTCTCTCCCTTTAGCCTTCCTCAACCATTCCAACCGTCCTCAAGAGGTAATTATGTGACTAATCCCTAATAATGTATTGATAATGCATACTAAATTATTAGCATTGATAGCTATTAAACTGCTATTAATAATTAATACTTATTAATCAAATCACAGCTGGGCAGTCGAGTTATTTCACTGTGTAGAAACTTGGGGTCATGATCACTCGAAGTTCCTGGTTCTCTACCGGGGATGGGATGCGGTGATTTTGCCCCTCACCTGTCCCTGTTTCGCAGGGACATTTGGCACTATCTGGAGACACTTTCAGTTGTCATCTCTTGAAGACATGCTACTGGCATCTAATCGGTAGGGGCCAGGACTGTTGCTGATTACCCGCAATGAACAATTCTCACCTCAAGGAATTATCTGGCCCCAAATGTCAGGAGTCCTGAGGTTGTGCAACCCTGCTCCCATCAACACAGTGGTTGTTGCTCAGCTAGATATAAGATCAGACCCTCAGATGGATGAGGTGCTCAGTTGCTAAGTCTTGTCTGACTCTTTGGCGACCCCATAGACTGGAGCCCGCCAGGTTCCTCTGTCCATGGGATTCTCCTGGCAAGAATACTGGAGTGGGTTGCCATTTCCTTCTCCAGGGGATCTTCCTGACCCAGAGATCGAACCCCTGTCTCCTGCATCTTCCATATAGGCAGATTCTTTTTTTTTTTCAACTTTTATAAACATGTTTTATTTGTTTGCTTATACCATCAGAAGTGAAACTATTGACTGTCATTTCCCTAAAATAGGAAAATCAATCTAAAACACATACTGGTGCTTTTCAAAAGATAGCAATTTAAAAGGGTGGCAGCAGCAGGCATTGGATGTCTTTTTTCTTTTAAAAACTTTCAGGCTGCAGGAAAAACATGTGACCAAGAGTGTTACGATTATCCATTAGATTTTCATCAATACCTGTATCAATTTAGGTGACAATACAGCAAGATCCAAGGATTAGTGACAGACAATGTACGTCATAAGGAATGATATATACTACCAATCCTTACAAAAGTCATTGTCAAAGAAACTGTTAAGTGTTCAAAAGGTATCTAAATATTTCACATTAAGTACAGAAGCGGCCATCCAGATTATATCCCTTAATTGTTGCACGTTTTTTCAAAAAGTGCCAATCAAAGCCTAGTTTTGCATTTTGGCTTTGTCTTATACAGTATCAGCTGTTAAAAAGCAATTTACATGTGTCTTAAACCACAGTTGTCTGGCCAGAGGATGAATAGTGCTGTGTCAAAGCCTAAGGCTGGTACCCAGCCTTGTATGTGTGATTAAGGGCCCACGCATAATTTGGTATGCATCTAAACGTTCAGTGCTCCAATTTAACTGGAAAAGTTGTGAAATGCATTTGTTCTGTATAGGCAGATTCTTTACCCTTGAGCCACACAGGAAGCCCTTCAGAGGGAAGAATCACCTGGCTTATTTGCCTCTAGGGCAGAATGATATTGAGGCTCTCCTTGCTTTTGTATTTGCTTCTTGAACAAGAGGGCAGATTGATTGCCCTTTGTTCTCAGAAGGGAAATGGTTGGGTGATGGCCTAGGCAGCTGGCCTCCAGCAAGAGAGTAAATGCTAGGGCCCAGGCTGAAGCCAAGTAGGAGGGGCGCACACTGCCGAGCCTGTGAGGCAGGGGTGCTGGTGGACAATGCCCAGCTCCCAGGGGTGGGCAGTGGCTGAGTGGAGTAGGTGCCAGTGTCCTGCAGGGGTCGGGACGGGAGTGGGAGTGGTCTGAGAGACAGGGAGGTCCTGCCTCAGCCCTGAACCTAAGCCCCACACTCAACCTCTGCATCAGCCACAGTGAACTCCAAATAAGACGTGACTCCAGGGAATTGGGGCTTCCCTGGTGGCTCAGCTGGTAAAGAATCTCCCTGCAATGGGGGAGACCTGGATTTGGTCCCTGGGTTGGGAAGATCCCATGGAGAAAGGAATAGCTATCCACTCCAATATTCTGGCCTGGAAAATTCCATGGATTTATTCCATGGGATCACAAACAGTTGGACACGACTAAGTGACTTTCACTTTCACTTCCAGGGAATTGATGTTTTTTTTTCTGCTTAGTTATTCTTTTTTTTTTTTTTTGCAAACTCTCTTTTTTTTGTGATTTTTTTTTTCCCCCCTGGGAAAACTTGAAGCACACTGATACCTGTTTTTCAATTTTTCATTCTCCTAACTGGGGCCTCCTTCAGGATGTTTTCTTTTTCATCAGTTAAGAGCCTGGTATGTAGCAGATGCTCAATACACATTGGATGAAATATAAGACTTCCTAGGATGGTGATAACAATGCAAAAGCATCTGATATTTTCTGTGCTTAATGGTTCCTCCTTTGAAAGTCACCAGCCATATTAAGAAAATATTGACTGTCTTCATTAGGACAACATATGACTTGAACATATGTGTGCCGGGGGGTCAATTTGAGTCCACAAATGCTCCCTGGACACGCACTGGTCAGTGTTTGAGGTGCTCTGAGGGATATACAGATAAATAAATCATGATTTCTGCATCAGGAAGTTAAACTCAGCGGGGAAAAAAGGAAAACCAATTTGTAGAGAGTTAGCCAGGGCTTCCCTGGTGGCTCATAGGTTAAAGCGTCTGCCTCCAATGCGGGAGACCCGGGTTCAGTCCCTGGGTTGGGAAGATCCCCTGGACAAGGAAACGGTAACCCACTCCAGTATTCTTGCCTGGAGAATCCCACAGATAGAGGAGCCTGGTAGGCTACAATCCACGGGGTCGCAAAGAGTCGGACACAACTGAGCATCTTCACTTCAGCCAGTCCAAATACATTTATGCCAGATATTAAAGTGGGAATATAAGTAGAGTGACAGGAACACCGAGGAGAGATACATTTAGAGAATTTTGTCTTAAGGAAAGCTTAGAAGTGAGGCATCCTGAACTGTGTCCAGAAAGCTGGACCAAATATTGATTGGTCCTATCATAAACTACTACTGTCTGGACCCAGATAAAATCCACATTTCACCTGTAGGCATGATGCCCTTGATATTATTTTTAAATTTTAATGTAAATATAAGGGACATACAGAGAAGTGTACAACATAAGTATGTCAGTTGATGAACTCTTACAAAATAAGCACACTAGTGTGGCTGCTACCTAAGTTAAGAAATAGAACACTACCTTGATTCCAGAAGCCTCTTTGTGTTCTTCTCCAAAGTTACCCCTCCCAGCCCCCTAAATTTTAGGACTCTCTGGTTTCTAACAACAGATTCACAATGCCTGATTTTAGCAAAATGGAATTGTATAGTGTTTTTGCTTGTGCATTGGTCAAAATTATTTTATGATAATCATCCATTTTCCCCCCACCTAGCTGTAGTTTGCTCATTTTCAATGCTGTCGAGCATTCCACCATATGAATATGCCACAGTGTATTTAGGACATTAAGAATTTATCCACTTTACTGGTGACAATAAGTGATTTAAGTTTTTGGCAACTTCAACTATTGCCATTTTTGTATCAATTGTTAGTGGGTATATGTTTACTTTTTTATTGGATATATGCCTTAAGATTAAATTTCTAAGAGAAATTTAATTCCATGAACTTTCTGAAGACAGAATGTGCACGGATATCCTCATCCATTCTTTTAAAAAAAAATAATTTAATTTATTTATTTATTTTTGGCTGTGCTGGGTCTTCATTGCTGTAAGGGTTTTCTCCAGTTGCAGCAATCAGGGCCCACTCTTCACTGCGGTGCCCTGGCTTCTCATTGTGGCTGCTTCTCTTCTTGTGGAGCGCAAGCTCTAGGCATGTGGGCTCCTGTAGTTGGGGCATTCAGGTTCAGAAGTTGTGACTCATGGGCTTAGTTGCTCTGAGGCTTGTGGAATCTTCTCAGACCAGGGATTGAACCTGTGAGCCTTGCATTGGCAGGCAGTTTCTTTTCCACTGCACTACCAGGGAAGTCCCCTCATCTATTCATAATTTAGGGTGAAGTCTTTACACGTGAGGTAGTAACTGGGGGACGGATGAGAAGACTTCTCAGATGAGATGAACATGATCTGAAAATACAAGGGCTTGCCTATGTGGTGAGCATCACTCCCTGTGTCACTCGACAAAAACCTTGCTGGAACTTGGAAAGGAGTGGCAAGTCCCATGGGGCTGAAAAAGAGCTGGGTATGACTTAGCCACTAACAACAACAACAACTAGAATGGCAGTGATTCCACCCTCCAGTTCCAGCTTTCATTTTAACCACAGGCTTCAGCCAAACTGAGCCATGTGCTCTGGCAAGACTTTTTGTGTAACTTAAATCAGGTTTCATCTCTGATTTATTAGGATTTTCTCAAATTGCTAATACCATTATTCTACCCCCATCCATTTCATCAGCAGCAGTTTAAGCTCAGTTGCCTTGAATCAGTCACAAACAGTCCCAAAGGTTTATTTGGCCTTATATTTCTTAACACGATTTATAGCATTCAAATATTGAGTTAGATTTCAGGATGACATTCATCAAGCCTGCTATAATATGCCCTCAGCTTTTTCTCATCAGCCCTGTCATCTATTTTGGCAGTAAAAGTGTCACTGCTTTTACCTCTGTCCCATATCATCAGATAAAATCACTTTTTCTTTCCTAGGCTTATATTCCAGAAATATCCAAGAACTCATCTACATGTCCTGCTTAAATTTCATTCTTTCTATAAAATTTTATAAAAAACTCACCTCTTCAAATACATTTTTTTCCCAAGGACATATCCCAAATTTGGTCTTTTTATAATACCTTTCCAAATGCTGGAATTCCTTGCGTGGGTCAGGGATATTTTATTTTCCGAAGTAAAGATCAGGTCTCTTGAACCTCCAAGAATGTATGTGTTCATGGGGACAAAGAGCTGAAATACTGTGATCTAGGCTGGGAAAATCTCATTTGTCTGGTTCATTGTCCAGCCTGAGTTACTCTCGAATGATTAAATCCCAGGACTCCAGCCTAAGAGGCGGAGTTGCCAGTGTGCCTAGAAACACTGTTGGTTTGCTGAACTCCTCACAGCCTGTGACAGAAGCTGGAGTGGGATCACCCATTCCAACCCCTCTTGTTTCGTGAACTGGGAACCTGAGATCTACAGAAACCAATGAATCCTAATAAGTCCTAATAATTCTAATGAGTTACCTGGCCAAGTTCCAGATGTGCCCTATGGGTATTGTAGCATCAATCATTCCCAACCACTATCACAAAAATCCCCAGTGTAGAAACTCCAAGGAAAAAACATAACAGGCTTCAAGAACAGACAACATCAAATTTGCCTTGAGACCCCTGCTCCAACCTACTGATATTCAGGCAGAGTATGTTCCTCCTCTTTGAAACGGAGTTTGATCCTGCCTCCCTGAAACATTGCAGAGAAGCCTTATAGCACCTTGGTATTGTGGAGCGCAGTCAAATGGTAACGTTGGAGACTATACTCAGTCTGTTAGTCATGTCTGACTCTTTGGACTGTATCCCACCAGGCTCCTCTGTCCATGGAATTTTACAGGCAAGAATACTGGAGAGGGTAGGCATTTCCTCCTCCAGGGGATCTTCCTGATCCAGGGATAGGACTGGCGTATCTCGCATCTCCTGCATTACAGGTGGATTCTTTACCACTGAGCCATCAGGTAAGCCTGATGTTGGAGAATCAGGAAGTAATATGTAGACACTGGACATTGAGGAAAAGAGCCTGGGAGTTGGGAGGTAGATAGAGTCTGAGGATAAACTCAGAAGTCTGTGAAAACCCTTGGACTGATCGACACAGTCTACCAAAGCCTGCTTTAGGATTTCAGAGCCAATTTGGAAGACAAATGACCTCAGCTAGTCCAACCATTGCAGCTCAGAGAAGTGAGTTTCCTGGAGTTCTCTAGATCCTGCCTAGTGTCACCCATCTAGTTTTTGTTCCTCTCCTGCAGAGAGGAAGAGCAGAGGAAGAGAGGTAAAAGAAGAAAAAGATGCTGGCCAGAGCTTGCCCCCCGCTTTCAGTGAGAAAACTAGATCTCACCCAAATGTGCTGCTTTCTTCCCATCTCCTCTCTTCCAGGTCCTGAGGGTGCACGCAGATTTCATTGTTTCAGTGCTCCTCTAAAGGACATCCTGTAACTACTTGCTCAGGATTCCTGGCACATTGCTGGGCATTAGGAGAGGCATTCAATAAGTCATGTGAAAAGGCATATAGCTGGAAGGGTGTGGAGAGAGAAACTCATTTTTTCCAGGGAGAAAATGGAATGAGGATGGGAACTGGAAAGAACTAATAGCATCTGCCTTCCTGCTGTTTGGGTGTAAGAGTGGGTATAACGGAAAATCAGTGGTCCACCTGCAGTCCTTCCTCCTAACCACGCTTTCTGGTTCTCTGCTCTAGGTGACCCCCAGGTGCAGCCTATGGGTTCTGTTTTCACTCAGCCTCTCTGCTGACTCTTGCCATCTTGCATCACTGAATGGCTCTAAAACCACTTACAGCCACGTGAGAGAACCATTTCCTCTTCCTCGAAACTTTAATATGGCCTTTCTTCTCCTGCTGGGCCAGTTCCTGGCTAAAGTTGAATTCCCAGTTTGGAAGTGAACATGTGGCTGTATGATTAATACATGCTTGTTGGTAGAATTGGAAGTCTTTCTTCGGAAATATACAGCTGTGGTTCAGACCAAAGACCAGGGTTTAACAGCAGAGAATAGTAGGGACCAAAAAAAAAAAAAAAAATCCTATACAGTATTAAGGTTCAGTGATCCCAAACTCAGAAGACTGTCACTATAGCTGAGCAAGCTAACGTCACCATCTGCAACAGCTGGGTTTCCATAAATACTACGGAGTCTCTTACTCATCACTGGCATTGTGTCTCCAAAGCCATGTTGGTTTCTCAAGACTGCCTGCCTCTTGGCACCGTTTCAGCATGTGAATATTTTCATTGAAGATTTCCCCATCTGGCAGCTGCCCAGGCAGTCATTCCCTGGTGTGCTGGTGGTGTCTTTACAAAAAGATCAAGCCACTGAGAGTGTGACACCTGCCTATCGGCTACTCGGCAAATAGCCAGGCAACGCAAAAGGTCACAGGGCATGGCTGCAAAGAAATAAACTAAAGAGTGGCATGCTGTAGGCATAGCTAGGTGACAGAAGCCCATCTGGATATACTATATTCCTTAAAAGCAGAATCAGAGATCCAAGAAGTGGCAGATTCTCAGATGTAGAAATCTTTTTCCCATGTCAGTGAGTTTGCAGAGTTCAGATTCTCCATAGAGCTCCTCATTTGGAATATTCACCCAGCTGATAATAACATCTTTTCAGCATCCATGAATATCACTGCACCTTCCTGGGCTTGAAAGAGCCAAGCAATCTGATCTCATGCAAGTCTTCAGGAGATGGATAATGAGAAAAGTCAGAGGTGCTCTATCTTCATCCTGGTGACCTCCACTGGATAGCTTAATTAATATGTTTGGGGGAAAGGAGGTGGGTATGAGGTAAAAATAGGTTTTCATTTTCTTTTGCACTAAAACTGACCTATTATTACATTTCAACATGAATACTCATTTACGTGTCACGATTTTCATAGGTGATTTCTTATACTTTTGACAGTTCCAGTATCTATTAAGCAGTTAGTTCCCCTCCTTTACTGGGAAACCAGACCAGAGAGGGGAGAAGTGCCTCTGTGCTCTTTGGATGCCAAGTGGATAGCATCTAGATCAGTGTTCTGCTCTTGGTAAGTGCTGAATAAGTCTTTGGTGCATTGAGTCTAAACAAACATATAAACATATCCCCAAGAGAAGAGGACAGAGGCAGTGTGGGGACAGGACTCAGTGTTCCCATCACCCCCAAGGCCACTCCAGCCCCTCACAATGGGAATTAGGGGTCAGCTAAAGTTGCCTGCTCATCTGGATGGATTGCTATAAGAATGATTCTAGGTCCTTTACCCATGAGGCACAACCTTTCTTAGTGAGGGGTAGTTGTAAGGATCTGATGGTGGAGTGGCCAGTTTGACCATCTGCTACCTGCACTGCTGTTTGTGTAGTCACTAAATTGAGTCCAACCCTTTTTGTGACCCCGTGGACTCTGCCAGGTTCCTCTGTCCATGGGATTTTCCAGGCGAGAATACTGGAGCAGGTTCCTGTTTCCTTCCCCAGAGGATTTTCCTGACCCAGGGATCGAACCCACATCTCCTGCATTACAGGCAGATTCTTTATCGCCGAGCCACCTGAGAAGCTTGCATGGCCCTGAACAAATCATTTAACACCCCCTAAGCCTCAATTACCTCATCTGTAAAATAGAATAAAAATCATAGAATCTCTCCAGTGGTGGGCTGGGGTCAGCTTTCACTGGATTGCAAGGGCTGATTTTGTGCTTCCTCTTCCAACCCTAAGTTCAGGGACTTCACTTTGGAAAGTTGAATAACCCCTGAGAGTATTTACACCATGGAAATTGGCAAAGGCTACAGATAAGGGTGTTTTCTTTTTGGAGAGCCAGCTGTAAAATATTTTGTGGGGAATAAATAATACAAGTCATGTTGAAGGGCTTCACAGTGTCTTGCATGCTGTAGGCACTTGAGAATTGTGGATTATTACCAGATTTCTGTAGGACTGTAGAACTTTTGATTTACATTTTTACATCTGTGAAACCAGGATGTGACATAATCAGTAGCATCTTACAATTATAATTGGCAGTATATTTCCTCAGATGGTGATTGCAGCCATGAAATTAAAAGATGCTTACTCCTTGGAAGGAAAGTTATGACCAACCTAGACAGCGTGTTAAAAAGCAGAGACATTACTTTGCCAACAAAGGTCTGTCTAGTCAAGGCTATGGTTTTTCCAGTGGTCATGTATGGATGTGAGAGTTGGACTATAAAGAAAGCTGAGTGCTGAAGAATTGATGCTTTTGAATTGTGGTGTTGGAGAAGACTCTTAAGAGTCCCTTGGACTGCAAGGAGATCCAACCAGTCCATCCTAAAGGAGATCAGTCCTGGGTGTTCATTGGAAGGACTGATGCTGAAGCTGAAACTCCAATACTTTGGCCACCTAATTCAAACAGCTGACTCATTTGAAAAGACCCTGATGCTGGGAAAGATTGAGGGCAGGAGGAGAAGGGGATGGCAGAGGATGAGATGGTTGGATGGCATCACTGACTCAATGGACATGGGTTTCGGTGGACTCCGGGAATTGATGATGGACAGGGAGGCCTGGTGTGCTGTGGTTCATGGGGTCGCAGAGTCGGACACGACTGAGCGACTAAACTGAACTGAACTGAACTTCCTCAGAAGCTCCCAAAATAATGGCCTATGTAACAGTTGTTCTAAGTCGCTTCAGCTGTGTCTGACTCTGTGACCCTGGACTGTAGACCGCCAGGCTCCTCTGTCCATGGGAGTCTCTAGGCAAGAGTACTGCAGTGGGTTGCCATTTCCTCCTCCAGGGATCTTCCTGACCCAGAGATCGAACCTGCCTCTCTCGTGTTTCCTGCTTGGCAGGCAGGTTCTTTACCACTTGTGCCCCTTGGGTGAAACATTATTATTATTATTAGCAGCAGCATTATTATACTAAGTCTTTTGTAACAGTTTTGTATGTGATTTTCAGAAGATGAGGGGAAACACACCAAAGTCTTACCAAATCCAGTAGCACCTGTTTGATTGTAGGAGAGACGTCAAAGTAGATAAAACTTCTCTAGCTTCGTTTGTCCCTTCCTATAACTGAGAGCTCTGCCTCCTCCCCACCGCTGTTTTCTATCCCCAAATCCTCCAGCCAAGTCCTGGTCTCAGGAGTGATCCCCTGGGATCCTCGGGGTGCCTGAGTGGCCGTATTGACAGCCCAGCAGCTCACTAGGCACTGGTAGCTGGAGTCCCGGGAAAAGGCACTTCCAGTGTCCATGGTGGGCAGATGAAAGGGGCTGGGCTGTCAGGAGCCTTTCCTGACATTAACATTACCCATACCAGTCGCAGCTTATAAAGCTGCCAGCCTTACAAACCTTACATCACCTGTAGATGATGATGGCTGAGACTCAGTACACATTCGTTGAATAAGCCAGTGAGTGATTAAGTGCATGATAATAACAAAGTTATGCCAAACAGAAATGTTTGAATATATGAAATCATCAAGTATTACTTAGAGTGTTGTAGAAGGTACTCAAAGACCTTGCTGGTGGGATCTATTAATAAATCGCTTTAGCTCTTTTAAGGGATACTTTGCTGGTGCGTATTAAAACTTAACACATGGAGAGGCACTCACACTTGGGCACAAACTGGAGGGCTCAAAGATATTCATGGCTGTGTCACCTCTAGTGGCAAAATCTACAAGCAGCCTGAATACTAATAAGGGATGGGTTAACTAAACACTGTGACACTCACAACCACTCAATGCAGCAGTTGGGAGGAATGAGGTGATTTGTATACACTGACAAAGACAGAAATATTAGTGGGAGAAAAAGCATTTTATCAAACACTGTACATCATACGATAATGTTTACATCTATAAGACATGAAAGAAGAACTATTTTCCCCTTATATTATTTATATGAGCTTCAATGCCTAAGAAAAGGTAGTAACAGTTACCTCTGGGAAGAGGGATGCAATGTATGGGGAGGGAGCCAGAGCATATGGCCAAGGCAGACTGTAACTTTATTTTTATGTTTAGATTTAAACATTTTACAACCAAAAGGTAGCCATGTGTTATTTGTGTCATCAACATTTTAAAATAAATAAAAGGGAAGCCTGGCTGGTGATTCCTCAGGCAGAGGCATAAATCTTTGCAGAGCTCCGGGAGCACACTCTCTGCCAGGGACAAGGCTGCTGAGTCTAAACTGTGAGCAGCCAAGCGGAGCTGCTTAGAGAGGTTGTTCAGCCCTGAGAGGTGATGAGCAGAGACCCACGAAGCTGGGAGCCCCTGCAGGGGCTGCTGGGACAGTAGTGACCACAAAGACCCTGCCTTCCTCCTCCCCTTTTGTGAATGCCTCTATTGATGGGTGGTGTGTGTGTGTGTGTGTGTGTGTGTGTGTGTGTGTGTGTATGTGTTGGGGGAGGGGAGCGGGAAGAAGAAGGACAAGGGAATGGTGAAGGGAGATGAAGGAGAGTGAAGTCATCCAAGACAAACATGCCTACCTGGTCATGGTACCAAGAGCCCAGCCTTTCCATGGCTGAGAATTCAAGGAATTTAATGGTTTCTCCCCTGCTCCTTCATTTCCCCCCAACCAAAGGCAAAGTGGTCTGTCTGGGCAGGTTGCTATTGCTGTTCAGTCGCTCAGTCATATCCGACTCTTTGCCACCCCATGGACTGCAGCATGCCAAACCATCTCCCGGAATTTGCTCAAACTTATGTCCATTGAGTTGGTGATGCTGTCCAACCATCTCATCCTCTGTCACCCTCTTCTCCTCCTGCCTTCAGTCTTTCCAAGCATCAGGGTCTTTTTCAATGAGTCAGATCTTCGAAACAGGCCAAATATTGAAGCTTCAGCTTCAGCATCAGTCCTTCCATTGACTACTCAGGGTTGATCTCCTTGCTGTCCATGGGACTCTCAAGAGTCTTCTCCAGCACCACAATTCAAAAGCATGAATTCTTTGACACTCAGCCTTCTTTATGGTTCAACTCTCACATCCATACATAACTACTGGTAAAACCATAGCTTTGTTTAGACGGACCTTTGTTGGCAAAGTGATTTCTCTACTTTTTACTACATTGTCTAGCTTTGTCATGGCTTTTCTGTTAAGGAGCAAGCATCTTTTAATTTCAAAGCTGCAGTCACCATCTGCAGCGATTTTGGAGCACAAGTGAATAAAATCTGTACTGCTTCCACTTTTTCCCCATCTAGTTGCCATTAAGTGATGGGACAAGATGCTGTGATCTTACTCTTTGAATGCTGAGTTTTTTTGAGGGGGTGGGAGGGTGGGGGAAGAATGTTTAATACTGTTGAGAATTCTGTGGGAGAGTTCCAGATGGGAAAACAAGCACCATTTCAGCAAAGTCAAATTGAGGGCCAAATCTTGTAATTCTCATATTACAGTAAGCAGACATTTCACAAGGCAAGCTTGTTAAAAATTCAGATTTCTGGGCTCATTGCTCTTAATCTAACTTGTCAGCTATAGTGTAGACTCTTAGAATGTTGAAGAGATACTCCACGTCCAAGATAAGAGAAACCCAAGTAAGATGGTAGGCGCTGAGAGAAGGCATCAGAGGGCAGACAGACTGAAACCACAATCACAGACAACTAGCCAGTCTGATCAAATGGACCACAGCCTTGTCTAACTCAGTGAAACTAAGTCATGCTGTGTGGGGCCACCCAAGATGGATGGGTCATTGTGGAGAGGTCTGACAGAATGTGGTCCACTGGAGAAGGGAATGGCAAACCACTTCAGTATTCTTGCCTTGAGAACCCCATGAAAAGTACGAAAAGTATGAAAGAGTATGAAAAGGCAAAAAGATAGGACACTGAAAGATGAACTCCCCAGGTCAGTAGGTACCCAATATGCTACTGAAGATCAGTGGAGAAATAACTCCAGAAAGAATGAAGGGATGAAGCCAAAGCAAAAACAACACCCAGTTGTGGATGTGACTGGTGATAGAAGCAAGGTCCGATGCTGTAAAGAGCAATATCGCATAGGAACCTGGAATGTTAGGTCCATGAATCAAGGCAAATTGGAAGTGGTCAAACAGGAGATGGCAAGAGTGAATGTCAACATTCTAGGAATCAGATAACTAAGATGGGCTGGAATGGGTAAATTTAACTCACATGACCATTATATCTACTACTATGGGCAGGAATCCCTTAGAAGAAATGGAGTAGCCATCATAGTCAACAAAAGGGTCCAAAATGCAGTACTTGGATGCAATCTCAAAAATGACAGAATGATCTCTGTTCGTTTCCAAGGCAAACCATTCAATATCACGGTAATCCAAGTTTATGCCCCAACCAGTAACACTGAAGAAGCTGAAGTTGAATGGTTCTGTGAAGACCTACAAGACCTTTTAGAACTAACACCCAAAAAAGATGTACTTTTCATTATAGAGGACTGGAATGCAAAAGTAGGAAGTCAAGAAACACCCGGAGTAACAGGCAAATTTGGCCTTGGAGTACAGAATGAAGCAGGGCAAAGGCTAATAGAGTTTTGACAAGAGAATGCACTGGTAATAGCAAACACCCTCTTCCAACAACACAAGAGAAGACTCTACACATGGACATCACCAAATGGTGATGTCCGAAATCAGATTGATTATATTCTTTGCAGCTAAAGATGGAGAAGCTCTATACAGTCAGCAAAACAAGACTGGGAGCTCACTGTGGCTCAGATCATGAACTCCTTATTGCCAAATTCAGACTTAAATTGAAGAAAGTAGGGAAAACCACTAGACCATTCAGGTATGACCTAAATCAAATCCCTTATGATTATACCGTGGAAGTGAGAAATAGATTTAAGAGACTAGATCTGATAGAGTGCCTGATGAACTATGGACTGAGATTTGTGACATTGTACAGGAGAGAGGGATTAAGACCATCTCCAAGAAGAAATGCAAAAAACCAACATGGCTGTTTGAGGAGGCCTTACAAATAGCTGTGAAAGAAGAGAAGTGAAAAGCAAAGGAGAAAAGGAAAGATATACCCATCTCAATGCAGAGTTCCAAAGAATAACAAGGAGAGATAAGAAAGCCTTCCTCAGTGATCAGTGCAAAGAAATAGAGAAAAACAATAGAATGGGAAAGACTAGAGATCTCTTCAAGAAAATTAGAGATACCGAGGGAACATTTCATGCAAAAATAGGCTCAATAAAGGACAGAAATGGTATGGACCTAACAGAAGCATAGTAACAAGACATAACAAGAATACAAGAAGAACTATACAAAAAAGATCCTCACAACCCAGATAATCATGATGGTGTGATCACTCACCTAAAGCCAGACATCCTGGAATGTGAAGTCAAGTGGACCTTAGGAAGCATCACTACGAACAAAGCTAGTGGAGGTGATGGAATTCCAGTTGAGCTATTTCAAATCCTAAAAGATGATACTGTGAAAGTGCTGCACTCAATATGTCAGCAAATTTGAAAAACTCATCAGTGGCCACAGGACTGGAAGAGGTCAGTTTTCATTCCAATCCCAAAAAAAGGCAATGCCAAAGAAGGCTCAAACTACTGCACAATTGCACTCATCTCACACGCTAGCAAAGTAATACTCAAAATTATCCAAGGCAGGCATCAGCAATATGTGAACCGTGAACTTCCAGATGTTCAAGCTGGTTTTATAAAAGGAAGAGGAACCAGAGGTCAAATTGTCAACATCTGCTGGATCATTGAAAAAGCAAGAGAGTTCCAGAAATACATCTATTTCTGCTTTATTGACCATGCCAAAGCCTTTGACTGTGTGGATCATAATAAACTGGAAAATTCTGAAAGAGATGGGAATAACAGACCATCTCACCTGCCTCTTGAGAAACCTGTATGCAGGTCAGGAAGCAACAGTTAGAACTAGACATGGAACAACAGACTGGTTCCAAATAGGAAAAGAAATATGCCAAGGCTGTATATTGTCACCCTGCTTATTTAACTTATATGCAGAGTACATCATGAGAAACGCTGGTCTGGATGAAGCACAAACTGGAATCAAGATTGCCGGGAGAAATATCAATAACCTCAGATATGCAGATGACACCATCCTTATGGCAGAAAGTGAAGAAGAACTAAAGAGTCTCTTGATGAAAGTGAAAGAGGAGAGTGAAAAAGTTGGCTTAAAGCTCAACATTCAGAAAACTAAGATCATGGCATCTGGTCCCATCACTTCATGGCAAATAAATGGGGAAACAGTGGAAACAGTGACAGACTTTATTTTTTTGGGCTCCAAAATCACTGCCGATTGTGATTGCAGCCATGAAATTAAAAGACGCTTACTCCTTGGAAGGAAAGTTATGACCAACCTAGATAGGATATTAAAAAGCAGAGACATTACTTTGTCAACAAAGTTCCGTCTAGTCAAGGCAATGGTTTTTCCAGTGGTCATGTATGGATGTGAGAGTTGGACTATAAAGAAAGCTGAGCACAGAAGTATTGGTGCTTTTGAATTGTGGTGTTGGAGAAGACTCTTAAGAGTCCCTTGGACTGCAAGGAGATCCAACCAGTCCATCCTAAAGAAAATCAGTCCTGTGTGTTCACTGGAAGGACTGATGTTGAAGGTGAAACTCCAATACTTTGGCCACGTCATGCGAAGAGCTGACCCATTTGAAAAGACCCTGATGCTGGGAAAGATTGAGGGCAGGAGGAGAGGGGAACAACAGAGGATGAGGTGGTTGGATGGCATCACCGACTCAATGGACATGAGTTTGGGTGGACTCTGGGAGTTGGTGATGGACAGGGAGGCCTGGCATGCTGCGGTTCATGGGGTTGCAAAGAGTCAGACACGACTGAGCAACTGAACTTAACTTAGAATGTTGAGTTTTAAGCCAACTTTTCCACTCTCCTCTTTCACCTTCATCAAGGGGTTCTTTAGTTCTTCTTCACTTTCTACCAGTAGAGTGGTGTTTTCTAAATATCTGAGGTTATTTATATTTCTCCCAGCAATCTTGATTCCAGCATGAGCTTCATCCAGTCCAGCACTTTGCATGATTCACTCTGCATATAACTTAAAGAATCAGGGTGACAAGATACAGCCTTGATGTACTCCTTTCTCAATTCTTAGCCCAGCTCTAAACCTCCTCACCCCAGAGTCACATTGCCAGTTTGAACCTCAAAAATTCACCCCATACTAGGAAGTTAAAAATTAAGCAGACCTTGGGGAAAAAATCATCACAATACACCCAGAACAATTTTTTTCCTTTTGGAAACCAAAATATTTTCCCTTCCCTCTTCATAGTCCACATTCTTATTTATTTCCTAAAAATTTCACAGAATGGGATTCTACCATTTGCTTGGTCTGCATCTATTCATCCATCCAATTACACTCACATAGCACCAGACTCATGTATACATGTATCTCATTACTACAGGGCTCTGGTTTTCAAGAGTGAAGAGTTTTAAAAATGACTTTGAGGACATAATGTTGCCAAATTATTGGTTCTCTGTGCACCTGTGCCAAATAGAAGTACAGAGAGAGTTATGGAGAAGAAAGAAAGAGTGGCTTTATTACTTTGCCAGGCAAAGGGGGATCACAGTAGGCTAACAACTCAAGAACTGTTTCCCTGCTCCTCTGTGAGTAGGGAAAGGTTATATAGTCAGGCAGGAGTATGTGGTAAGGATCAAGGCATTAACAGTCTTATATTTTTCTTTCTTCTGCATTTCCTAAAGGATGGGGTTGCGGACAAAATTAGGGTGTATGCATGGTTCTACGGAGAAGGCAAGGGCAACCCACTCCAGTACTCTTGCCTGGAAAATCCCATCGATGGAGGAGCCTGGTAGGCTGCAGTCCACGGGGTCGCTAGGAGTCGGACATGACTGAGCAGCTTCACCTTCACTTTTCACTTTCATGCATTGGAGGAGGAAATGGCAATCCACTCCAGTATTCTTGCCTGGAGAATTCCAGGGATGGGGGAGCCTGGTGGGCTGCAGTCCACGGGGTCGCTAGGAGTCGGACATGACTGAAGCGACTTAGCAGCATGGTCCTAGGTGGTCCTCTCCTAATCTTAATGAGCCTCTGCCTCAAGAATGAGCCTCTTCCTTCGGGGAGGGAGCTGGGAGGCCGCGCCCCTCCCCGCCCCTCCGCGCGCACCTGGGCGGGCGTCCTTGCACGTGGGAGGTGTAGGGAGGTGAGGTGCTGCCCTGGTTTTCTGTTTGCTTGTTTTGGGAGGGGCGGGGTGTGCGTCACTGCGCCTCCCCAGCCGCGGCCTCATTCTGATAGAATCTATCAATGGGAGCTCATAAGCGGGAAAGTGGGGGGGCCTCTCCAGCCAAGCGGGACGTCTGCGCGGAGGGGCACGCCCACCGCCACCGCCCTTCCCCGCCCCCGCAGCTGGGGGAGGGTGGACAGAGCTGGGGAGTCCAGGTTCCCACCCGCGATGGGAGGCCCAAGGGTGGGTAGTCGTCGACGCCCTTTCAGATCCAGGGCCGGGTGAGGGATTTACTCGGTTCGCAGAGGGGGACAGACCACCTCAGCCGACAGTCGGGGCATGTGAAAAATGAGGGTTTTTCACTCCCTCACCATCCTGCACCCCAGTCTAGGACTCCTTCACGTGTCTCCTGCCTCTCGTTAAGGGGTCTTCCTGCAGGCTGGTCTTGTCCTTCCATGGTTCCCCGTGCTCTCCACCGCCCGCTGCCCAGGCACCTGACCTCTGGGCTCTGTTATGGGGAGGGAGAAGTTCTACACTAAGTGCGTTCCCCTCTACCTTTTCCTGGGTCAAGTTCCCCACCTCACCCCCCTGGGTGGGAGGCCCCCGGGGATGCCTCGTTTGCATAGAGACAGCAATTTGGGCTGCGGGGGCTGCTCCCCTTCCAGGGCAGCATGGTGGCAGGAACGGATGAGGGGGGCAGCTGGAGAGTTGAAAGATGTAAGGAGGAACTTCCTCTTTCACCCATGGGAGACTGCGGTTAAGGACCCACTGTGGGCGGGGAGGGACCTCTGTCTTCCTCAAATCTTAATATCATTAATTCATTTGACACCTATTTACAGTGCCCAACACAATGTTTGTGTTGCAGTAATGGATGGGACAGATGGCCCTTTTAGAAGTAAGCAAGAACCTGAACACAGAGCCAAGTAACATAATGTTGAAGGGTAACTTGACGATGACTGAAGAGGGAGTTGTCATAGGAAGTGGGCATGGGGTGGTCCCGGAAGCCTCTCAGAGGAGTCGTAATTTGAGCTGAGACCTGCCAGATGAGAAGCCTGCTAGCCTGGGGCCACAGTGTGTGCAGGGCAGGGAGATGTGTGGTCTGGGTTGTCACAGGCTGTTGACAGGGTTGTCCCTGGGGACAGCGGGGAAGGAAGTACTCCAAACATCCTGATACAGGGGGGTGGGGAGCCCAAGCCTCCAAAGCTGCCAGCCTCCAGTTCATCCAGGCCCATCCTGTCCAGCTCTCTCTGCTCTGGGCCCTCCTTCCACTGACTCCTAGCTTCCTTGGGGGTGGGAGCAGAGTCCCCTTCTCTGTTTCCCATTCCAGATTTTGTTATCACTCTGACTTTCCCAGCAGCATCCCCTTTGATATTTAAGAGCCTTGTTTAAAAAGGCAGAAAACTTCTCTGCAGTCCTTCTACCCTAATTCTCCTCTGAGGACGGAAGACCTAAAAATTTGTTTTTACAGGGGCAGGAGGCAGGGGTGGTCCCAGGGGTAATACTTAAGTATTTTGTTTGGGAAACAGGCCCTTGGGCCTGTCTGCCCATCCCCAGTGGGACTTCCGGGCCCCCACACTTGCTCTGGATGCCTGGAGTCCTCAGAGACCTGTGGCCTGGGCTGCTGAGCTGATCTTGGGGACTGCAGGGGGCTTCCTTTCTTGTCACCCCTTCCCTACCCTCTAGGACAATGCTTAGGAAGGCCCAGGTCTGGTGTTGAGGTTTTCAAGTGTAAGAATGACTGTCTGTCATCTCCCCTTGAAGACACTTGGATGTGTTCAGGGTGAAGGACGGGAATCACGTAGACCCCCTGTGGGCTCTCCTCTCTGGGTTTCTTAGCTCTTCCGGGGAGAAGCCCTGCGAGTATTTTCCCTCCTTCAATTCATTTCCAGGTGACTGGCCAGTGCCTTAGGGACCAGCCAACATCTCCTCAGGATCCTAGGCACAGGAAACCTCCCTTCAGGGGAGAGGCAGGGTGGGGTGGAAGGAGGCCGAAGCCTGCTTGCCTGCCTTGTGCTCATTCCCCGCCCCCCACTTATGCACATCATGGGGGCTCAAAAAGAAAAAAAAAAAAAAAGAATGCGCCTCTTGCTGCTTCTCCTTTGATTAGCAACAGTTCTGCCTTTTGGAACTCAGAGAAGGTCATGGAAGCTGGAGGCCTGCCTGCAAGGAATGGGGGACTAAAAGGCCTCCATGCCCTGGAGTCCCACAGGGACCTGCTTGGCACCAATAACGCAAAAAATGAGTATAAGTGTTGAGTTTCTCCAGGCAAGTATCTGGGGGTATGAGTGATGAAGGGTGGGAGAATGATGGGGGAGGAGGGACAGTGACCACAGCAAGAACACTCCAGACAAAAGGAAAACATGGGCTGCAATATACTGCAGCAATTCAAAGTCCCCTGTACTCAGAGAAGAGAAAAGGAAGTATAGGAAATAACGCTAAACTCAGTGATGAAAAAGAGAATTAGAGTTCCTTGTGAAAGAGGAGAGTGAAAAAGTTGGCTTAAAGCTCAGCGTTCAGAAAACTAAGATCATGGCATCTGGTCCCGTCACTTCATGGCAAATAGATGGGGAAACAGTGGAAACAGTGTCAGACTTTATTTTTTTGGGCTCCAAAATCACTGCAGATGGTGACTGCAGCCATGAAATTAAAAGACGCTTACACCTTGGAAGGAAAGTTATGACCAACCTAGATAGTATATCAAAAAGCAGAGACATTACTTTGCCAACAAAGGTCCATCTAGCAAAGGCAATGATTTTTCCAGTGGTCATGTATGGATGTGAGAGTTGGAATGTGAAGAAAGCTGAGTGCTGAAAAATTGATGTTTTTGAATTGTGGTGTTGGAGAAGACTCTTGAGAGTCCCTTAGACTGCAAGGAGATCCAACCAGATCTCCATCCTAAAGGAGATCAGTCCTGGGTGTTCATTGGAGGGACTGATGTTGAAGCTGAGGCTCCAGTACTTTGGCCACGTCATGCGAAGAGTTGACTCATTGGAAAAGACCCTGATGCTGGGAGGGATTGGGGGCAGGAGGAGAAGGGGACGACAGAGGATGAGGTGGCTGGATGGCATCACTGACTCGATGGACATGAGTTTGAGTAAACTCCGGGAGTTGGTGATGGACAGGGAGGCCTGGTGTGCTGCAATTCATGGGGTCGCAAAGAGTTGGACACGACTGAGCGACTGAACTGAACTGAACTGATAGGATGCTGGGTGAGATTTTACAAAGCAAAAGAGCGTCATTCCGAAGGATTTTTAAACTTGCTAATGAAATACCAATATAAGCTATGGAGGCAGAAATGCAGTCAAGTGATTTGGAACAGGAAACCAAATTTCTGGATTAAGAGGGTGCTGGTGTTTCTCACTTCCAAGCCAGGGCAGCTGGACACAGTCTGATGTGCTCAGAGGACTCTCAGCCTTGAACTTGATTTTTCAAACTTTTTAAGTTATGGAAATCACCCTTTGCAGAAACAAGGTTAAAAAAAAAATTGGAATCTGAAAAACAGTTGCATTCTATTTGAGATGTAAATTAAACCTTTTAAGAGGCTTTAAGAGGTAGCTTTTCTGGGATAATTGTATTGCAAGGACTCTGGGCCAATCACTCTTTAACCCAAATGTCACCTAGCTATGAATATAAAGAGGTGACATGTAAATCTCTGAATCCAACAATGCTCAAGCCGATCTCCAGTGCCCCTTGCCGCTTTACTGCTGGCGGACTCTGAGCCGTGTCTCCGTGTGTTTGTAGGGACCAGGCAGGAGGTTGCCACACAGTCTTCTCCCTGTCTGTCTCTTCAGCTCCGCCACCCCCTGCCCGAAGAGAAAACTCCCGGGAGGTGCCCTGCTTCTGCTGCTGCCCGTCATGGATGCCAGAGTCCACGCCCAAGGGCACTGTCTCCAGTGACCCCAAAGCTGTCAGTTCTTGCAAAGCCAAATAGCCATGGTGGTATGAGTGGATCTCCCAACCCTGGGACTACTCTTAGTGATCCAGTCCCAGCAGCCACTCTTCGTATGGTCAGGGTGTCCCCCAAAATCCCTTATAAAATCAGTTCTGTCACTGCTGGCTTTGGCTAGCAGCACCGCCGAGGCAGTTAGCTGACCTGGCAGGGAACACAGACCAGGCTGTTTCCCAAGGGTCCTCATCTCCCTTCTCTTCCACTGCCCCAGCTCCAAACACTCCTCCCTACTCCCCAAGCTCTGGAAAGAGCGTTTAGGAACTCATCAAACAGATCCCAGGTGGAGGAAAGCTGCCCTGCAGGCAGGGAACAAACATTAGCTTCATCAGCCAAAAGCTCTGCGATGCTGCTGCTGGGGCTTCTAAAGTCATTTGCTTGAATTTAGTAGTCTATAAAACTAAAATAAGGTTTTCATTAACCTGTGAGAAAAACAAAAACAAAAACAACTCAAGTAGCAACCTGATTTTGTTCCAAGTTGCATTATAGCTGTTCCTCCTAAAGCCTAGGTTAAGGTGATTGAGCCACAAAAACGCAATAAATGCTGTAAAAGTGATAAAGGCATCAACATACCAAATGGGAAGAGCAGAAAGTTTACTGCAGGTAAACTAGCAGTGTAAATATTTATTATAAATGGATGCAAGACAATAAGCTATCATAGTAACAGTTCCTTCAAAGAACCTGTTGGGATGGGCTGAGGTGCACTGGTTAACATTTTTTGGTTACCTACAGGTTCTTATAAACCCTGTTAATTTCTTTTCTTTTTTTAAACTTTTTATTTTAGATTAGGGAATAGCCAATTAACTATATTGTGATAATTTCAGGAGAAGAACAAGGCAACCCTCTTCATGTCTGCCTAAAACCAACTTCTTCCCAGTTTAGTAAATTCATCAGAGAGAATTTGTTAAGATGAATTCATTTTCTTCTTCACTGCCTAGTAGTGTGTTTCTACTGTGTGCCAGGCAGTACTTTTTGGGTATGATGCATGATTGACTTCATGGGTTTTCTTTTTGTAACTGGGGGACAGAAAACTGTAACAAAAAAAAAGAAATATTTCTGGGACTTCCCTAGTGGTCTAGTGGTTGGGAGTCCGTCTGCCAACGCAGGGTGCATGGGTTCCATGTCTGTTGGGGGAAGATCCCACATGCTATAGAACAACTAAGCCCCAGCGGCAGAACTACTGAAGCTTAGTGCCCCGGAGCTGTGCTGGTCAACAAGAGAAGCCACTGACTGCAATGAGAAGCCCGTACAAGGACCCCAACAAACAGCAGGCCCCGCTCTCCGCAACTAGAGAAAGCCAGACGGCAGCGAAGACCTAGTGCAGCCAAAACTAAGAATAAATAAAATTTTAAAAAGAAATATTTACTATAATGTCAGGTAGTGATGAGTTGTGAGGATAAACAAAGAAACTACAGGTGACAGGAATATTACAGATAGGGTCAAGGAAGCCTCTCTACGACGGTGACATCTGAGCAGCTGTAGGACTGAAATGTGACAGCACCCATAGGGTTATCTACAGAGAAGCATGTCCAGCAAGGAGAAACAGCAGATGCAAAAGTCCTGAGCTAGGGTGGGAGTTTGGGAGGTGATGCCAAGAAGTGGTATTTATGTCATGTGTGCTGTAGGTAGGTGGTGATGAGGACTCGGATTTTACTCAGCGTCTTTGATAACTACAGATAATTTCTCACATTAGAATCTATTGATATCCTGATCATTTGCTTAGTGGATGCTATGCTGACCCGCCCAGATACCCTGGTCCCTGTTCAAGACCTCCACACCCATCAGTCCCCCTCAGCAGCGGGAAATGCAGGCTGCGGAAGTCGCAGGCCAAGACCTCCCCGGGACCTGTGCGTTTAAGGAGCCTCCTCACGCACGCGGACACGCCCTCCCACGCCCGCGGCAGCCAATGACGTGTCAGCGTGGGACCGAGGCTCGGCCCCTTTCCTCAGTGGGAGCATGCCTGAGGGTCGGCCTGGCTTCTGAGCCTTCTGGATGGTGAGCGGGGTTTGTACCACAGTCCAGCGTCTATTCTGCCCAGTCTTCTGGCCTCACGCCACACAGGTGTTGAATTGTTAGTCGCTCAGTCTAACAATTTAGACTGACTCTTTGCGACCCCATGGATTGTAGCCTGCCAGGCTCCTCTGTCCATGGGATTTTCCAGGCAAGAATACTGGAGTGGGTTGCCCTTTCCTTCGCCAGGGGATCTTCCCGACCCAGGGATCGAACCCGAGTCTCTCATATTGTGAGCAGACTCTACCTTCTGAGCCACCAGGGAAACCCCCAGGTGTTGAATATACCCAGTAAATCTCCGCCACGTAAATCTAAAAATCTGAGAAACTCCTCTGCCCTCGGGAGCTCAGCTAAGGACAATTCTCAACAACGAAATGCCTCCAACAGATTTCTATCTGTAGATGGAGGAGTAAGAGATGGCCATAGATGTATTCCAACAAGTGGACAGAACTGGTGAGTTAATTTTTTAAATTATTTTCCTGATATGAATGGCCATTTTTTGTGATTTGATGATTTTCTCTAAAAGTAGAAGACTGAGAAGCAAGAGGGAGCAAGTGGGGAGTATTCTGAGTGGGAATCTGGTTTTACTTCATTTTATTCTCAATTCATTCTGGGATATGGAATACATATTAACTATATTTGGCTAATTGTGGAGAGATGTTGCCAGAGTAACTCTTAAGAAGTTTATGTCAGCTTGGCTGCTCACTTTTCTGACTTTTGAAAAATATAAAGGTTTCAAAATAGAGATAATGCTGTTTATCTTGAAAATTTTTGTTACTGATAAGTCTTTTTATGCCTTCAGCTGGGCTGAATGTTGTGAAGTCATGGGCTAAACAGGTGTTTGATATTACTGCTGCTTGGTACAAAATTGCAACTTGAAGGTCGAGCCTCATTTAGCCACTGAAACAATTTGTTTCCCACTGTTATGCCCTGCTCAAAACAATTGTCAAAATGTGCCCATTCCTTGTGCTTCAGTGATGTTTAACTCTCCTGCCAGTTTTGTCCCTGGTATTTATTGCACCTTTTTCTCAATGAATCTCCATAGTGTTGGGAATGGCTATGTAGCCACCAAAAACGTTTATTTCCCAGGTTCCCTTGCTGTTTGGGGGGTCAGAGGAAGGGAGTTGAGGAGATTAGGGGTGTGGGGGAAAGTAGCCAGAAGTCATTTGGTGGGAATCATCTTGATGAGCACCTGAGTCACCTGAGGGACACCCATCCGTCTTCTCCCTTGTCCTCCGCCTTGCTCTCTGAGTCATGGGTACCAAACAAGGTTGTATTAGAATCATCTGAAGGGCCTGTTAAAATGCCTTTTGCTGCTTGTTAAAACCCTGCTCCCACCTTCACAGTTTTTGAGGCAGCTGGTGGAGTATGCCCGAGGATTTTCATTTGTCAAAGTTCGTAGGTGATGCTGATGCTACTGGTCTGGGGCCCACACTTTGAGAAGGGCTGCCCAGTAGCTGCAGTCACAGTGACCATTTTGTGAACATGGGATGATCTTGAGGCTGGGAGCCAAGTCCTAAGGATTGCAGAATATAAAGACAGAAGGAATCTGGATTTGTGACTTTAAATTTATGATATCATGGTTTATAATAAGAAATACATATTTGGTCTTTGTCTTTTTTCTAGCACAGCTTCTGAAATGCTTCAAATTTCCTAAGGGGTGAGAGAGTTCAAGGTGTCTTTTATTATGCTAGTGAGGTGGCTCTAGGACCGCCCCTAGGTCTCCAAAGGGTCTGAAAGGAGCTGGTTGCCAGAGGAACCAACACTGTGAGTGAGGGTTGGGATGTTACTTCCCACCTCTTGATCTCTGGGGAGGGGAAGAAAGAGGTTGAATCCATTACCAGTGGCCAATGATTTAATCAACCATGCCTATGTAATGAAGTCACCATAAAACCCTTAAAAGAACAGGGTCTGGGGAGCTTCCAGGTTGGTGAACACGTGGAGACGCCAGGAGAGCGATGAGCCGGGAGACAGTGTGAAAGCTCCCTGTGCTTTTCTTCATTTGGCTGTTGAATTCTTCTTCTTTAATATTAATAACCTGGTTACCTAGTAAGTAAAATGTTTCAGTTCTGTGAGCTGCTCTAGCAACTAAGGAGGAGTTGCTGGAACCTTAAAGCTGTAGCTGGTCAGTCAGAAACACCTGGGTTTGTGACTGGTGTCTGAAGTGGGAGTTTGGAGGCAGGTCTTGTAGAACTGAACCCTCAAACCTGTGGAATCAAAAGCTGCATCCAGGTAGATTGTGTCAGAATTGAGTTAATTTGTAGGTTACCCAGCTGATTCCTGGGAACCAGCGCACTCGCCCCCGCACCCCACCCCGCCAACGTTGGCATTAGATGCAGGACTCTTTTAGCCAATCCTGTCTCCTTAGATTTCCTTTTCATGAAAGAAAAATAAAACTTGTTAAACCACATCTTCTTGAATTTTTACTGTCTGCAGCTGAACCTACTCATGTTTGTGGAAAAGGCCTCAGGCCACATCTATTTCCCTCTCACTTTTTAGAAATCTCAGAGTCTCATCTTTTTTTCTCCCAAGTGAATGGAAAATTGTAATGTGACTTTAGTATTTGAACTCTAGCAATGAAAGCTTTGTATCTTTATATTAAATTTGGCTGTGTGGCTTAAGACTCCATGAATCAGTACTTACCCTGATTACTTTTTGAGAGATTGTACACCCTGAATCCTGGGTGCAGAGATGGAAATATGCACATGAACTGTTCCTGGGATGGACGTTACAGGGCTCCAGACTCCTGCATGTAAGGATTTTACTGTCTCAGTGGAAGCCATTGGAATCAACAGTGACTTTTGTCTCTTATTTGTAAGTAAGGAGTGATGAGGCTCTCTGCTCTTTCTAGAGATCATCCTGCCTATCTGATTAAGGAAGGAAAACTATGCAGTATTTAAGGTTACTGTGATGAAAGTCTCTATAAGAAATACTGAAGGTCCTTTGTTAAAACTCTCTGAGGATTTGGTGTGCTTTCTCTTTGAAATAAATTTCTATCAAAGATTGAGAAAAAGCATGACTATTGGTCACAAATAATACAGCAGATGCTTGTGATTGGCTGTTGCCATGGGTCCATAATTAGTTCTCTGGTTGAAATAATTAAAGGGGTCAAAACATTTATTCTTCACCCACACATTCACAGTTGCCTGGTGATACTGGCAGAAGAGGGCAGATGCTGCTTTTTCCACCTCTGTCACCACAGTGGTTTCTTTAGCTCCAGGGCAAGTCAGTATTTGGACAGTTGAATTCTACCTGTAGGCTGATAAGGCAGGTAACATCAGGCATTAGAAATGGATCCTTGTCTCCAACTTACACGTGGGGGAAGACTGCATCTGTGGGTGAGATTGTACCCCAGGTGCTGTTTAAAAGCAGAGTGTGTAGGAAGAAATTAGAAAAAAAAAATCTCATGAAGCCTAGTCTTATAAACCTAAACCTAAAAATGGTCATCAAATATCACTATTAGAAAGTACTTTGCCCATTTCCTGGTTTATTTGCCTCTTTCCCTACTTTCAAACTAGTCTACAGAAAATAAATCACAGATTCTATAAGATTCTAAGATGTCTCAGCAGATTAAGGATCTCAGCCATCTGAGTCTCCCCCAGAAGCATACTTTTCCCTCTTGGGTTTCCAGACACCAGCCCATGGGACTCCTTGGCCAATAGGACTGGAGCCTAAGGCAGAAGTGAGGTGACTTGTGGATATAAGACGGTGAACACACGGCAGGTGTGTGGTTGCCATGTGCTTTAATTCAAGCAGAATCAAATCCCTCCTCAACAGAAGAGGCAGGTAGACCAAGTCACAAGTTGATAGTCTAGGATTTGTCTTGTCATCTTTTTCATTGTTTTAACATGGGTAGCATTAGCTACTGACACTTTTCCGTGGGTGTCATGTGTATTAGGCAGGTAGAGATGAGAGAGAACTTCCCTCCAACCCTAGTTGGCCCTGTATACACAGGCTTCTGATATTTAAGACCCTCCTCATTTTCTTGGTTTTATACCTATGCTGCAAAGTTGGGTGTGGGGAGGTCCTATAGGGGTAAACTAGAAGTGATGCTGCAGAAGTCCCTAGCACAGACAGGGCAGTCTTTCCTTGAACTCAGGTGTGGCACAGGATGTTAATGAAGTGTCCTTCCATTACCTACTTCCTGGGCAGAAGCACTGGGGCAAACGTATGTGTGTATCTGTTGTTCCAAAAGTGAAGTAAGTGGAGCAGTGAGTTAGCCTCCAGGTCAATGTGCTAACAGTCCCCCTGCAGGGACCCAGTGAAGGTCCACTTAGGTTCCAATTTTTAGGGAGATCGCCCGTTCCTTGAGGCACTTCCTCTGTTGAGTATCCCCCTCCTTCTTCTTCAAAACCCCTTCTTCCTTTTTTCAAACTAGACATTGATGACCCAACAGACATGGAACCCCCCCAGATGGGAACCAGTGTCCATGCCTTGGAGGCTGGAGAGCTTAATTTGTCCAAGGTAGCACAGAAAAGGAGGAAAAGGAGAAGGCTGGAGAGCTTAATTTTTCTGAGGTAGCACAGAAAAGGAGAAGCAATTTACTCTCCATTAGCATTTCCTAACCTTTCACATGTGTAGCCATCACTTTGGATACACTGAGGACTCCAGGCAGGGCTCTGTAAATAAGCCCAGCAGCACCAGTGCACACTGAGGACCGTAGATATTAAATAACAAGAAAACAATTAAGTTTCTGGGCTGTGCTCTGTGGGTGTTTGTTCCTGGCAGTCATTATTGGCATCTGAACTCCTGGGTTGAGGAATTAGAATCAACAGCTCTTTTTCCATTTTAATTTTTGCAACACAGTAGGAATATATATATACATACACACACACACACACACATGTGCGCGTATTTTCTCTTTTTGCTTTGAATTATAAACAATATCTCACAAGTATGTCTTTGAGATGCCAGCCAAGGTGCCTACATTTAAATTTCCTAGTAGGAGGTTTGGTAAGGTTCTGGAATTGATGAAGCTTTTCAGTCTGACACCATTTGACCCCTGGCATGTAGATCCATCCTGTGTTGTAAAAGCTGGAGTGGTGAGGGGGCAAGATGGAGAATCCAGGTCAGGATAAATCATTTCAGAAGGATGCACAATGCTGCCTGGACAATAACTACTGCCTCTTTAAGTCAATTAATGTTCTCCCAATGGTCCATGAGTGCAAATGACTCTAGAAGAGTGATGGCTGAACAGAATAAATCAGAAAAGCTTCCTACTCTCCCAGTTATTGTAAGGATATGACTTTTAAACTAACAAAGCATAGCATTTTCATTTTATTTCCTCATGGAAGAGCTTGGACCAAACACCCCTAAAACAGAGCTCCAAATCCAAAATATTTTCAGTTTACTCACCTGCAGAGTTGATTCTTTTTTCCTGACAGATTCCATTCCTTGATTAAATCCTGGTACTTCGTTTATTATGTTAGGTCAGAACCAGCCTCCCTAAAAACAAACCAAATTAATAATGCAGTTCATTATCTAGCAGGCTGTTTCTTTTACTGCTCTGTTTGCTAAAAAGAATCATGAAAGATGAGAGACCAAATAAAAAACAATAGAAAAACAGAGATAGATGAAAGGAAAGGGGAGATGATAATTATGGTAAATAGGTTTGAGAACAGATGTGCCTTAAATGAAAGGCTTTTCTCAGTTAAAAAGAATCTCATTGACCTTAATTTCTTTATTAGGTTCTTATCTCATTTTTTTTCTGCTTCTCAAATTGCCCAGAGAGCAATGTATGTACATCTCAATGGTAGTACTGTTAGATTAGAAATTATACTGCAAAAAAAAAAAAAAAATTGCTTCAGATCATTTGGTAGAAGATTTCTTGAATTTTTGACAAATTTTGTTTTTTTTCAAAGCAATGATAAAACTCAAGAAGTTGTCATACAAACACACTTTTGGCATCCTATTGCCTTAGTCATTGTCACCCTCATCATTGATGCCGTTGGTATTAGCAAACTCGGAACATACTGACTTCAATCTCAAAGGCAAATGAAAGTTTGCATTAGGTTGAAATTATGGTCTCTGGTTTGGATCTGATGCTTTTTCTAGATGTTATAGAAAAGCTTTGGTGATTTTTAACAAATGAGTTTGTTGCTTTAAAGATGATTGATTAGCAAACACAAGGCGACAAAAATGAGTAGGCAGCTTTCTACAGAGAGGCCAAGGGCTTAAAAAATATGGAATTCCTAACACTGGAGAAATCACTGAACAGAATGTAAAGCATTTTCCCCCTAATTTGATCTTGTTAGAAGCAGTATGAACTAAACATTTCTGTACTTTCAAATGGCTGCCTCTCTCCTGCAGATCTGGAGGAGGAAATGGCAACCCACTCCAGTATCCTTGAGTGTGGTCGGAAGGGAGACCAGCAGCACTGGGTTTTGATAAATATTTGCTGCATCCAAGTCTGAACAAGTAGACTAGACAGTCGAGGGAACACTGTTTACACCATAATTCCTGCCCCATCACCACACTTCCAAAAAACCTCTCTCCTAGAATCTGACCCTTAGGAAAGCATTCCTTTGATTGAACAAGTTTGTATTTGAAAAACAAAAAGTGGTCATTCAGATGAGCCATCGGCTCCTCCTCATCCTCCAATGGCTCCTTACTATTTATTGTGTTAATCTTCTGAATGACCACTTTTCATTTTTCAAATACAAACAGGTATATACTGTCTAATGCTCCTGTATATACATTATATACAGGATATATACTGTATATACATTAGACAGGTATATACTGTCTAATGCTCCTATATATATATTATATACAGGATATATACATTAGACAGGCATATACTGTCTAATGCTCCTTCTCTGAACCTGGGTAAAGAAGAGGGAATGGTATAAAAGACTGGCTAAAGCCCAAACTGGAGAGTCAAGGAGACCTAGGTTAGAATCCTATCTCTGCCCATTGCTGGCTGTGTGACCTGGGGCAAATTACTTCACTTCTTTGAATTTCATCTGTCTCATCTTTAAAATAGGGAAAATAATCCCACTTTCTCGAATGAGTTGGGGAATCAAATGAGTTACAGTGGATGTTTTAATCCTACATATTCAGGCTAGGTAGGCTGTGTAGAATCATATTGTTCAGTAGCTCAGTTATGTCCAACTCTTTGTTACCCGATGGACTGAAGCATGCCAGGCTTCCCTGTCCCTCGCTATCTCCTGGAAATTGCTCAAACTCATGTCCATTGAGTGAATGATGCTATCCAGCCATCTCATCCTCTGTTGCTCCCTTCTCTTCCGGCCTTCAGTCTTTCCCAGCATCAGAGTCTTTTCCAATGAGTCAGCTTTTTGCATCTTTTGGCCAAAAGATTTGAGCTTCAGCATCAGTCCTTCCAGTGACTATTCAGGGTTGATTTCCTTTAGGATTGACTGGCTTGATCTCTTTGCTGTCCAAAGGACTCTCAAGAGTCTTTGCCAGCATCACAGTTTGAAAGCGTCCATTCTTTGGCGCTTCGCCTTTTTTTTATGGTCCAACTCTCTCATCCATAGATGACTACTGGAAAAACCATAGCATTGACTAGATGGACCTTTGTCAGCAAAGTGATGTCTCTGCTTTTTAATATGCTGTGTAGGTTTGTCATAGCTTTTCTTCCAAGGAGCAAGCATCTTTTAATTTCGTGGTTGCAGTCCCTGTCTGTGGTGATTTTGGAGCCCAAGAAAAGAAAGACTCGTAGTTCTTGTCCAGTTACCTGACACCCTTGCAGTTTTCAGATGTGACAATGACCTGTGGTTCCTGGCGTGGCCCACAGTGTGCAGCAGCACCAGGGCCCTTCCGGAGAGATCTAATCTGGCTTGTGTGGACTGTGTGTTAAGGGGATCTCCATCAGTGTCCTCCCCCTCTCGCTTTAGGAGAGCTGCTCTGCTAGGGGCAGGGTGGGTTCTCTTAAATCTAGGCTTTTTGGTTTAAAATAAATAAATAAAAGGGCTTCTCTTTGGGCTAAAGTCTAACAAAATAACTTTCTCTACCTATAATGCACACTTCCTTTTGGCTACCACTTTCTGCCTTTTTTAAAAAAAATTTATCTTTTATTGAAGTATAGTTGAATTGCAATTTTGTGTAAATTACTGCTGTATAGCAAAGTGACTTAGTTATACATATACATACATTCTTTTTTCATATTCTTTTCCATTATGGTTTGTCACAAGATGGTGAATATAGTTTTATTTGTTACACAGTAGGTCCTTGTTGTTTATCCATTCTGTGTATACCAGTTTGCATCTGCTAATCCCAAAGTCCCGATCCAACCCTCTCCCACCCCCTCCCCTCTGTGGCTGCCACTTGCTGAACTCATCAGTCATTCTAGTCACTGGCGGCTCCTATCAACAGCCCTGTTGCTGGCATCGCTCCCCACACACTCCTGATGCATTAATATTTCATGAGGGACAATAGGGTAGAACCATACACCAGCTCGTAGAAAAGAATAAAGCACGGGAAAGAATGAAATAAAATGGCCTGAATACTTAGAGGGAAATGTGATAAACCCAGAGCCAGTTTCCTCAGCGGTGTTTTACAGAAAAGGATTTATTGTACAACAATGAGCTTTTATTTATCCTTCTTTCAGTAAGCATTTTTGCATTATTATTCATTCGGCAATTCAGCTGGGTATTCAGAAGTGACAGCTTGCCAATTTTTTTCCACAAACATTTTAGACTTTAACATCTTAATCTGAAATCATTTCAGTAATTACATGGGAGTAATGGGTGGGAGGATGCGGGAAAGGTAGTGGCATTTTCAAGATGCTCAGACCAAGAGGAATTGTGCTAGACATGGAGCTCTGACAGCTGCAGATGGAACATGCACATCTCTGCTTGCCCATGGAGAGCGGGAACAGGATTATATTAGTTGTCCAAGTATTGCTCACTCTGTTTTCTCCCTATTCTAGAAAATGATCACACCTGTGCCATCCAAGATAGCACTTTTCTTTCTTGTCATTTTTGAAAGCAGCAGCAGCAGAATCACTGAAGCTATCAGAGGGCCATACCAATCAATTGATTGGAGAAGGAAATGACAACCCACTCCAATATCCTTGCCTGAAAGATCTCATGGACAGAGGAGCCTGGTGGGTTATAGTCCATGAAGTCACACAGAGCTGGCCACGACTGAGCTCACACACACGATCAGTCAATCACTCTGCCTACTGAACTCTCTAATCTTTTATCCTGCTTTATTCTCTTCATAGCAGTTGCTGTTGTTAGTGTTATCCTTTGGTTGATTTACTTGGCTTATTATCTGTTTACCCAGTTAGAGTGTACCTTCCCTGGGGACAGGCATCTTGTTGGGTCTTATTCACTGCTGCATCCCATCACCAAGAACAGTGGCTGGCACACAGTAGGGGCACAATATTTGTTGGACGAATGAGTGAGTGAATGTGGGAGTGCTGAATGCTGAGGCAAGTTGCACAGTGGTCAGACACTTTCCCTTATCTTGCTGTATAAGCTAGCTAGCAGGAAAGCAAACTGTGTGAGTGCTGAGAGAGCCTGCACGGCCAGGCAGGGCCTCAGAAGCTCTTGGTTTTCCTTGGAAGGCCATTCCCTACAAGCGATGACACGGAGCTTCCTGTGCATCACTTCCTGAAAAAGAATCAGTTGCCCCTCCCTTTAAATGCTGTTTAAAGTAAACTCTTTTAACACCCTTGTGCCTGCTTTTCCAAGTCCTGCCTTGTACACGCTTCCGTACTCTATTTCGGACCCTGTTTTCTTTGGGGCTCATGGCTGAGGTCCAGAAGTGCCCCACCTGCCAGCATTACCAGTTGGTTTTCCCCT
Organism: Odocoileus virginianus; assembly: GCF_023699985.2. Taxonomy (NCBI): domain Eukaryota; kingdom Metazoa; phylum Chordata; class Mammalia; order Artiodactyla; family Cervidae; genus Odocoileus; species Odocoileus virginianus. The sequence continues at coordinate 19,477,987 of NC_069691.1, read as the reverse complement.
TCTTACCCTGTTGATTATGTTTGGATGGTGGCTTAATGCACATGCATCTCTGAAAGAGATAGCTTCAGTCATATTTCTCAACTTGTATTGCAAAATATAAAATCTTGTGGTTATTGTTGTTCAGTTGCTAATTCATGTCCAACTCTTTGTGATCCCGTGGATTGCAGCGCGACAGGCTTTCCTGTCCTTCACTATCTCCCTGAGTTTGTGCAAACTCATGTCCATTGAGTCGGTGATGCCATCCAACCATCTCATCCTCTGTCACCCCCTTCTCCTTCTGTTAGTCTTTCCCAGCATCAGGGTCTTTTCCAGTGAGTTGGCTCTTTGCATCAGATGGCCAAAGTATTGGAGCTTCAGCATCAGTCCTTCCAATGACTATTCAGGGTTTATTTCCTTTAGGATTGATTGATTTGATCGCCTTGCTGTTCAAAGGACTCTCAAGAGTCTTCTCCAGCACCACAATTGGAAAGCATCAGTTCTTCAGTTCTCAGCCTTCTCCTTTGTCCATGGAATTCTCCAGGCAAGAATACTGGAGTGGGTAGCCATTCCCTTCTCTAGGAGATCTTCCTGACCCAGGGATCGAACCCAGGTCTCCTACATTGCAGGCAGATTCTTTACCATCTGAGCCACCAGGGAGGCCTCTTGTGGTTATTAGTAGAAATTTTGTGGAAAAATGTTTCTGTAGTCAAACAAGGGTGGAGAATGTAGAGTTAATCAAAGCCATTCCCATAAGTTGTTTCTAGACCTTTGGCATACTGGTGTGCATTTAAATATCTGAGACAAGGCCATGATACACAGTGATGTTTCCCTCAAAATTATTTGACCATGGAACCTTTCTGTCCTAAAATACACATTACTTGTTGCTTTCACTGAAACATAATCTAGGAAACATTGGTCTATAAACTGCAGGAGAATGGTATGTAGGGGTGGTAAGCCAGAGCTTATCTTACCTTTGGGGATTTTACCTTTGAAGACTGACTGTTCATCACCAGTTGGTTGGGGATTACCATGAGGTGTAAGTTCATAGAACCAGGACCATGGCAATGCAGAAGATGGAGAACCAAGGTTTTGAGGAAGGTGTAAAGGATTTAGATGGAGAAGGAGAAAAGAAAATTTCAAGTATGGGCAAAATTGACAGGGAGATATATAACAGTGTTTTTGTTTTTAGATTTTCTTTTCCTCAGATTTCTGAAAATTCAGTGGGACTTTTATTAATGGTTCCAGTCCTGATTTTGTGTATAAGTCAGTACTGGTTTGCATCCTCTGAAGTAGATACTAAAACAGAATTCAGTGTACAAGGACTTTTTTTTTAAGGGAAATACCTGTGTGACAGAAAACGGGGAGAAACCTAGGAAAGCTATCAGACGTTATACAAGTCTGACCCCAAGTGAAGGAGCAAGGGAAGGGAAGTCGGGTAGAAGTGTTGTAAGCTTCTGTGAAGTCTAAAGAAGGGTTAGCAATGCTATCAGGGAGTCCTGTGTCAAAGTCAGTCATTGAAGAGTCCACTGTCTCCCAGGACTGGGTCTGTCCAAATATCCCCACTGTGCTGAGTTAGTAGCTGGGAGCAGCCTATGCAACATGGCCTTGGTGCAAATATGGTGATGGCTCCTTGATCAGTTAAGCTCCCTGTGATTGGCATTCTGCAAGACACATTCTCATGACCACCACACTCAAAAAACAGAGCTTTAGGACTTCCTTGGTGGTCTAGTGGTTAAGACTCCATGCTTCCAATGTAAGGGGCGTGAGTTTGATCCCTGGTCAGGGAACTAAGATCCCACATGGCCTTGCTGCACAGCCTAGAAAAATACATCAATACAGTTTTAAAAATTAAAAAAGAAACAAAACTTTACAACAGGTGAACTAGCCTACACGTGAGGAGCAGACTGCCTCCAAACTTAAAGTTATACATCTGAAACAAGGGATCAGGGCAGGACAGTATTGGTTGCACCTGAGTTTAGACTTAGCCTAGCTAAAACAGTGTCTTGTTACTTGTCATTTTATGAATCTCCAGATAAGAATATTTTATTTTCTTCAGGGAGTAGATTCAGTTTTTGTGGGATCTCAGCTTATAAAATTGGATGTTGAGGATGGGGAAGACTATCATTTTAAGAAAAAAGAATATAAATTACAACCACAAAATTATCAGAGCTATGCCTGGGGCCTTGAAAAGCGGGCCTGCAAGTAAGAGGCCAGCTCCAGCCTCACTTTCTGCATGCATGCTGAAGCCACCCCTGCCCATCTGCAAATTATGGATAAGAAACTTGGAGTATATGGCCTGAGCATATTCAAAAATCACTGTTGATAGATTCATGAAAATGTAAAATGCCTCACAAGTGCTTAATTATCTGAACTGTGTGTGCTTTCGGCGGCAAAGAAACAGCTGATGAGCAATGGGGAGAGGGAGCCGCAGAGGTTAATGCACAGGGGGGGACCCTGGCATGCGCTCTCCGCTGAGCTGGCTGAGCTGCTGACTCAGATGCAGGAGCATGGGTTCTCAAACCCCAGCTCCATCACAGGCTTTGGAGGGGAGCACTAACCCTGTCTCTTTAAGGTTACAAAATGAAGGAAATGAGGGAAACATGTTGCACACACACAAAATTGTTCTTTTAGCTAAGCCCCACAATGCAGTGCAAGAGGTGGTCAAACCCCAAGGGCTTCAACAAACACACTTGCGTTGGTTTGTACAGATCCAAGGATGACAAGATGTTTCCCAGAATTTGCTTTTTTTTTCCCCTCCCAGAATTCATTTTTGTAGAAGACTCCAAACCATTCAAATGGAGAGACTTCTAATGAGAGAAGTAAAGCAAAACAGAAGTGAAAATGAGGGAGGAATAAGGAAGAAACTGGGAAGAAGAAAGGAGGACAAACAGCAAAAGGAAAGGAAAGGGTTGAAGGCATGAGGCCCAGTTGGGTCTTGTAGCATCATTTGAAAATAGACTGTTCAGCTCATCCAGATCTCATGAAGGGAAGCTCTGATACTGGATGTGCCTTTGCTGGACTCTGATCATCCAGAGGTCTCCATCCCGATGGCTTTCTAGCTTGGTTTCCAGTCCATCTCAATATTCTACTGCTGAGATAGTCTTCCTTACACCCAATGACAGTCTGACTCCCCCAGCTCAACATAGAGTGAAACTCTGCGACTTGCTGTGCAAACCCACCCCCTCCCCAAAATGGTCTTGTACCACTTATTTCTTCATCTCACCTCATTTCTTGGTATTGCTCTCTCTCATACTTACTCAGCCCTATTTTTCATTCTTTATATTGCTCTCTACCTAGACCCATTGTTCCAAACAAACAGATCCTTGTCTGATGAACTTAACATAATAATTGATATTTCCTCCAGTTCTATATCTTCTCTGTATCTGATGAGCTCCCCAAAATTTATTGTCCCATGTACAGCACCTATCCCAGTGGATGGCAGATAGCAGGTTCATAAGTGTTTTTCCTGGAAGGAATGAATGAATGAAAATGACATTTATATGCATATACACTTCCCTTGTTATTCCTATGACTTTTGCTTCTTTAAAATTCAACTTAGTTTGTCATTTCCGGAAAAATGTACTGAAATAACTCATTTCACACACACGCACCTGATACTTTCTGTTGGAAAGATCCTAGGTACTGCTTTACTCTTCATTTTTTCCTACTGCAAAATATCAATAGTTCATAGCAGACTAATGATTCAGGAAAGCTCATATTAAAAAAAAATTCTGCTTCAAGGCATCAGGGAGCAACTAAGAAAATCAGGATCTGAGAGGCAGGAGGAAAGGGAGCACGTGGATGTGACCCTAACGTTCTACACCACATTTCTCCTCTGGGTAGATGCCAATTTCTTAGCATGGTCTGAAAAGCCAAGAATCCAGGCAAAGGGTGACATTTGAGAGGTTGAGAAGCTAGCTGAGATTTTGGAAATCTCCTGGAACTAGAAAGAAAAGTAAATTAAGTTTGTGACTGCCAAGGCATCAGGGCTTGTATAATCCAGAGCTCTGAAAGAAGGGATAAACAAAGAAGGGAACCCAACACTTGGAGATTTTTCCCCCTTCAAGGAATTTGAGGGTTAGTTAGAAAACTTAAAAGCCAAGTTAATACCATCTAAAAATCAAAATGGTGTTCTTTGCAGTCTTTCAGTCCTGGGAACAGAAATTGGAATTCAAGACAGGCCATATTAAACACCTCAGTGTCTTATCTGAGTACCCTAAAGCAGCGATCCCCAGCCTTTCTGGCACAGGAACCAGTTTCATGGAAGACAGTTTTTCCACAGACGGGGGTGGAGGAGAAATGGTTTCAGGATCATTCAAGTGCGTTACATTTATTATGCACTCTATTTCTATTATTGGGCTTCCCAGGTGGCACTAGTGGTAAAGAACTTGTGTGCCAGTGCAGGAGACATAAGAGACATGGGTTTGATCCTTTGGTAGGGAAGATCCCCTAGACTAGGAAATGGCAACCCACTCCAGTATCCTTGTCTGGAAAATCCCATGGACAGAGGAGCCTGGCAGGCTATAATCCATGGGGTGGCACAGAGTCGGACATGACTGAAGCAACCTAGCATGTGTTTCAGTTATTATCACATTGCTCTACCTTAAATCACCAGGCATTAGATCCTGGAGGCTGGGAACCCTTGCCCTAAAGAACTATTCCCTAGGAGCAGGTGAAAATCAGAAATAAACTGAGGCTTACTTAGTCCCTAATGGCGTTGAGGGGAACTCACTGTCGCCTAGGTGCCTGCAAAGGAGAGGGTCAGTTCTCTCTGAAAGAAGATAATGTTATGCAAGCCTCTCGAACCTTTCTTACACAGTGTGTCTAGCAAACAGTCAGAATTTGTGAAAGGTATGAAAAAAAGGGACAGAGATGAAAATAGAAAAGAGAAACAAATAGGTGAGTCAGATACTGAAATAATCAAACATTGGCTGGACCATATTCAAGAAAATACGTAACGAGATGGAGAATTTTACCAAGAAATGGAATCTGTTTTTAAAAATGATCAGGTGAGACTTCTGTAACTGACATTAAGATATCAGTAAGTAGATTTAACAGATTATTGATAAGTGGGAGTACCCTGGCAGTCCAGTGGAAAGTTAGTCAACTGAGAGTTAATAGCAAAGCATATCATTACAGACAGAAAAAGGAATGTAGGTTACAGAAAAGAGCATGAGGCAAAACACAGGGAGAAGGTGTAACATATTAATACTTGTTATGGGACTTGCTGAAGGAGGTGAGAGAATAGGAAGGAAGCAGTATTTGGAGAGAAAATAGTAATTTTCCAAAACTTTTGAGAGATACCAAGTCATAGATTCAAAAAGTTCTATAAAATAAATATAGTGGGTTAAATACAAAGAAAACTACACCTAAACGTATAGTTGTAAGACCACAAAACACTAGGGACAAAGGGAAATCTTAAAAGCTGCCAGGTCAGAAAACACATTGTCTTCACAGGAGCAAAACTTAGGCAGATGGAAGACTCCCCCTGAAAATAACAATTAAAAAGATTTTTAAAAAATGACTTAAAAGTACGGAGAGAATCCTGCCAGCCTAGAATCTATAATCAGGGAAAACAGCCTTCAAAAATAAAGATTTTTCCAGCCAGACAAAAACTGAGAATTTCATCTCTTCCAGAGCTGCACTTAGAAAAAGGAGGGAGGAAAGGGAAAAAGTAAGAGGGGTCCCTTCAGGAAGAAGAGAGATGAGTTCAAAAGAAATCACACAAATGCAGGCTGGAATAGAAACCAATGAAAAGAAAGATATATAATAATAATTTTAGATTAATATAGACTATATAAGACAATAATAATGGTGGTGGGATTTAAAACACATGTAGAGGCTTCCATGGTAGTTCAGTGGTTAAGACTCCACTTGCCAGTTCAGGAGACGTGGGTTTGATCCCTAGTCTGAGAAGATCCCACATGCCGCGGAACAGCTAAACCCACGCACTGCGACTGCTGAAGCCCATGTGTCCAGAGCCCGTACTCCACGATAGGAGACGTGATGGCAGTGAGAATCCCACATACCACAACTAGAGAGGAGCCGCTGCTCATGGCAACTAGAGAAAAGCCCATGCAGCAATGAACCCAGCACAGGCAAAAATAAATAAATAAAATATAAAACACATATAGAATTAAAATGCATGACGATAATGAAAAAAGGCAAAATTTAGTTCATTAACAAATGCATTAATTTCATCTTGTCCATTTCTGTATCATCAACACCAGGCACGATGAAAAGTACACAGGGGGTGCTATATAGTTGAATGCTCTTTGACAACCCTCCTTTTAACAGACGGAGAAAAAGAGAAGACCAAAGACATAAATTTATTGTTGAAAGGGTGCCCAGCACCCAGGTCTTTTTCACTGACCTCTACTCCTTTGGTGCTGACTTCAGAGTCTAGCTTTGCCCTCCACCCACTTCAAGACTGGTGACATTTTAGACTGCTTTATATTCCATAAGTGTTCCTGGGAACAAAACCTTGCACCCCATTGTAAGAGCCTGACTCCAGGGCAACTCAATGTGTGCTCACCCACATGGGGCCCAACTCTAATCTGGGTCCTGGAGTGTAACCACCTTCCTACTCTCTTTTGTAATTATCCTTCTCTACGTGGCAAAGCATTGAGAAACCCAGACTAGCCTCTGAAGCCTGGGTATAGGTCATGGTTATTTATATTGGCTCAAGCCCCCTTTCCCTCCAACTGTTGAGGCTTTGTTCTGGAAGAATGCGAGGGAGATGGAGGAGAACAGTGCGGCAGCCTGTTGTCTGGGGAGCTGTCAGAGTTCATTTTCCAAGCAATTCTTCCAAAGGTCTTAGGATGACAAACTGCTTCTGTCTTGTCGATGATTCTGTTTTTAAAGGGAAAGTCCTGGAGGCTGCAGGGAGTTGCTAAAGGGGAGAGAATAAGATGAGAACTTGAGCTTTCTTACTGCCCTCTTCCATTCTCTTAAGAGGACCAATAAGAGCTGGTAGGGAACATACAATACAGGATTGGTTTACCGGCTACACAGTGACTTTGTGAAGTATTTTAGTACAATCAGTTTTTAGTTAATGTACAAAACAGTCAAGTAGGTTTCTGGGCAGAGGAGAAGGAGCTTGGGTTTTGCAGTTGCATAGCTTGATTTCATGACTGAAGCAACTGAACACACATACGCATGCCCGCAGCTTCATTTCAGTCTTTATTCTGCTCTGTAGATCATAGACCAATCACCTAACCTCTCTGAGCTTCAGTTTCTCCATCTGTAAGTGGGGAAGATGGTATTTCTCTACCTAACCTAATTTACATGATTTTACAGGGAGAGCAAATGAAATAACCTATATAAATAGGCTCTTGAAATGGAAGAATCCTAAGAACAATCTCAATTTTTGTTCCTAGCCTCAAGAACACTGCAAGTACTGCGAACTGTGACAACTAATGAGTAATTCATGGAAAAAATGCCAGGAGTATTTAGAGCTGGATAGATACTTAGGGCCCTTCTAGCCAAACACATACATTTTTCAGATGAAAAAGCAGAGTGAAAGCCAAAGAAAGTTACTTTCTCAAAGTAATGAAATCAGAAAGAGAGGGGGAAGGAAGAGCCTCTAAATCTGATCCAAATTCTGCCTGGAGTCTCCCTCTGTGAGGCAGTCAGAATGACCAGATCCTGGTGTTTACTGTTTCCTGGTTTTTTTTTTTTTTTGATGTACACAGAGAGTCTGATCTGAGCAAGGAGATTAGTGGCTGATCAAAGAGAGATGTTAAAAGTCATAAGCATCTGTCTGATGTTTTCTCCCTGGCATAATATCAAAAATTACAAAAGCACTGGAAGACTTATGTAAAGAATGCAGGCAACCTATCTGAAGAATGTTTTGTCAATAAAATTGTCTCCAGTGAAGGCCATGCTATACCTCCGCAGAATGAGAGGGTGTCCTGGTCACTGCTTCGGGACCATTTCCGAGACTTCTAGGGTTTGCTTGCAGCTGCTCACACATCAAAGAGGAAAACACAGGTTTCTAGTGGGTCTTTCATCTTGAGAGCAGCTGGAGGGAAGAAAGGAGGACACTGGACATGTGAGGGTGTGTGTGACAGACCTCTGAACACACGCCACCCTCAGTCTCTGCAGGCGGTGGCCGCATAAGCTCCTCCATGGAGTGTTGGAACAGTTTCTGGTATCGGGTTGGAGTGTCTTCAACAGCACAGTTTTAGGGACAAGTGCACCGTCCGCTTGGTACAAGACTTATAAAACATTTCTTGAGCCCTTGATCAAGTGACAATGAAAATAACATTCCCCACCCCTGGCCCCTTCGGCGCTGGGGGTCTCAGGGGCCTTTGAAGATGAAGTGGCTGTTTGATCTGAACTCACTACCACCGCCACAGCGTGAAGCAAGGTTTTCCAGCAAGTCTTTTCACCCCTCCTTGTTCAAAGGTTAGAAATCAAAGAGCCCAGCTCTCCATGGTCCCAGAATGCTGCTGGGTTTACCCAGCCACACATTGGCACTGGGTCAGTATCATTGTTTGGACTTGGGTGTTCCCAAGATCACATTCATCCTTAATCAGTGTTGTGCTCTGAAGTGGCAAGCCCCAGAGTCTGCCCCAAATCTACAGATTTCATTGATTTCATGTCATCAGGGACTGAATAGAACACCTCTGGTTCAACACAAATAACTGTCACTGACTCAGAAACAAGAAATGGCCTATCCCCAAGGGGCCAAGTCACCAGGCAGGAGTGCCCTCCCTGAGGCCTGGCATGGTCCGTTTGTTCTCTACCAGTCACCTAACCGCCTTAAACTGTGTTGTCGTCTCTGATTCAGCCCTTTCTTTCCATACAGGGGTCCTAGGGGAAGGGGGAGCTGGTAAAGTGCTATGGAAATCCTGGCTAATTTATTGATGAAATACAGCCAGTTGCTGCCCAGCCAAAGTGGGGAAATGGATAGTTCAAGGATGCACCAGAGTAGAGCACGGAGCAACTTGATAGTTGGCTGCTGCTGCAGACAGTGAGAAGGGACCGCAGTGGATGGGCTTCGCTGGCCTTCAGACATCTTGTGCAAAATCATCAGAAGCTCTCGGGGACAGAAAGGCAGAAGCCACAGCACTGCTATGACCCATAAATGCCAGCCAGGGACACCAAACAGGCAGGCCACAGTCAGTTCTTTTCATCATCTGTGTGCTAAATACCACTCAGTGTGGGACAAGCACTATGGTGAGACAGTAGGTTATCCTTACTGGAGCAGGATGCTCTCTGCATCCAGCAGGCCAGACCCTGATTAGCTGAGATAAGACAGTAAGCAACTCCACACTCATTTTGGGGAATAACTGAAGAATGTATATGTATTTGTGTTTTTTAAAATTTTATTTTAATATATTTATGTTTTGTGTGTGTGTGTGTTATATATTCTACATTGTATTTATGTCTGTTTATACATGTGTGTGCACTTGAGTTGCTTCAGTCATGTTTGACTCTGTGACCCCATGAACTGTATGTAGCCTGCCAGGCTCCTCTGTCCATGGGTTTTTCTGGGGAAGAATACTGGAGTGGGTTGCCAAGCCTTCCAGGGGATCTTCCCGACCCAGGGATCAAACCTTGTCTCCTGTATCACAGACAGATTCTATGCCACTGAGCCACTGGCTAAGCCCCCACATGGATACGTAAATACACATGCATACATATATGAAAGTGTTAGTTGCTCAGTCACTTCCAACTCTGCGACCCCATGGACTGACCCAGCCTGCCAGGCTTCTCTGTTCATGGGATTCTCCAGGCAATAATACTGGAGTGGGTAGCCCTTCCTTTCTCCAGGGGATCTTCCCGACCCAGGGATTGGACCCAGGTCTCCTGCATTGCAGGCACAGTCTTTACCATCTGAGCCCCCATACATATACACACAGTTATACATACACACATATATATACATATATATATATACACGTACATCTATTTTTTTAAAAACCACCTATTGCTCTCCTCATCTGCATGCTGACTGAACCTATTCATTTGCAAAAAAACTCATGATCATTGGGTTTAAAACCAAAAATTACTGTGTAAAAATAGCTTTTTTCAAAGGTGCAAATATAATTTACTTCAAGTAGACAAAGACTCAGGGACGGAGAAAATAGAGTTTACTTCAATTAGACAAAGACTCATAAGGACTGAGAGTTGAAACGATTTTTTAAATGTTTGGATTGGGTCGGAGGATAGGTGTGTCCTGGCTGACTCCACTGGCATCTGAACTTTCTGTTTCTGAATTCAAGGCCGGGGCTATTTGCTGTCGCTGAGCTCAGGAGAGAAGTCCTGCACCATCAAGAGAGCTGGGCCCTCAGCAGATGCTTGCAGAGGCACCTGCTGGGAGGCTGGGGCCCCCCTGTCCTGTTCCCCCTTCTTGCCAGCTTGGTTCCTGGGCTCCTCCTTGGATGAATGTAAATGCTAAATAAATCAATATTTTACATTAGATGTAATGTTTTACAAAGATAATTCCAGCAATGGCATAAAGTATGACTTAGAAGTGGGGCAAGATTGGAGGTAGAAAGAATAGTTAAGAGGATATTGTACTGGATACCTAATACGTGGTGTGGTGGGGGTGGAGGCTCTGGAAAAGTGTATTGGTGAGCCTCGCTTGAGTATCAGTGGCTCTTAGGTATCAGGACAAGGCTTACTTGCCAAAGAGAAGAGAGTCTTCCACTTGCATGCCCAGCCTCCAGCTATAATTGAGAGTTTAATTTCTAGCTATAGTAACAGTCCCCAAATCTCAGTGGCTTAACATAGTAAGTGCTTCTTTATCTGAAGACCAGAAGTTTCCATGGATATGAGTGGATACAAATAGTTATGAGGGGGAACGGTAACTAGTTCCAGTTGCCAGAAGAAGTACTTCAGGCCTGCCAAGATAACAGATATAGAAATGCAGGTGTTTCATAGAAAAGACCAACTCATTTCAGTTGCTAAAAATGGCACAGTGAGGAGAATGAGGTACAAGGCAAGGCAGTCTAAAATACGGTGCTTGACATTTAGTTTTGACTATGCTGGGTCTTTGTTGCTGGTCTTGGGCTTTCTCTAGTTGCAGCGAGCAGGGGCTGCTCATTGTGCCGGCTTCTCTTGTTGCAGAACTCGGGTTCTAGGGTGGGTGGGCTTCAGCCGTTGTGGCTCCTGGGCTCTGGAGCACAAGCTCCGTAGTTGTGGGGCATGGGCTTAGTTGCTCCGCGGCATGTGGGATCTTCCTGACTCCGGGACTGCACCCGTGTTCCCTGCATTGGCAGGCAGATTCTTCACCACGGAGCCACCAAGGAAGCCCTGACGTTTATTTTTGTGTGTGTTTTGGGGACTTTGGAGGCTGCAGAGCCCAGTTTTTATTCTTGCTGCCTGTTGCACCTGGTTTTCTTCTGTGTCTGGTTAAGCTGCCATCATTGGCCAAGTCACCGCTCTAGTGTGAAGACAGAATAGCAATGTAATATAATGGTAAAAGTAAGTCAATACATGTGTATAGAGTTTAGTTGAAAGAGGCAGAGCAGATGGTAGAACAGCTGGAGTTCACCCCATTAAACGGAACGTCGTCTCTAGTTTGTTCTCCTCTTGTAGATCATCACTGACACATATGGAATAGTCAGGTTTATTGCTGCTGCTCCTCTTTTCTAAAAGAAGAATATAGAAGGTTTAAAACTGGGAGATAGTTGAAAGTTTATCTGGTCCACCTGTCCCATTTCATGGGTAGGGAATTTGAGACACAAACGACTTAAATGCCCCAAATGACAGGACAGTAAAATAGACAGTTCTCGTCACCGGTCCCCAACCACTCTACAGATCCTCTGTCCTCCTCCTCCCCACCCTCCTCCTCCTCTTCCTTCCCCTCCCTGTCCTTCCCCCTCTTCCCTCATTAAAATCGTCTTAAGAAAACAACTATGAATAAAATACATGATACAGAATGTAGTTACTCCTGTCAGCTCACAGCTCTGATAAGATTAGGGGTCTTATCCGTGGATCTTAGTATTCATCAGCAGACAGGTTCTCCTGGGGGACCATCAGCAAGTCTAGAAATGGAAGAGGTTTGCTGATGGTAGAACATTTTTCAGTCCAGTGTGTCCTCAGAGCAAACAGCCATGGCATCACACGTTTCTGTGTCATTCTTCATCCTTGTGCTCTCAAAGCATTACAGGAAAACAGTGTGTGGCATCCATGAGGCGCTTTATCAGCAAGCACTCTGAAGATGTGAGAGAGTCTATAGGGGGTTGACAGGGCAGGACGCTGCTCCTCACATCTGTCTGTTGTGTGTGGGTCCTTAAAATCTGACCTGGAGCAATGACCTGCCCTTCTTATTGAGTGATGAAACACTTGATGCACACCATTAGAGAATGTGGTATGACATTTCTTTCCTCTAAAAGTGATGGGGTATGCAATGATCTGTGGTTAAAAGCAGTCTGTAGATGTAATTATGACGAGGAGCTAGTCACTTAACCTCTCTGACTTTTGTTTTGGTTCCCCCCGCCCCAATTTATAAAATTGAGGAATTGAAGTAGATGACCTCCAAGACCCTTTCTAGGTCAGACATTTAAAATCTGCAAACATAAAGTCAGCTGCCTCATATAAGGATTAAATTCATAATTTTCCCTCATTAGCAATCTGTTCTACTCAGCCCAGAGAGAAGGAGAGAACAGAGCTTTTGTTAGAGGTGTAGGCATCAGGAAAACCCAGATTCTTGATCCGAATCCCCTTTCTAAGAAGAGATTTTTTTTTGCTTTTCTATGTGGCCACAAATTCCTCTGCTCCCAACTTACTGGCCAACTATTAATAATACTAATTTTAAATCAAATGAAAAATAAGCGAGCCAGTTTTGGATTAGATACCCACACTAGAACTGACTCTACAACTGTTTAGAAACATTCTTGGTTGTTAGTGAGAAAGAATCACATTAAATTCATCTACATACCCCAGTTACTAAGACTCCTAGAGGAGATGTGACAGGACAGGAAGTCTTGTCTTAAACATGAAATATCAAATCTCCTTAGGAAGATGAAGGATATAAATCAGAATTTTTAATTGGAGCCTTTCTTTTGTGTATATAATAAGCATTTATGGTAATGTTCATGGTTAATCAAGCCTGGCTGTTTTTATACAGGAAAGATTTTAGTTGGCTGATTCTTAAAAAAATCTTTTTAAATTAAGGGCATAAAAGCCCGTATAAAGAGGCAACATCTCTGTGTGAAAGAAGATGCTATCTCAGAACTCATTGAAAGTGTCAGCTGTGCGGAACAGGAGTTATCTCAGATGGTTCCCTCATTCATTTCTTCCACTGCGAATTTTTTGAGTGCAGAAATACTCTCACATTTGGTGCAGATGTTGTAAATATAAAAAGAGATGGTGTGTGCGCGCTCAAAGAACTCACAGTCCCATAGGGAGACTCGCATGCACTGGGCATGCTCCATCCACCACACAGACCCCAGGGATAGAGAAGATGCTGGGAGACCAAGAGTGGGTGGTTAACCCACTACAGGAGAGCTGCAGGATCAGTAAGAAGTAACAAGTGGGCTTTGTCTTTCAGATGAATGGTTGCCATTTGCAACAGAGATGTCAGGAATGGGTGCCTGTCCTGGCTATCTTTAGTTTGCCCTTGCAGGTCCCATCGTTCCCACCCTTTACCTTCTGTTGGGATGATGGGGCCAGCTGACCTGGGTGAGCCCTCTGGACAGGTGTGGTGCCCTTCGGTTTTCAGTTGTGACCCCTCAGTGGGCAGCCCCAGCAGGAGCTTGGAGAACAGGAAGGTGAGGTCAGGGTATTGTAGGCCGCTGGTCTCCTTCCTGAGAAGGCTGGTTGATTCTCAGTCTGAAATTAGACCAAAGGTCTCTGCTCCTCTCAGGTGGCTTCTAGGGCCCTCTCCTTTTGGGTCGCAGGAAACACTCTCCCGTGTGATGGCCACTGTGTTATGCATTTTCCTTGGGCTTCTCTGCCCTTGTACTCCCCTTCCCATGCAGCCTTCTCTTTGTACATCAATTTAAATGTGCAGCCTCTTCCCGGCTGGGACCCTGGCTGACACAGCATCAAAGGCTGTGGCTAGACTGAGTGAAGATAAAAGGAGTGCAAATTTAGCCTCCAATTAAAATTAATTAATTAATTATTTTAAAAAAGCAATTGTATGAAGTCACCCTATAGGTCAGAGATGCTAGAAAATAAGGGACAGTTGGGGTGGGCAGAGGGCAGACAGGAGAAACACCAAAGGTTTATAACCTAGGACATCAGGATGAGCGAGGATTCTGAGCTTACGAAGATCAGTCTGGCAGTGGCGTGGAGGATGAACTAGAAAGTATCTTGACATCCCCTAGTTGGCTCTCAATTTCTCCATCACCTGAGCAACCAATGTCCTATAGGAAATTTCCTCTTTTGTAAATATTTGGAGTGTTTTCTTGTTAGACCCAGATGAATATAAGCATCTTAAAAAGCCCAAGCAATGAGATGACAAGCTGTGACATGTTGTCATGTCACAGGTTAGGGGGCTAACTTCTTACTGGTAAAGGGTCACAAGCTTCCCTCACACCAGAAAGCCATTATTCTCTTTCATAAGGGTCAGTTCAATGCAGTGTTCTCACGAGGATTCCACAGCAGGCTGCCTGGGCTCGAAAGCCTGCCTCAGTGGTTCAACTCAAGTTTTTCTATCTTTGTGAGCCTTGTTTTCTCAGATGTAAAATGAAGATGATAGTAATAACTTATGGAGTTGTTACAAGCATTAAATGAGCTAATACTGTGTATATAAAATAATTTTTAAAGTGTCTGGTAGATGTTAAGTGCCATGTAAATGCTTGCTATTATTATTTGTTTGGGGACTTTGGGTTGGATCAGGAAAGGCCAAGGTGTCTCCCTTCCTTTCAAATACCAGGTCATCCCTATATTAGAACAGTAGGTTTTGGCTGTCATTTCCTAAGGATGGCAGCTTTGGAAGTTGGAGCAAGCATGCACTGATGAACAGGGATGCTGTAAGGAGAAATCATTTCCCAGGGGCAAGCAGTGATTTTCATGTTCTCCAGCTGGCAGAAACTCCAAGGTCCGTCACTTGAAAAGATTTCACTAGTGCTGTGAGCAGGGCCATTCTTTTCCACTCTTAATTATTTCCTCTGCGGCAGGGCACATTGCTCCAAAACTGAGCCCTACTGGTAGGCAGGGCAGCAGGAGAGAAAAATTGGAATGGGTAAAAATCAGAAAGCACAGCCATTCAGCTGACCACTGACTCTGAAGGCAAATACAGCTGATTCCCCAGGGGAGCTAGAAAAGGGAAATGTCACTTGAAGAAATGAAATTGTAATGACCACAGGGGGCATAAAGCGTTCTATTATAAGACTCAGGTCTGCGTTGATAAAGATCATTGAGGACAACTGTTTGAAATTTTCATTGCTCTCCAAATGATTCATCCTTACTTCCTGGGAAATTCAAGTCCCAGGGCGCCAGGGAAATCTCAGAGCGCAGAGTGCTGGTGAAAGCCCACAGCTCAGCTCACTAGCTAGCTTAACTCATTGCCCGCCTGCCTCCAGGCCCCATCTGTGTGATGTGTGTGTGTTTCATCCTTAAATCAATGCTCCATCCTCTTGGAATTAAACTCCTTTGACAGCCCAGCTGCAGTATTGATTAAACAGTTTCCTTTATAGAGTGGCTCAAGTTGTTTTGGGGAAAGTGAAAGTGTTAGTTGCTCAGTCGTGTCCAACTCTTTGCGACCCCATGGACTGTAGCCCGCCAATTTTCTCTGTCCATGGGATTTTGGGTATCCATTTCCTTCTCCAGGGGATCTTCCCAACCCAGGGATCGAACTCAGGTCTCCTGCATTGTAGGCAGATTCTTTACTGTCTGAACCACTAGGGAAGCCAAAGCCTCTCCCAAAAGCTAGGGATTACTTCTGAAGGCTGTTCTCCAGGGGTGGGGTCTCCCCTACAGGTTTGGTCATTCCAGAGCAGCCCCATTAGCTGGGCATGGTATATGCAGGTTTATGTTCATCATGGGCAGGCTGGGAGTCATTGGATAGAATATGCAAGTTTCATGTAAAAGATGCTGGTTTCTCCACTGTGAAAAGACTCTGCATAAGTGAACAAAATACCAAAACAAACTCAAAAAGAACTAAACAACCAAACCTCTCTACTACTTACTGACGGCTCAGAATGTACCACTGCATATTGACCAGTCATTCAGATGCCCTTGAATATGCTTTTAAAAAGCAACTCAGGGACTTGTCTGGTGGTCCAGTGGTTAAGACTCCACGCTTCCCATGCAGGTTCAACCCCTGGTCAGGGAGTAAGATTCCACATGCTATTTGGTGTGCCCAAAAGAAAAAAAAAAATCAGTATCACTGTTTTAGAATTGGAAGAATATCTGAATTATTCCTTTGTAAATAGTCACATCATAAATCTCACAAGTGGTTCAGCAACAAAAAAGCAACCCAGAATTTAAGCCAGTGTTACTTCCTACTTACAAGGCATAAATAAAACTCTTCTTTCTCTAGGAAAGCTGAGGCCTAGCCATCTATTTACAAAGCTGTATTAGAGATGTAGGGCTTCCCAGGTGGCTCAGTGGGTAAAGAATCCATCTGCAATGCAGGAGAAGAGGGTTTGATCCCTGGGTCGGGAAAATCCCCTAGAGGAAAGCATGGCAACCCACTCCAGTATTCTTGCCTGGAGAATCCCATGGACAAGAGGAGCCTGGCAGGCTACAGTTGATAGGGTTGCAAAGAGTCAGACATGACTGAAGTGACTGAGTACACATGCTCAGTAGGGGGAAGAAAAATCAGGAATTGTGGTTAGGATTATGATATTTTAAATGGCCTTAAATTCTTTGCAAGTGCTCTTAACAAGAAGCAGATTCTTTCCCCTCCCCTGGTTCTGAGCTAGTCTAGAGAGTTGCTTTGGCCAGTAGAATGCAGCAGAAGGGAAGTTGTGAGACTTCTTGGTCTTGGCCTTGAGAAGCTTGTAGCTTCTGCTCTGACCTTCATGAATGGTTCCTCCATGTGACAAAGTCTGAGCTGGCCTGTTATAGAGACCACCGGTAGAAGAACCAAGACCTGCTAACCCATGATTACCAGGTAGGCAAGTGAGGCCAGCCTAGACCTTTCAGTTCTGTCCACTACCAGCTGACTGGAGCTGTACCACTGACCCCAGGCTAAAGCCTCGGCAGAACGGCCAATCTCTTGTTGCTGTTGTTTAGTCACTCAGTTGTGTCTGACTCTTTGCGATCCCATGGGCTGTAGCCCACCAGGCTCCTTTGTCCATGGGATTTCCCAGGTAAGATTACTGGACTGAGTTGCCATTTCCTTTTCTAGGAGATCTTCCTGACCCAGGGATTGAACCCAGATCTCCTGTGTCTCCTTATTGGCAGGCAGATTCTTTACCACTGAGCCACCAGAGAAACCCATGCCTAGCCTGGATTCAGCCCACATGCTGACTTGAAGAGTTAGGAGCAAATAAAACAGCTGGTGTGTTAAGTCATTGAGTGTTGAAGTGGTTTGTTACTCAGGAACAGATAACAGTCAGAGGATGCATTTCTTATTTAGTGCTTGATTTTTCTGAGAAATAATTTTTTAAAAAATCACCTTCAATTACAGAAAATACTCAATCAGTGGAGTACTTGCATTCATTAAATCTTATGGACAATGTTAACAGAATTGAAGAAATTATTTAGGCAATATAAACAATCTGGATTACCCATGCCAAAGTGTCTAACTCCCTAGACATCTCACTCTGAATGTGTGCTCAGTTGCTCGGTCGTTTCTGACTCTTGTAACCCCATGGACTGTAGCCCACCAGGCTCCTCTGTCCATGGGATTTTCCAGGTAAGAATGCTAGAATGGGTACCATTTTGTCCTCTGGGGGATCTTCCTGACCCAGGGATCAAACCTGCGTCCCCTATGTTGGCAGACAGATTCTTTACCACTAATATCACCTGTGAAGCCCTCACCCTGACTATCCACCTCCATTTCTCAGAGGTAGATGTTTTTATGAGAATTATCCATGAAACTGACAAATTCCAACTTTTTCTGGAACAGTGTAGCCATAGCCTTATTGGTCACCCATTATTGGGTTCACTAATGTTCAGATCATAGATTTATCTCCCCTTCTGTGCAGTAAGAATTTTGTTGTTGTTGTTGTTCAATTGCTCAGTTGTGTCTGACACTTTGTGACCCTATAAACTGCAGCACACCAGGCTTCCCTGTCCTTCTCTATCTCCCAGAGCTTGCTCAAACTCATGTCCATTGAGTCAGTGATGCTATCCAACCATCTCATCATGTTGCCTCCTTCTCTTTCTCAGCATAAGGGTCTTTACCAGTTGGCTCTCTGCATGAGGTGGTAGAATATTGGAGCTTCAGCATTGGTCCTTCCAATGCAACCTCAGGGTTGATTTCCTTTAGGATCGACTGGTTTGATCTCCTTGCTGTCCGAGCATATATCCTAACATAGTCAGTGAAGCAGAAGTAGATGTTTTTCTGGAATTCCTTGCTTCTTCTGTGATTCAATGGATGTTGGCAGTTTGATCTCTGGTTCCTGTGCCTTTTCTATATCCAGCTTGTATATCTGGAATTTATCAGTCCATGTACTGCTGAAGCCTAGCTTGAAGGATTTTGAGCATTACCTTGCTAGTATATAAAATGAGCACAGTTTTGCAGTAGTTTGAACATTCTTTGTGATTGCTCTTCTTTAGGATTGGAATGAAAACTGACCTTTTCCAGTCCTGTGACCACTGCTGAGTTTTCCAAATTTGCTGACATATTGAGTGAAGCACTTTAACTGCATTATCTTTTAGGATTTGAAACAGCTTAGCTTTGTTCATAGTAACACTTCCTAAGGCTCACTTGACTTCACACTCAATGATCACACCATCCTGGTTTTCTGGGTCATTAAGACCTTTTTTGTACAGTTCTGTGTATTCCTGCCACCTCTTCTGCTTCTGTAGGTCCTTACCATTCTGTCCTTTGTTGTGCATGAAACTGAAACTTTGCATGAAATGTTCCCTTGTTACCTCTAATTTTCTTGAAGAGATCTCTAGTCTTTCCCATTCTGTTGTTTCCCTCTATTTCTTGACATTTTTCACTTAAGTCTTTCTTATCTCTCCTTGCTGTTCTTTGGAACTCTGCATTCAGATGGCTGTATATCTTTCCTTTTCTCCTTTTCCTTTTGAGTGTCTTCTCAGCTATTTGTAAGAACTCTTTGGGCAGCCATTTTGCTTTTTTGCATTTCTTTTTCTTGGGGATAGTTTTGATCACCACCTCCTATATAGTATTACAAACCTCTGCCCATAGTTCTTCAGGCATTCTGTCTATTTGATCTAATCCCTTGAATCTACTTGTCACTTCCACTGTATAACTGTAAGGGATTTGATTTAGGTCATATCTGAATGGCCTAGAGGTTTTCCCTACTTTCTCCACTTTAAGTCTGACTTTTGCAATAAGGAGCTCATGATCTGAGCTTCAGTTAGATCTCAGTCTTGTTTTTGCTGACTGTATAGAGCTTCTCCATCCTCAGCTGCAAAGAATATAATCAGTCTTACTTTGGTCATCTCTTGTGTTGTTGGAAGAGGGTTTTTACTATGACCAGTACTGTTAGCTTTTGCCTTGCTTCATTTTGTACTCCAAGGCCAAACTTGCCTGTTACTCCACATACCTCTTGACTTGACTTCCTACTTTTGTATTCTAGTCCTCTATGATGATAAGGACATTTTTTTTTTTTTTTTTGGTGTTAGTTCCAAGAGGTCTTGTAGGTCTTCATAAAACCATTAAACTTCAGCTTCTTCCCCATTAGTCTTTGAGGTATAGACTTGGATTACTGTGATATTGAATAATGGATTGCTTTGGAAATGAACAAGAATTGCTTTGGAATGATGAGATCATTCTGTTGTTTTTGACACTGTACCCAAGTACTGAATTTCAAACTCTTTAATTGACTTTGAGGGCTACTCCTTTTCTTTTAAGGAATTCTCGCCCACAGTAGTAGATATAATGGTCATCTGAATTAAATTCACCTATTCTGGTCCATTTTAGTTCACTGATTCCTAAAAT